>NC_136482.1:41405779-41818279 GCF_053919585.1 Euprymna scolopes | reverse complement strand
TCCAGTAAGAAAAATATATATTACTAGCAGGACAAGTTAAATGGCGTCGTCCAGTACAAGCATGTCACCCACCTTGCATAAAATGTAAACTGCCGTCACTGAACCACTGCGGATACTATAGCCGAAACAATGTAATCTGACTTCCTTTGCGATTAGTGCTGGTTTAAAGCGATAAACTCAGGTACTGTGTGATTCTAAGAAAAGCAATTAAGGGTATTCCTTAATCAAGGTGCCTTAAGAAAATTACGAATGATGATCTATTAGAATAATAATAGAAAGGAAAAACAGAAGTTTTACATTTTCACTGTATATGAGCTGTTTAGAATGATCGAAATCAGTGGTAGCAGTCTTAGCTGTTTTCTTTGTTGTTCAGGGCTTCCTATTCTTTTCAATTTTTACACCAAATTAACTTACATTTTTATGTCGTTTTGTTTAAAACAGAACTATTACGACTTTTTTACTCCTCATTTTTGAGTATTGTCAATACTTTATTTGAAATAGACATCCCAAAATTGGGAATAGCTACTCCAAAATCCCGATGGAATAGCCACCCCAAATTTCAATGGAATAGGCCCCCTAAAATTTGGAATAGCAACCGCAAAATCCCCATGTAAGGAACGGCTTTCGGAATAGTCACCACCAACCACCGCATCTTTAGAACGTTACACAGTTCGTTAATTTATTTTCCTTTACTAAATTTCATGCACTGAAAAACGCACCCATGACATTTTAATTAAAACCTTGATATTTATTGGATGGACTATTATAAAGGTGGCAGTATTTTTGCGCGAACAGTTGGCAGAGTTGGTGGAAATTTTCTGTTTCTATGTCTATCCTTGTAGCCATGTCACTAGTAAGGGTGCTGGAGGTAAACGTTTTGTCTGGGCTGACGTTATCCGCCTGATAGTCAGGGACCCTAACCTTGGATTAACCACTAAGGAGGCTGTCCTATCAGCAGGTGCAAAGTACTGGGGCTGCTGTATTGCCATTTGGTGAATGGAATCTGGACCATGCAGTAGCTTCTGGTGGGGCCTCTCGATGCCATACTAGTGGGTAATTGTTACGGCTTTACCTTATCATGTGGTACAAAAAAAAAATCTTCGTTTCTTTTTCTCTCTTAGTTTCCCCTCTCTGTCCTGCTCTAAGTAAATCTGTCGACCTAGTCCACAAATTCCAAAATTTCATGATGACAAGTTTCAAGAAAAAATACACGATTAAACCCGGTTCTCCAACTTCCAACGTAGACCCCTACTACCATGTCTCCTTCTCCAACATCAGGGGTCTACGTTCTAACCTTCCAGAGGTTGAAAACCAATTACAGGAGACTAAACCAGACCTTTTATTTTTAAGTGAAACTGGCATTGGACAGGCTATTTCCCTAGATGAGTTTGCAATTACAGGATACTCTAACTAAACTTCTAAATCTGACCCCCAAGATCGCCATGGGCATGGAATATGTGCCTATATTAAAGATAGCTTTCCATGTGGGAGGGACATCTCCAGGGAAGATCCTAACTTACCCTATATGTGCTTCCGGGTTGCTTTAGCTCACACTACTGCATTTATATTTACTCTCTATCGCCCCCACAACAGCGGAGTTACTATCTTTCAAAGCATATCTGAGAAAATTGACCAAGTCCTTTCTACTTATCCTTCAGCTAACATTCACGTATGTGGAGACTTCAATGTTCACAACGTCGAATGGTTGACACACTCAAACAAGACCGATGATGAGGGGAGGTTCTGTCATGATTTCTCCATTGCCTATGACCTCACTCAGATTGTTCAGGAACCTACCCGTGTGCCCGATAATGACGGCCAGTATGCGAGCCTACTAGACCTTTTTCTCACAACTTGCCCTGAACTATGTTCAGTTTCTGTTCTGTCGCCTCTTGGATCTTCCGACCACTCTGTTGTATCAATTAAGATAAAAATGAAATGTAATAAGTCCCCAGACGTACCACTTCATCGTACAGTATATCGATACACTAAGGCTGACTGGGATAGCTTCCGTACATTTATATCTGATCTACCTCTGCATTCCATGTTTAAAAAGGATGTGTCCTCTATAGTATTAGACCTAACTGAATGGTTAATTGTAGGTATTGACCATTTCATACCCTCTAAAAAGTTTCAGCAAAAACCTAACAGCCAGCCATGGCTCTCTCCAGAATGTGCTGCTGCCATTGCGCACAGAAATCACTTTTTCCACTGCTTCAAACGTAATAGATGTATGGAAACTAAAGCCGTTTTCAGGACTGCCAGCAACCATTGTAAGACAGTAATAAGGAACGCAAGAGAGGTGTATGCTCAATCTGTTAAGTCCAAAGTAGCTGAGCAGCGGCTTGGTTCCCACCAGTTTTGGCAAATAGCAAACAGAATCCTGAACAGAAGCGTGTGCTCCATCCCAACTATGATCAATGGACCTGAGGTAATCTCGTCAGCATCAGACAAAGCCAAACTCTTTGTCAAGAACTTTGCAGCTAATTCTACCCTTTGCGACCAAGACCGCCAACCCCCAATATTTCCTCCTGTATCAGAAAACACGCTATGTGATATACGTATATCTGTACGTGATGTTGCCAAGCTAATCAAAAACCTTGATTCCAGTAAAGCAACTGGCCCTGATGGTATTCCAATTATAGTACTCAAAAAACTTCAACCTGAACTAGCGCCTATACTTACAAAACTGTTTAAACGTTGTCTTAAGGAGAATAGTTTCCCATCTCCCTGGAAAATCTCATCAGTATGCCCTGTATTTAAGAATTCAGGTGATCGCTCATCCCCCTCTCAGTACAGGCCAATAAGTCTCCTGTGCGTCATGAGTAAGTTGCTAGAATCTGTGTTAAATACAGAAGTAATCAAACATCTCAACAAAAATAACCTTCTTAGTGACACTCAATATGGTTTCCGTTCTGCTAGATCTACAGCAGATGTCCTTACAGTTATATCGCATAGGATTAGCAAATCTCTCGACGGTGGCAATCTTTCTAGGGCAATTGCTCTTGACATATCTAAAGCCTTTGATAGGGTATGGCATAAAGGTTTACTTCATATGATCGCTAGCTATGGTATAGCTGGAAAAGTCTTCTCAATTATTAAATCATTTCTTTCTGATAGGTTCATAAGAGTAGTAGTTGAGGGGCAAAAATCAGAAGCTCTCAGTATTAATGCCGGTGTCCCTCAGGGATCCATCCTGGGCCCAACTCTTTTCCTGATCTACATTAATGATCTTCCAAATCATATCCTTACATCATTTGTAGACATTTATGCTGACGACACTACCATTTATGGTACCACATCTAAGACAGTAAACGAGCAAGTACTCTCCAATTCTCTCTCCTCTGATCTTGAGCATGTAGTACAATGGGGAAAGGAGTGGCTGGTTACTTTTAATGCATCTAAAACCAAGCTTCTCTCTTTACATCATCAACATTTTAATCCACATTTGTCATCAATTGAAATGAATGGCTCTCGTCTTCAGGAGGCCTCAAGTTTTGACAAGCTTCTGGGCTTGACCATTACTCCTGATCTTAAATGGAACACGTATATCAAATCTGTTGCCAAGGCCGCTGGAAAAATGGTGGGATCTTTCTATCGATCCAGTAGATATCTCACTGCTGATGCTATTCTCTATCTATATAAGAGCCAGGTACGTCCAAGGATGGAATACTGTTGCCACATCTGGGCAGGAGCTACTAGAAAGGACTTGCCCTGCCTTGATAGAGTTCAAAATAGACTTCGTAGCCTCGTAGGAGATGTCCTTTTCTCTTCGCTACAACCTCTATCTCACAGAAGAGATGTTGCGAGTTTGTCTCTGATGTATCGTTATTTTCATGGAAAGTGTTCAACTGAGCTTCAATCTATGGTTCCCCCTCGCCAAACTTTCACAAGAAACACTCGTCTAGCTGTAAACACTATCAATAATTTCCCCCACTCTTTATCTGTGCCTAAACCTAAACATAGATTCCATGAACAAAGCTTCTTTCTTAGAACTGCACGCCTGTGGAATTGTCTTCCGTTTTCCTGCTTTCCGGCTGACTACAATATGGTTGTGTTCAAGTCTAAGGTAAATAAGTTCTTGATGAGCCGTTCCATATAAGTTATTAAATTTACCAAATTTTCATTACTAATGATTACTATATTGACCAACTTTTACTGTACACTCTTTAACCCTTATCCTTGAGTGGCCTCTGGGCCTTGATAATGTGGTGATGCCTTTGTAAAAAAAAAAAAAAAAAAAAAAAAAACATCGGAACCAAAAATAAGATATAATCCGTAAAAAAATTCCTTTGCCCACATAGCTCTATAGAATTCTTTCACCCCCTGTATTTTGAGCTGCCTATCATAGAAATTCACCCCACCATCAATTCGGACTGACTGTTTGAACGAGGTCATTTCAAGCCCTACACAAACGGCTGCTTGCTTCCCTTTCTCGTTTCCACTTTTCCTCTCTATATATGTCGTCATTTTTGTTTGAAAAAAAATTGATTCGAAATTCGGCACGTCCACTTTTCCTTTTCTATTAAAGCAAAAAAAAAAGAATAGAAACATTCTCTTAACAAAATTGATGACATATTTTATCATAGTAAAATTTCAGTTTTGTCTTATTTTAATTCTATTTTTAATCAACCCTTAAAATATCTGATATGAAAATTTCCAAGAATCCAAAAGTATGGCGGAAATTTCTATTCTGTACTAGAGAATAGATTTCAGCGGACAAATCATACAGGGACTTACTCTGATTTTTTGTATTCTGAGGATTATCACGAAAGACCAATAATGGTTTACGTTCTTATCTCATTATAATATGATGCCATCATTTAGGATTATTTTATTCTCGTAGATGTTATATAACGATGCCATATTGCTTCATTGAATCGTCTTGTATTGATTGTTGAGGAACTCTGCCTTAGCTTGTTCCGTGACCTTGTTTTTTATGTCATTTATTTCATAAAAGAATAAAACGCTTTTGTACGTTTTTGTTGTTTATCCTTTCTCATTTTCATTGAATATAATTGATTATATCCTCTTTCATTCATCTCTATTCATGTTGCATGTATTGCATTTTTCCAATAATCCTTTCAACACTTTCAAAAATCAGCAACATTGTTTACTGATTTTAGCAATGGCATTGCCCTCACAATTTTACGACGCTCTCGATTTTACAATAGTCATTTAATTGTGTAATTAAAAAAAATGACAGCACTCATTTACATTATCGCCATAATTCGCATCATTTTAAGATTCCACATTTTCTCTCAACTGACAAAATATTCAGCTACGTTTCTCCTTATTGGTTATATTTGATCTAGTCACTGCCTTTAAATTAAAATTAATGCATGTATATATTGAACTCTCTTCTTAATATCATTTACATGTCGGTTCACATTGCAGAGGCTCCTGTCCACCTCAGAAATTCATCAGCAATGATTTATATTCAATAAGTAAAATCAAGCCATGCATTCACTCTCAGGAAAGCTAGTTTCTCATAAACGGAAAGGTATAATAAACCCGTTCACATTCCGGGAGTAATTCTTGTAATAATTATTAAAAACATGTTCAAACTATTTTTCTTCTTTTATACCTGATATTTTAATTGGAAATAGTGCGCCTAGAATTTGAAGTAAAAATCGATTTTACATATATATATATATATATATATATATATATATATATATATATATATACATATGATGTATATTACAATCTCTCTCTCTCTCTATATATATATATATATATATATATATCACTCGAGCGCAGTATCGATTTTGTTATAATTATTACAAGAATACAAAAGATTAAAATAAAGTAAAAGAAGTCAAAGAACACGTAAAAGTATGGTGTAATTCTAATCAACCTTCAACTAACATACCGTAGAACATGAGGCCCTGTGTTTTCCCTCTTGTAAACTTCTATGTAATTATCAAAGTTGTACACAGGAAATAGTATTTATATACGTTCATGAAAATATATGACATCTTTCGGTATATACTTTTTGTCTGTTTGGAAAAGTACTGGTCTAAAAGAATACATTAATTTCGACTTCGGAAAAAAAATTTAGTTATTATTATAATCGATATATAACAGTAAGGAATAATGTCACCAGAAGAATTCATTAATTATTGTTCCTACTGTAATATGTGTGCTAGTAAATAAATGATTTTATAAGAAAACATAGTTAATATGCAATGTGATGTTGTGGATAACCATGCAATCATAATCGCCCGTGATATTCGCAAACCGATGTGCTCTCATTAGGCATCGGTCATGATTGATTGTAGAAAGGTAATTAGTTTAATCCATCAACAACACGTAGATGAAATATATTAGTTTGCACACATGACTCATATATATATATATATATATATATACATATTAATATATATATATATATGTGTGTGTGTGTGTGTTTGTGTGTGTGTGTCTGTGTCTGTGTGTGTGGATGCATATATGTGTGCATAAAATATATTTCGAAATAATTAAGATGAGAATTGTTCATTCATATTTTTTTATCTCCTCGGACTACTGTTCTTATCTTACGTGTTATTCGCAAGACAGTTTGCTGGATGTTTTATACGTTTATCTTTTCCGTCACGCGAATATTTTCACAAGACTCGCTAACCTACATGGAATTTGAACATTTATTCAGTCTAGAGGGATGGCATGCTCACGTTGCTTTCAAATTCCAGTGCTAATGATAGAGCACTGGCACGAAAAATATCTATTCCAACACGATAAACTTTAAAAATGTAAGACGTTACTTCTCCTGCTGATGACATTTATTATTATAACAATATTCCTTGTAATATTCTTTCTTTAACACGGGAGAGCAAGTAAATTAAATTTAGTTTGATGTAGTCACATGCACCAAAAAATGAACTATCGGATATATATATATATATATATATATATATATATATATATATATATATATATATATATATATATATATATATATATATATATATATATATATGTATATATATACATATATATATATAGGAAATGTGAGATTAGAAGAACGATAACTTGCGAAGTTGTGTCTTTTAAGCTTATGAAAAACACGCTGTCTACAAGATTTACAACATACAACCAACGTGCCAGAACGACACCCTGGCACATAAAAGAAAAAAAAACTAATATAGTATATTGTTTTTTTTTGTTTTTTTTTAATAATCCTGGTGAAGGCTTTTTTTATAAGCCAAAAATTTCAAACTTTAGATAAGTAAATATCTGTTTATTTTAAGGCACGTAATCGTTCTTCTAATCTCATATTTGAACTTCCTTTGTCCGCGTGCCTCTTAAAAGTTGATCTTACTAAAACTGATACTTCACATCAGCGCCCGAACAGCGCCGTCCATCAGATTTGCAATATACAACCAACATAAACACATAAAAAATAAACAACTAATATATTATATTGTTATTTTAAAATAATCCTGATGAAGGCTTCTTTATAAGTCGACAATTTGAAACTTTGAATAAATAAATATCTATTTATTTAAAGATACAACTTCGCACGTAATCGTTCTTATAATCTCACATTTAAAACGTCCTTTGTCCGCATGCTTCTTAAAAGAGGAGCTTACTAAAACTAATATATACATATAAATATATGTATATATCTGTACATATATATATATATATATATATATATATACATATCTGTATACACACACACACGCACACACACACACATATATATACATATATATATATATATATATATATATATATATATATATATATATATATATATATATACATGATTAAGACGGATGGAATCCGGCGATATGAAAAATAAATTGCAGGTAGAAGGACGTGGTCTTTTTCAAGAGGAATGACCCCCCCCCCTCTTGAAAAAGCCCGCATAAATCAGGCAAAACATTTAGCGCCCAGGTAATTCCAGCTGCAATCTATTTTTCACACACACACGCACACACACATACATAGATACATACGCATACGCACACACATAGATATATACATGTATATATATATATATATGTATATATATATATATATATAATACTAATAATAATATAAGTCGTGAGATTTAGAATGGCGATATAAGTTTGCATGATTGGTTGCTGCTCTCTTCATGGAAAATATTAGGAACCCAGTCGACATCAAACGAATATTAGTTTTTCTTCTAAATTCAGGGACAAGAACACAGATAAAAAGCTAGGTAGGCAATGTCCTTAGTTTCCTTCATAGCACCACGCATACAATGTACGCTACTACACTCACAGACAGAACAGCAAACCAAGGTACAACACAGAAAGAAAATCACTCATTGAATGAGGACTGAGGGACAAAAAAAGGAGAAGCGAGAGTTACTGGAGCTGCCGATAACACATCCACTGTATTATCTACTCTCAACTAAAAAAGGGAGGGGGCAATGGATACAAGTGACTTATTTATATCTTAGTAGTAGGTCCGGTGCTAAGTTATCAATTCAGGACACTTTTGATGATTATCTCCCCTCCCATATTACTTGGTAGGGTTTTGTCGTTATTTGGACCTTATAATTTAAATCCAATAATTAACTTTTATCAATCTGTAAAGTCGGCTTAATATTAATTTACATTCGAGTTTAGATAATTAATCAAGGTTTTAATTTACGAGGTTCATTTTCATAGGTGACTTTTCCTTTGCTAACACCACTGTATTATATTTCGAATATAATTGAAAATAAGACTAACTTTATTAGATGGTTTGATTGGCTAGCCAGGAAGCAAGCGTTTTCAATATAGGCAAGCTTGCAGTAATAATATATATTAAGTATATTACTTAAATAAAGTCCTAAATTTATATAATCTAATAGAGAAAATAATTCCCGGCATTTTGTTTTTTTTTTATCGCTAGTTTACTTTGTAGCATTGCTAAACGGTTTATGTCTGTTTCAATAGTCGCTAAGGGGGGTGATGAATAAGACAGGAAAGTAGAGACTATTACAAATACAAAAATAAAACAAGAAAAACCAGTTTTAAAAAGGTAACATGAAAACATTTAGGAAGAATTTTAAAAATATTTAACGTCTATTTGTCATTATGTTCCGGCGTCTTTTTGCCAACTGACATATTGTCGTGTCTTTCTACAGCGTAAGATGAGTTCTATTACCGGATACATTGTGCATGTGTGCCTATATATTTATAGAATAAAAGTTGTTACGTTCTGATGTGTAAATATTCAATTTACATTAAAAAAAATAAAAAAAACAGTCCTAACTTTTTTTTAAAGTCCTAACTTTATCTATTCTAATAGAGAAAAATTGTCTCTGTGTCTGTCCTTGTGGCTATGTCACTAGTAAGGGTGCTGGAGGTAAACGTTTGTCTGGGCTGACGTTTTCGCCTGATAATCAGGGACCCGAACCTTGGATTAACAAATTAGGGAGGCTGCCCTATCAGCAGGCGCAAAGTACTGGGACTGCTGTATTGCTATTTAGTGAGTGGATTTGGACAATGCGGCAGTCTCTGATGGGGCCTCTCGATGCCATACTAGTGGGTAATTGTTACGGCTTTACCTTTTCGTGTGCAACAAAAAAATCCTGTCTTTTTCTCTCTTACGTTCCCTCTCTGTACTGCTGTAACCAAGAATGCCGATTTGTTCCACGAATCCCAAAACCTCAACATGAAATATCTCCAGACAAAAATCGAATAAACCTAGAACACAATCTTCCAACGTAGACCCCTACTACTAGGTATCCTTCTCCAACATAAGGGGTCTCCGTTCCCCCCTTCCAGAGGTTGAAACACAATTACAAAAGACGAAAACGAACATGCTATTTTCAAGCGAAACTGGAATAAGGCCGATCACCTCCCTAGATGAGTTCATAATTAACGGATACTCTAACTTAACAACCAAATCTGACCCCCAAGATCGACATGGGCATGGAATATATGCCTACATAAGAGATGGCTTCCATTGCGTCAGGGATATCTCTAGAGAACCTCCTAATTTACCCTATATGTTCTTCCGGTTGGACTTGCTAACACCACTGCATTTATATTTGCCCTCTATCGCCCCCCCCACAACAGCGGAGTTACTATCTTTAAGAGCATTTCTGAGAAAATAGACCACATCCTGTCTGCACATCCCTCTGCATACATCCACATCTGTGGTGACTTCAACGTCCATAACGTGGAATGGCTGACCCATTGAAATAAAACAGGCGATGAGGGGAGGTTTTGTCATGATTTTGCCATTGAAAATTGTTGCAGATGGTTCACGAACCCACCCGTGTGCCCGATACACCCAGTCAATATGCAAGCCTCCAATACCGTTTTCTCTGAGCTATGTTCATGTTCCGTTCATTCTCCTCTAGGATCCTCCGACAACTCCATCGTATCAGTAAAGATAAAAACGAAATGTAATAAGTCCCCAGACGTACCTCTCCACTGTACTGTATACCGATACTCTATGGCTGACTGTACATTCATATCTGATTTACATCTCCATTCCATGTTTAAAAAGGAAGTGTCCTTTATAGTATCAGACCTGACTGAATGGTTAATTGTAGGCATAGACCAATTCATACCATCTAAAAAATTCCAACAAAAACTTAACAGCCAGCCACGGTTCTCCTCAGAATGTGCTGCTGTAATCGCGCACAGAAATCACTTTTGCCATAGCTACCAACGTAATAGATGCACTGAGACTAAAGCTGCTTTCAGGACTGCCAGCAACCACTGTAAAAGAGTAATAAAAAATGCAAGAGAGTTATATGCCCAGTCTGTTAAATCCAAGGTAGCGTATCAGCGGCTTGGTTCCCACCAGTTTTGGCAAATAACAAATAGGATCCTGAATAGAAGTGTGTGTTCTTTTCCAACCATTATGAATTAAAAAGAAGTCATCTCGTCAGCATCAGGCAAGGCCAAACTATTTGCAAAGAACTTTGCAGCTAATTCTACCGTATGCGACGAAGGCCATCAACTCCCCATATTTCCTCCTATAACACAGAACACGCTAAGTAACACACAAATATCCGTGCATGAGGTCGCCAAGCTAATCATTCCTGTATGGGAACTTGATTCCTGTAAAGCAACTGGCCCTGGCGGCATCCCAATTATAGTGTTAAAAAAGCTTCAAGCAGAACTTGCTCCTATACATACGAAACTGTTTAAGCGCTGACTTAAGGAGCAATGCTTTCCGAGTCCCTGGAAGACCTCATCAGTTTGCCCTGTATTTAAGAATTCAGATGATAAGTCATAGCCCTTTCAGTACAGACCAATAAGTCTCCTGTGTGTCATGAGTAAGTTGATGCAATTCATATTAAATAGAGAAATAGTCAACCACCTAAGCAGAAACAACCTTCTTAGTGACACACAATATGGTTTCCGCTCTGCAAGATCTACCGCAGATGTACTGACAATTATATTTTACAGGATTAGTGAATGTATTGGCAAAGGCTTCCTTTCTAGGGCAATTGCTCTTGACATATCAAAGGCCTTCGACAAGGTACGGCATAAGGGTCTACTTCAAAAGATTTCCAGCTACGGTATAACTGGAAAAGTTTTCTTAATCATTACATCATTTCTCACCGATAGGCTCATAAGAGAAGTGGTCGATGGACACAAATATGAGGCCTGCAGTATTAATGCTGGAGTCCCTCAGGGGTCAATCCTGGGCCCTACTCTCTTCCTGATCTTCATCAATGCCCTTCCAAAACACATACTTAAATCATTCGTTGACATCTATGGTGATGACACGACCATCAACGGCAACATATCAAAGGCTGTAAATGACAAAGTTCTCTCTGTCTCTCTCTCCTCTGATCTCGAGCGTGTGGTTCAGTGGGGGAAGACGTGGCTGGTTACCTTTAATACATCTAAAACCAAACTCCTATCCTCACATCATCAACGCTCTGATCCCCATATGGCATCAATTGGGATTGATGGCTCTCGTCTGGGAGAGGCACCGTGTTTTGACAAGCTTCTGGGTTTGACGTTTACTCCTGATCTGAAATGGACCACGTACATCAAGTCTGTTGCCAAGGTCGCTGGAAAGATGGTGGGATCCTTCTACCGCTCCAGAAGATATTTCACTACTGATGCAATTCTCTATCTATATAAAATCCAAGTACGTCCGAGGATGGAATACTGCTGCCACATCTGGGCAGGAGCTGCTAAATACAGCCTATCGTGCCTTGACGGAGTACAAAATAGACTTCGTGGCTTAGTGGGGATGCCCTTTTCTCTACCCTGCAACCTCTCTCTCACAGAAGAGATGTTGCGAGCCTATCCTTGTTTCATCGTTATTTCCATGGCAGGTACTCGTCGGAACTCCAATCTCTGCTCCCCTCGCCAATCTTTCACGAAAAACACCCGTCTAGCTTAATCCACTGTAAAAAAATTATCCCACTCTTTATTTGTGCCTAAATCAAAACGTGGATTCCGTGAACAAAGCTTCTTTTTTAGAACTTCACGCCTGTGGAACTCTGTTCGGTCTGCCTGCTTCCTACCTGATTACAACTTGGATGCCTTCAAGTCCAACGTTAACAAATTCCTAATGAACCACCCCCTTAAGTAAACACTTCATCAAATCTCCACAATAACGTAATGTACTTGCAATAACCCTTATCCCTGAGTGGCTTCCGGGCCTTGATAAGTAGTGGCCACTGTGTAAAAAAAAGAAAGAAATTGACGACGAATGATATAATTCCTCTGAAATTGTAGAGTTAAATGTAATAATCAAGGAAAAGTCCCGATCCTGTATGTATTGTGCGATATGCAACTTACCTCGGATGGGATCTGAAAGAGAGGGAAATTAAAGATAGCAGCTATTGATTTAAAAGGTGTAGTCTCGTGAAATCTACAAGATCTCATCTTCCACTACACAACCATGAAAAGTGAATGGGGTGAGTTTGCTAATAAAATGCCTACGTGAATACTCAAAAACACATTGTCTCAATTAAATGTCTAGTTTAAGATAAGAACATATTTTTATATCCTTTTAAACTTTATTAAGAGAAACCTAAGAGAAAATAAATATAGGTACAACAAAATAGTTGAATTTTTAATGATTCTATATTAGTTTTCATTGTAATCCAAATTATTACTAAAGTACAGTAAAAGTACCTTTTTTGTAATGTCGTATTCATAAAATTTGTTGACATTCATTTTATTAGATTTAAGTGTAATTTAATGAATCGGATGTTTATGTATAATATAAAGTGAGGCATGCAGCCAGTTCGTGGAATATGTATTTAACTATTTGAGGTGAATACATTATAGTAATATCATAGTTAATGAGTAATGTATATTTTATCCTCATGTAATGAGAAAGCTGTGTTCATTTCAAGAAGTAGGTTTTAAACATATGTAAACATTTTACTACTTATAAAAAGCACATGTGCAAATATTGTAATGCTAATAAAACATCTTTACTACAATGATTTAGGAGAAGAAGTAAAAATTGACTATAATCATAATAATTTTTTTTTTGTTTTATCGTAAGATTAATTATGAAATTTCGATTAAGAAAAAGTAAAGTATGTCTCGTGTTGTATAATATTATAATTACTAAACAAGTATACGTTTTGCATACTATTCATAGTAGTAAAAGTTACATTTTAGATTTTAGCTGAGGAAATTTTCTGTTTGGTTGAACTACACATGTTTAAATCATTCGTCATTTGGAATAAGCATTAAACTACTTTAAATTTAGTAAAATATATTAATACCTAAAATAAAGGTGATATAATCGTGGAGAAATAAAAGACAACATGTTTATGAAAGCATTTTGAACGATATGTCTACAAAAATACATATATCAATAACCTGGAGATGTTTAAATGATATATTATTTTTCAGATCTGATGTTAACTGAAGTTAATAGCTGACAATAGAATCTAGATATTGTTAATACTGTGAGATTTATGTTATGAGTAATTCATTCGGTTGTCAAGATATTATGAGGATGTGTTGATGTATAAGGATAATAATTTACGGAGTTTTTTAGTAAACAATTAATGATTGATTTCTTCTGAAAATGAGTCTTATTATACTGGAACAGTAGATGTATTGTCGAGACTAATAGTAACTTGTTACGCTTAATTGAGTAATTGTGTTTTTGTTCTCTCTTATATTTTTAATAGACGTATTAAAAACATACCATAACATATTTTAAAACGTTCGATGCTTTATTTTCATTTCATGTGGTATGATTAAGCTATGTGTAAAGCTATATACCCAATATGAAAAGAAACTAATATATTAGATACTTTCGATAATTCTAATTATTATATAATTTAACACTCTCGTGAAAACAAATAAAAATCCTATCTGGCACATATAATTTGTCATAAATAATTAAATAATTGAACTTAATAAGATATTTATAGGTTTTAAAAAGTTATCGATCTGATTGTCCTCGATACCATCTAGTATGATACATCGTTTTCAGCAAGAACATTTTTTTAATGTGAAAAAGAAGCTTCTATCAAACAACTCTGCAAACACGAATATAATTTCCTGCACTGTAAACGAATGAACATTTATAAACTATAAATTATAATAAGTAATAGAAGTATCAGCGAGGTTGGAGCAAAACTTTACAGCACTAGAGTAATTAGCTCATATGCCTATACATCATTTTTGCACCAATGTATTGTTATTCAGTAGAGCATTAAATAAAACATTTTTATGATCACCTCTCATCATTCGTACTTTATTGTAGGAAGTATACCCCGTTTTATTTTATTTTTAGCCCATTGATTTTTATTTGTTAGAATTTTTTTTTATCTGGGCAGAACTTTGAAAGACTGTAGTAATAAAATATCTCCAATAAAAAATAGAAACCATCGACCCAACTTTTTACTTCTGCGAGTTATGGTATTCACGTATCAAGAGAAAAGCAATAATTTGCGAATGATTTATTTCAAGAACAGTAAAAAAAAATATTTTTTACGGAGTCTAAATGTCTTTGAGGTTAACAGTTACGTTTTGTTTAGAAGTTTTACAACAGCTATTATATGTGTATCTTTTTATATTTCTTTTGCTTATTTTGAAACTTTCCGTTTGTTACTCTTCCACGGTTTTTCATATAAATTTCCAGTTTCCATATACGACCTATTAGAGCATTGATAGAAAACACTTTCGGTTAAATTAAAAATAAGAGATAACTTTATATATATATATATATATATATATATATATATATATATATATTAATGTGAAAAACACCTTATATGTTCAAGATATGGTTAAATTCTGTAGTATAACAATCGTAAACAAAAATATCATAATGTAATAATTTAGAACCAAGGTACTAAATTAAGAACTTTACGTTTAAGTAGGGAAACTTTTATAATTTTCATTTAATAATTATTATAAAGATATATTCTCTTAAATTCGCAAGACTCTAGCGATTGCATATTATTTTATGAGTATGCACGCTGTTCGCAAAATTTATTTTTAATGAGTCAATGTTATATATATATATATATATATACACACATATAATATATATATATATATATATATATATATATATATATATATATATATCATACATATATTTAGTGTAGGTTGATTTTCGAACTAGAAAAATACTTCGAAGTAAAGCGCAAAATAACATCAGAAATCACCTGACTTTTTCTTTTTTTTTTACTAAAAAATTGTATTCTTAGAGCAATCGAATTTAAAGACACCATAATTAGCGATTTTAAACATATCATTGCCATTTATGAACGATAACTGCACATGAACATCCGAGTCGTATTTTGCCATACAAGGGTCGTTCTTAAAGTAAAACCTATTTTGACACAAGAGTTTGAAGAGCTACGATTACAGGAATACAATCATTAAAACGAGCGACTGCATGAGCTTCAGAATTCATTTTCCGCATAATTACAACCATTCTTAATGAATGTTTGACAGGCATGTAATGACACATCTCTGTTTCTAAAGTAGAAACAATCATATGGGCTCTGTTTATTTTTAGACACAACTTCGCATGTAATCGTTCTTCTAATCTCATATTTCAAATTCCCTTTGTCTGCGTGCCTCTTAAAAATGAAGAAAAACTGGACCCTAAAAAATGTAATAATAAAATTCATCCAATAATTGTTATTTTAATTTTTTAATATTTTCATATTAAGTTAAATGACAAACAATACGATAAAATGTTTAGTTTAAAATACTTATAACGGCTTACTAAACGCTATTTTATTTACTGGATATTTTTCTAGCTTTATTTAAGATATAATCTCTTCTATTAAGTTCGATTTGTTAATATTTTCTAGTCTCTTAATTTACATTCGGACCGAAGGGCTTTTTTCATGTCTGAGCAGCTTCGACAATTTCGAAAGAAACGAGGAGTAGCTATAAGCTGGAAAACTCCCTACAACAGTTAGGGTAACAACTGATGTGAAAGATATAACATCCTTATTTGGAACACATTTTTATTGGCTGCGTAAACCTAATAGATGTTCCATATATAATTTTGAAAAATGTCCTTCCTGTCGCATCATTCGTGATTTCTATCTTTTCAGCGAATATTTCGCTTCTATCTTGACTCACTTGATCGTGGACTGTGTTTCTGAGACGACGACATATACGCCCCTTGGGTGACGAGGGAGAGCTCATAGATGTAAACTCCTAGTACATTCTAGTACGACATGCCGATGGTAGCAAGTCTAATGTGTCTCTCGGACCACTGAGAACAGATAATCTCTCCCTGATACTGATTCCCCTTGGATATCATGTCCCTTCATTTGCTCTTGACACGTCGTCTATTGACACTGTGCCCGTGGGGACTCCGTCAGACACTTCGAATGGGTCAACACCTGAATCTCTGAGAGATGAAGAACTAGCACTGAAAAAAACATGCTCATCCTGACGCTGACTCTGACGCGGAACGGCCTGCTCCTCTAAAAATGACGTATTTTGAATGGAGGCATTTTAGAGTCTAAACACTGGATCGCACAGAAGACCCTCTTTGTTTGAGTATTCCGACCACGAATCGAGGCCACTGCGAGCTAGTAGGAGCCTGCATATTAAATAGACTTTATTCCCTATCAGTTAGAAATTTGGTGGGGGAGAATGTTGCGAATATGGATTATCTCCTCTTTGGTAATCCAGGCAATAATAGCTGTACATTTTCGCTTGTCAAGTTGACTACTAGTAAAATTCTTAACTGAATCTATTGTCCTGTTTTCATTACAATTATTGACATTTACTTTCTCAAAACTTAAATATTTCTACTTAATATCATATAAAACACTAATGTTTTAGAGAAGGTGTGGTTTCTTTATTTTTTTTTAATCTATTAAAATGGGTCCATCCTAGGTATTGTTGAATCAAGATTGTGCTAGATGTTTTACACACGCGGTCTCGTGTGATTGGGATTTTCAATAAGTGTTAAAATGTGTGGGCATCGCATTGGGAAAATTGAAAATAATAAGGTCCTTTTACAATCTTAAAAATTATAACGTAAAAATTTGAATAAACAGAAATTGTTTGGGAAATACCTTAAGATACAAATACATTATAATTTCTTTCGTTTCGTTATTAATTCTGAATGACACCATACCTCTTTAAATAATTAAAGTGTTCTTTTGTATGCATTTGTTTATTTTTTATCGTAAGCTAAAATATGCTCGTCTTCCCTAAGCTGTTCTTTTTTCGAGCAAATAATATATATATATATATATATATATATATATATATATATATATATGTATGTATGTATATATATATATATATATATATATATATATATATATATATATATATATATATAAGTTATTGAATCTGGGTTTGCAATGTTTTGTTTACGAACCCGATTTATTGTTCGGGGTGAACACTTCAGTGACCTTATAGATACCAAGTAAACGCAAAAAAAAAGCTTATATACTCTGGATTAAACCATACCTGAAATATTAAAAAAGAAACATTTTTCTCCCTTAAAAAAAGGGGGAAAACACATTTAATGAATAGAGAGAGAGTAAGCAGAAATGTTGGGCAACTATCGGGGGACGTATAATAGAATTTATATATATATATATATATATATATATATATATATATATATATATATATATAGATATATATATATATATATTATTTATTATTTGTAATTGCAACTCAGTGCATGTTAATGTACTTTTAAAATGTATAAACAAACAATAGCAAGTAAAATCCCAGTATCCATGTACTCATTCATCTTATTAAAAATCCATATATTGGCAAACCATTTCGGTGACAAACACACAAAACCCAGAGATATATATCCTTCATTTTCCGTAAATATCTCATAAAGCGAAATATCTAAACAATTTTAGTTTTTTTTCTTTAATTTTATCTAAGAAAAAAATGTGTCCGTTCGTCGAGTGACTGAAAAACCTCATGGCGTGACCTTGAGGCCCGTCGTCCTTTGTTATTGGGACTCTTTTATCACGATCTTCTACAAATGAAATGTGTGGCTTCAGGATGTTTAAATAAATAAAATTTGTAAGGTCTTCTAAGCAACATAAAAAATAAAATTAAAACTTTCAGTAAATGAAAATTTAACTTTTTCGGAACACGCGTTAATGTGCACATATCTCATTTTCTATTTTTTTAAATCCCAAATATGATTTATAACTACTGAGAGAAAATATGCTGCTTAAGAAAATTAATATGTTCTTTTGATTTTTCTATAAGCAAAAGTAAAAATATGTTACCGTTCTTCATGTAATTTAATCAACATGGCGCTAGTGTTGGTGACGGGCTCGGTTTTGTTCGGTTGTAGACCTTCAGTGAATTCAAGCTGCCTTGCTCTCCCTAGCTCTGCTACCTATCGGTCAATAGTGAGAAGAAGAGACTAAATTCAATTCAATAAGACGAGACTTATCGGTATGATATAAAGCTCACCAAATGTCAATGGGACTTATATATATATATATATATATATATATATATATATATATATATATATATATATAAGTTTAAAAAAATCCGTCTGCTTAACTATTTCTTGACGCCTTGGCGGAATCTGATACGAAAAAGCTGCTACTGCTATTCAACGCATACAGCAAATGTAAATATTTTTGTTTAATTTTATTTAAACGTGTTTTCTTTACAAATAAATGTAATTGAACACAATGAATTAAAAAAAATAACAAAATATGAAAATACGATACATCTATCAATCTATCGAAATAAATCCATCTATAGATATACCTCTCTTTATATATGTATCCATATATATATATATATATATATATATATATATATATATATATATATATATATATATATATAGGTGTGTGTGTAAGTGTGCGTGTGTATAAATAGATAGATAGATAGATAGATAGATAGATAGATAGATAGATAGATAGGTTTATTTATCTATAAACCTAAGATGAACTTGCTTGGAAGTTTTAATAATCCAACCGGTTTCTGACATCCGGATTACAAATAATTCGTCTATTTTTCTATTAAATGGCAACCCTGTCTTAAGTCCGATATTCGAAGCATACACAAGGTCAAGAATATATATCTTGAAAAACTTATTTTAATGTTGAGTTATAAAAAAAATCTGATTTAAATATAAATATACAATGTATAACTAAATCAGATTGATAAGTATATTTCCTTATTTTAGTAGCGGTTTTGTTCAGTCTGACAATTTTTTGTAAAGAGTGGTCGTAGAAAATGTCCGTAGTGCTTTCAGTAGGGCCTCATTAAGTTTACTTAGTGCTTGAGGCGTCATTAGATTTTTCTTCACTCATCACATAAAAAAAATATTTAGTCAATACAATAAAATAATATATAATCTCAGCATCACTTTTTTATTTTTAAAATGTTTATTTTACCCTTTTAATGCCAATGGGTAAACTAATAAAAGATACGAACCTAGGCGAGGGGAACAGACAGAGCAGTTCTCAAAGTTAGAAGTCGCAAAAAAGAAGTGTAATAATATAAATCATGGGCGGGGTTCGTTCGTTAAATTGTGACTGAAAATCGGTTCTTAAGTAGGAGATCGATGTACTAAAACCTTATATTGGAAGTTAAACACCTTTCGAAATTTTAAAATATTGACAAATTTCATTTTTCATTTAAATAATCTGGTAACTTTTTATTCAATAAGCCGCCAAAAATATTGGAAATGCCGAAATGGAAGAATATAATGTTTGTCGATTTTTTCATTTACACATACATATTTTTTATAAATGTTTTGTTTGCAAAAACTGCATGTAATTTAACCTTCAACTTGATTATTTAAAAAAATTAAGTTTTTATGTCCAAATTTATTTATTTAAAATTATTCAACTTATGTTATTAATTACAAGTTGTAACTGTCTTCAAACAAACAAAAACACAAAGCAAACACGTTTTTCTTACGTAAAATAAAACTTGACGAATTTACATAATAAAAAAACAAACTATTTAGGTTATGGTTTAGCCTAGAGTATTTTAATTTCTGAAAAAAAAATTAAATTTTGTTTTATTTTGGCTATTTAATCGGTTTTTAATAAGAATATTTAAGAAGGCTTTCCTTTTTGTAATAAGTAAAATTGAACATGTTAGCATGGTGGTACAGATTTAAGGAAAAATAAAACCTTATTTTTGCCAACATAGCGAGATATGTAGTCGTTAGCATTTTTGAAAATTTGGTGGAAGGTCAGAAATTGACAATAGGTTGAAGGCATGAGTTCAAAAAATGTTTAAATACGTAGGAACACTTAAAAACTTGTTTGTGTATAGGGGGTTTTAACTTTTTTAAATATTTGATTTAAAATATTTCACCGATAAATATTTAATAATCAGTTAATTATTATTTCCTGGCAGTTTTTAGTCTGGTAACACACGTCCACAAAAAAAATAACTAGGATGGACATGTACAATAAACCCCCTCTTTTTATATATTTTCCGTTTTCTGTAATTTTTTTTCGAACAGATTACACTACTATTATAGAATAAATTTGTCATTTAATCTGAGAGCAATAATGTTTCAAATTTCATTATCAAATATATTATTGTATTTACTTTTGGCGCGCGCGTTAAATTGCGTATTGTTTTCCACATTTGTTTCTGAGTTAGCGTGCATTCAAATTTTCCTCTTTATACATAAATTACACTGGTCAACAAATTTTTATTTTTTTTCTTTGGCAGACCATCTAGGAGTGTTTTCTGGGGTTTTGAAGGTCGCTGATTACGAATATAACATTGGTTTTGCCAGATTGGCTCTAGTTTAGAAGATACTGATAGCCCCCAAATAAGCCTAAACTGCTAAAATTCTCCCTGAAATACTTCAATATAGAAGCAGTAAATAATGATTTTCTGATATTATTGAACCATTATAATGATTATGTATATATTGAAGTATTTCAGAGAGAATTTTTATATAATTATATACTGTAATTACTTAATAACATGTTCCATAAATATAGTTGCAGTATAAATTAAACAGTAATTAAGAATTTTCTTTTTAATTCCACAGTTGAAAATGAGTTCCAGAGAGAAAATGAGTTCTTCTAGAAGATGTTGCAGATATGAACCGGATGTCTTTTGTTACATCTGTGGACAGTATATGATGGCACAACAAAAGAGGAATATTACAGACTTTGTCGAGAGGGCGTACAAAGCATACTTCGATATGATACTTGGTGACCAAGACAAGTCTTGGGCCCCACATGTGGTGTGTAAAACCTGTGTAGAAAGTCTCCGTGGTTGGACCAACGGTAAGCTGAAGTTGAAGTTTGCTGTACCAATGGTGTGGAGAGAGCCCAACAATCATTTTGATGACTGCTACTTCTGTCTCAATGACATGACGGGGTTTAACAAGCACAAGAAAGCAAATTGGCAGTATCCGAGCCTGGATTCTGCTATCCGTCCTGTTGCGCACTCTGAGGATCTACCTGTGCCTGTTTTCACCAGTTTGCCTGAAATCGATGAAACCGAAGAGATTCCAGCTGATCTTTCAATATCAAGTGATGATAGCTGTAGTGACTATGAAGAACCCTCAAATGGCCCTCAGCTTTTCAATCAATCTGAACTTAATGACCTAGTGCGAGACCTTTGTTTGTCGAAGGAGCAGTCTGAAGTTCTTGCATCACGACTCCAAGAGAAAAACATTCTTGATTCTGGCACAAAAGTAACATACTATAGGACAAGGGAAGGCAGCTTGCTTCGTTTCTTTTCTAAAGAAGACGACCTGGTCTTTTGTAATGACGTTTCTGCACTTCTTAACTGCATGGGGATCTCATTATATGACCCAGCAGATTGGCGTCTCTTCATAGATAGCTCGAAAGCAAGTCTAAAAATTATACTTTTGCACAATGGCAATAAGTTTGCTCCTGTACCAATTGGCCATTCTACCAAGATGAAAGAAGAGTATGATGCTATCAAATTTGTTCTTGAAAAGCTGAATTACAACACTCATAAATGGCTGATTTGTGTGGACTTGAAAATGGTGAATTTTCTGCTTGGTCAGCAAAGTGGGTACACAAAGTATCCCTGCTTTCTTTGTTTGTGGGATAGCAGAGCAAGAATCCAGCACTGGAGAAGGGAGAACTGGCCAGAACGAGAAAGTCTCGAAGTCGGCACAGCCAACGTCATCAATGAGCCTTTGGTACCCAGGGATAGAATCATCTTCCCTCCATTGCACATAAAACTAGGGCTCATGAAGCAGTTTGTTAAGGCGTTGAACAAGGATGGGGATTGCTTCAAGTACATATGCAGGCAATTTCCAGGTCTTTCCATCGAAAAAGCTAAAGGTGGCATCTTCGATGGACCTCAGATTCGAACGCTCATGAGGGATTCTGACTTCACTAATCATATGAACACGGTTGAGTTAAATGCTTGGGTGTCCTTCACAGATGTAGTGACAAACTTTTTTGGAAATCACAAAGCTGACAATTACAAGCAATTGGTCCGTAAGATGCTTACTGCATACGGAAAACTAGGGGCAAATATGAGCATTAAAGTTCATTTCTTGTTTAGCCACCTCGACAGATTTCCTGGTAATCTTGGTGATTACAGTGAGGAGCAGGGAGAGAGATTCCATCAAGACATCAAAACAATGGAAGAGAGGTATCAAGGCAAATGGGATGAGCACATGATGGCAGACTACTGCTGGAACCTTTTGAGAGACTGCCCAAAAGTTGCTCACAAGCGAAAATCGTATAAACGTCGATTTTAGTTTTGTGAATAAAATATTGTTTTGTGTGTTCATTGTAACTAAGAATCTAGTGCATAATGCTTTGCATTAATTTATGATATATAACTGATTATGTAAATGTTTTTTTTTCACTTGGAGAATTAACATTCAGCAAATTTTTAGCAAATTTTTTGTATATCCTCGAAATCTATGAAAAGTGTTCAGTTATAGGATAAATGAAATGATGTTATATCTAACTTAACTTGTTAGATTCAGATTTTACACTGTCTTTGTGGTTTAAGATTATCATAAAAATCAATATCTGACATTTATGCACTATTTAGCCGTTTTTTTGTACGTTTAGCTATGGTCGCGAATGGGTGATTTCAGACAAACGACCCCCTGTGATATCTCAAAAACTAGAGCCAATTTGAAAAAACTAATGTCAGATTCAGATTCAGCGCCTTTGAAACCCCCAGAAACCAGTCTTACTTTGCCTGCCAAAAATATTGTGTTGACCAGTGTTATGTATACTAAGTTGCACTTTTATACATAATTTATGGATACTCACTCTTACATAGTAAGTAATAACATATACTTATCCAAAAATTCACGGTTACTCTAGTATATATATATATATATATATATATATATATATATATATATATATATATATATATATATATATAATGTGTGTGTATATACAAATATGTATGTATATATATAATTATATATATATATATAAATATATATATATATATATGTATATATGTGTATATATATGTGTGTATATATATATGATATAATATAATATAATATAATATAATATAATATAATATAATATATATATATATATATGTATATATAAAGTCCTATTTCTTATTTGGTTATATATATATATATATATATATATATATATATATATATATATATGTATATATATATATATATATATATATATATATATATATATATATATACATATCTATACCCGTTGTTGACTGGATTCAAAAAGAGCCTAAATGTTTATGCGTTTAAGGAAATAACATCTAACTTGAAGATATCAAACAAAAGCTTATGATTAAACGAAATGAAAAAAAATGCAGTAATATATATATATATATATATATATATATATATATATATATATATATTTATATAGACTTTGTTGACATTAGTAGCGCAGAGTGACCAACAAATTGCATTTGTTATTAGGGAAGCAGAAAAAAACAAAGATTCTATTATCCGCTTCCATATACCTATTTCCATGACTTAATTGCAAACAGTTCGCCTATTAATAGCTCTTAGAAATTACTATGAACTCTGTCTTCCTATTTCATACGAAAGAGTCTACAAAAAACACATTCATAGTGATGTGGTAGCACAACATAAACTCTTCCAATTGTAGTGTAAAATTTTACAACTAGATGACTCTGAAGATTAGCTTATCGTTTTCCTCCTCTGCGTTCTCTTACACCATGTGTAATAAGATGGAACCTTTATGGGCAAAATTGTATTCTTCACAAATTTACAAAATGCAGTAAGCGTTGTATCTTAACGGTTTATGGCAACTTGGATAGCATTTTTTTGTGTGAAATAAATAATCTGACACTCTTCAAGACGAAGAATAATCTGTTTGATTGGAGGAGACCTTTCATGGGTAGAACACTCAAAATACGCCAAAATGCTTCATTAGTGCTGATATATCTTCCAAATTGATATCGAGGAACTTTGATAGCCAACATGTTTGTAAAAATAACATGACATAATTAGATCTCTTATTAATGTCTCTCCAAAATATTTGATAGATTTCGCAGAAATGCCAAATTCAACATTAATGTGAGCATTGCATGTATTTGAAATTAAAGATTAATGTACAATCTATCTACTTTCAATCTTCTCCTATAAAACGGATAACCATCCCACTCAACTAATTTCAAGTTGATAGTTTTTATAATATATTTTTGTACATTATCTATTAACCATGCAAGGTTAATTTCTATAGATGTTACCACAATGCTTATGTGACATTTTACTATTTTAAATAAGGTTGGATCTGTTGCTACACCAGGTAAATCAGCTGAGATAATGCGATCAATTTGGGTTTAGTAGGGTTTTCTTGTGAGCCACACTAATATGTGTGCATGAGCCAAGGCTACTTTTTGCCACTCAATTGTGTACATGTAGCATCGTATTGCGCAAACGATTTCTGATTTGTTTATTAAATTTACCATTTTGATTATCTTCAGGCGAAACACTCTCGACAATTGGTTGATTATGTTTGTCAATGGATAAGTAGCTCTTTAATTTCCCTTTATTTTGGGTAGGAAATTATTGAAATTATCATGTCTGTATTTGTTCTTACATAGGTCATTGCGTCTTGGAGCCTTTTATGCATATATAGTAAACTATCTGCCAATACTTAGAGGTAATATGTATGTAGGATCTATAAACATATTTAAATGATCTTAGAACTGTAAGTACCTACTCTATGTTGTTTTAATGAGTGTTGATATATAACATTTTTCTGCTTCAAATTTTGCAAACTGATGGAAAAGTTTTTGGCTCATGTCAAACATACTAAAGAAAGTATCTCTTCTCATGAAATCGTACGCATAAAAATCCATCTGCGTAAAAATCCATACTTGACACATGTTTGGAGGTATTTCCAAACTGAGTTTAGGTCAACTGACGAGAAGACTATGAGTAAATTTTGTTTTGTATTTACTCATTTTTAGTAAAGATCAATTTTGCGTTTGTAATTTTTAAGAAATCATTTAAGAATATTTGTAAATAACATGTGTTTATTTGTTAATAAATAATTACGAGTGTAGTATTAAACATGAGAAAATACATTTTATTTTGAAATGATTAATTAAAAATTAAGTATCTGCTCTTTCTCGTCAGTCAGAGGGGGACATATCCTTTTCGACAGGTAATTCGTGCCTCTCACAATCTTTATTTATGTTTTGTACAAGCGACTATGAGTTTTGCTTTCGCATACTCTATCTACCTATCTTTTGTACCAACTGTCAGGCATGTATATATATATATATATATATATATATATATATATATATATATATACATGTATATATATGTGTATACATATGTGTGTGTGTATGTATATATATATATATATATATATATGCCCATACATATAATGTTGTGATTTCACACACACACAAGAGCACACACATATATATGTATATACACATGCACACATATATATATATGTATAGACATGCACATACACACACACATATATATATATACATATATATATATATATATATATATATATATATATATATATATATATATATATATATATATACGTAGCTTACTTGAAAATGAAAATGCTCATATCTTTTGGGTCTTGCGAAACATCCATGGACATTTGCAGGTTGAACGAAGATTATAATACAATTCTATGGCTAAAATTTTATGACGAATAAAACTTACAAATACCTTATATTTTCATACCAATAAAACATGCCTAAATTAGCCTCATTTGTTTACACACTTTCCTTGCAAGCCAGCTTTCCTGTTACTGCTTTAGGATGAATTTGGCTTTAGGCTTTTTTGTTTGCTTGGTTGTCTAACTTGTGGCCTTACAAGCGGACTTATATTTAGATACAACCTCTTTTGACAATTTTATAAATTTCAAATCTCGGCGACTCTTGACCAGAATTTAACAAATTTAAGCTCGTTAAAAAGATAATAACATGAATTTTATGTTTGTCTTAGTGACATTTTCCTTGAGGCCACACATTAAAAGGACCATTAATCATCCAGAGCAAATTTCGAGGATTGGTTGGTTGGTTGTTTTTTTTTTACGGCATATCAACGCTTTTCAGGTTATTTAATGCCGAATCCGGTGATTTTGAAGATTTTTTTTTAATAGAATGTATTTGTTTTTTGCAAGTCAGTGTCTATTTAACCCATAGTTGGGACCCTAATAAGTACTACCACTCCGGGTCAGAGTGGGCCTGGGAGCAATGGCAATTAAAGGGTGGCTCCACACTCCGCAAAGCCCGCAAGCTGGGGCCTCACCATCAGATATAATTTAAGGTCATATCCAGGACCCCCATTGAGGGACTTTTACCCTCTGCAGGGGGGGTCGATGTATTCTAATGTCCCACCGAAATGGCCCAAATTTGGAGGAATATTTAGAGACATAAAATGTTTAAGTAAATATAGTATCCATCAAAACTTCAAAAGTCCCTTACAATTACAACTTATAAAGTCTAAAATTCCAAGAAACGATTAGTTTTGAGAATATGAGGAAATTGTAGTGCCAAACATTGGAGATAGCATTTCTATTTTAATTTAAAGTAAAATAGGCGCAGACCTTATGAACACATTTTTTGAAAGATTTTATTATTTTAGGGGTGGTGTATATTGTGGCCCGGTATGACATTGCAAAACATTTCATTCAAATGTGTTTTTCTATGTTTTCGGGTTGCTGAGAGCGATTATCGGATTTAAATTTTCCTGCAAATAATATTTTTCCGGGTATTACGCAGAAATATGCGCGCTTGTGCATACTAAAATGGCAACCACACAAAAAATAAATGACCACATTGCTTAATACGTGGAAAATCTATATTTGCTAATAATTTCACTGCGGCATTTGTTTTCAGCACCTCCGAAATCTTATAGAAAACAAGATTTTTAAGGAAGATTTTATGTTAGTCAAAAGGTAACAATTTCCAAATAATCACTATTTCTAAAAAAATATAATAACAGAGTACTCCCTTAAAAGTGGAGACTATAAAGTGGGTGTCCATATTATGCTTAATAAATATAGACAAGTTATCCTCCACTTTTTAAAACTATGATATCTTCATATCTAAAAAATAACTACGCGTTTTCATGAATTTTAAGAGTGATTGTCTTTTTAAGCACCCTATTAAACCGCTAATAATTGTAGTACTTTGTGCGGTTGAAAAATATTTCACGTTGTGCAGCCAGAAAGAAACATCTAACGCATTCTTTCTCTTTGGGGAACTGTGAATCTTTTCTCGTGTTTCCCCCCTCGTTGTGCTATTATTTTAATCGTTTTTTTTAAACGTTAATAAACTTTATTTTAGTGTCCCCGTAATTTTTGTCACATTCAATAGTTCCCCATCAGAAATCTTTATTACCGACATAGTATTATTATTTTTACGCTATTGAGTTTCTCCTGATGAGATGATAGCTGAAAGAACTCTCAAGATACTTCCCCCCATTATATTTAAAACTATATATATATATATATATATATATATATATATATATATATATATATATATATATGTATATATATATATATATATATATATATATATATATATATATATATATATATATATATATATATAGATTCTGATAACATTGAAATAAACTTTAACTAAATTTTAATTACATTACTGGGCAGTGAAGTTTGCAGTTTTAATATTAAGGGATAAGCAGCAGTTAAACAATAGAAGTAAAAGCAAACTGAATTGAGTAAATTTTTTGGTACAAATTATTTTTATATAAAAGAACATATTCTATCTTTACAAAAATGAATATACAAAAAAGGGAAGACTACTATTTATTGGCACGAGAAGATATTCAATAAATAGGGAACATATTTTGGGTTAATACAAACGAAAATGTAAAATATGATTAGGCATTTTAGTTATTCAGCGTAATTGATGACAGTGAATATTGCTGAATATTGCTTGTTGGGAAAAACAGATACGCAACAAGGAGAACAAGATAAAAATCAACTAAATGGAGAAATCTATAATATATGGGTGCCTTCTCTTTGTCTTTATAGTTTCTTCTCCCAACAATTTTTATTTCTCTTTTACTATTTCTGTCTATGCCATTTTACTTGCTATTTATAATCCTACATTTTACTTCGCTTTGAATTTCCCTTTCTGTCTTAAACAATCTTATATTTTCTCTCTCTGTCTACCTCTGTCTCTCGTTTTTTCTTACTGTACTATTCTCTATATGATTGCTTTCTTGAATATTTTCATATGACGATTTATTATTCGATTTGTTTTTTGTTATTTAGACTACTGGTCTCATCTGGAATTTTATTTGCATAAGTTTCGCTCGATGAACACTCCGACCTTTTTAAGATATATTGTGCCGAAATCGAAATGTTTTATGTGGGATTAGGAATAATAAATTGTTACAATCGTAATTTCAAGAATGACTGCCGAGTTCGAGAGAAAGAATCCCGACATAGATAAGGTCGAAGGTTATATCAACCGAATCGTTGTCTGAATAACATTAAAGATAAGAACAATAATATGATTAGCCTAAAAAATTCCAGTGCTTCCGTTAGTCGTGAATATATTTTAGTTCGTAACCTCTTTGTATCTCTCTATCTACCTATCTGCATTTACCTCTCTTTTCGTGTGTGTTTCTTTGATGTTTGAATATTTCACGTTTTTCTTAATTCTTGCTATTTTTGTCGTCATTTTTTCTGCCAGTTTCACTGTTATGATATAATATTTAAAAGAACATTATACAAAAACAAAAGTGTTTGCTTTACTCTAGTGTTTAATAATCCAAGGAATGTTACACAAGTAATACGTACTAATTAAAAATAAAATGTTGAAGAATTACGAAAATGGAGGTGATACAATAAAAACAGGCGAAATCTGGTGCTCAAAAATGATTTTTTTTTCTAGATAATAACCACCCTTATTAATGCACTTTTGCTGAAGTAAACGATGGATGCGTTTGCGGCTTCCGAGCTCAACCGAGGGCAATTTGATATATAAGTCCTCGAATTTTTATAAACCTCAAGATGTAAGCTACGCTGACGGGCCTTCAAATATGTATACACGTTTTATTTTTTGCAGAAGTTATTTTAATACATAGTCACTACCATTGAAAATACATATTTGTCAGGAAGGAAATATCTTATATGCGCCTATGAATTACATCCAGACAGTGGTTTGTTTCTTAGTCTTCCTCGGTCAATATCTGCACCAGAGAAATAAAAACTTAAGGCCACAAAGGCAGGCGTAAATTTATTATAATAATAAGGTTAGTAAAATATTTTTTACAGAATAAAAATATATGATTTTACTTTTAGAACGTCGGATTAATGAAATGTTTTTTTTATTTCTCAATCCATACTCTAATAATACTATCGTAGATTATTTCATATACATATTTCGGACGGAGCCCAAAAGAATTTAAGTTGATACTTATTCATTAAATTCGATATATAATGTATGCACCAGAACAGTATAAATATGAAGGAGGAACGCACCAATAATTTCGAAGATTGAAGTAAGATTTTTTCATAATTGCTTATGTATTAGATATATCTATATATATAGTAGTCGTATTTCTAGGTGACATAATTTTTTCATAATTGCTTATGTATTATATATATATATATATATATATATATATATATATATATAGTAGTCGTATTTCTAGGTGACATAATTTGAAAAGTATGAACAGGCACACCAAGTAAAAATAAACCTAGCCCAACACATGTTTTGACAAGCTTCTGGGACCTACATTTACTCATGATCTAAAATGGAACACGTACATCAAATTTGTTGCCAAGGTCGCTAGAAAAACGCTGGGGTCTTTCTATCGCTCCAGTAGATATCTCACGACTTATGCAATTCTCTGTCTATATAAAAGCCAAATACATGCAAGGATGGAATACTGCTGCTACATCTGGGCAGGAGCTGCTAAAAACAGCCTATCCTGCCTTGACAGAGTACAAAACAGACTTCGTAGCTTAGTGGGGGAAGCACTTTTTTCTTCCCTGCAAGCTCTCTTCCACAGAAGAGAAGTTGCGAGCCTGTCTTTGTTTTATCGTTATTTATATGGCAAATGCGTTCTGACCTCTAATCTCTTGGTTTCCCTTCGCCAATCTTTTACAAAAATTACGCGTCTATCTGAAACCACTGTCAATAATTTTACCCACTCTTTATCTGTGTATAAATCAAAACGTAGATTACATGAACAAACCTTCTTTCTTTAAAGTGCATGTCTGTGATCTTTTCAAGTCCAACATAAACAAATACCTGATAAACCGCCCCCTTTAGTAAGCCACTTCATCAAATCTCCATTACTAACGATTATTAAGATATTATCCCATTGATTACTTTACACGCAGTAAACTTTATCCCCGAGTGGCCTCCGGGCCTTAATAAGTGGCGTCTACCATTAAAAAAAAATCTGCGAAGAGGGAATTGGGCATGTCATCTTTCTATGCCTTTATTCTACCTAACCCGCGTGTATGCTCCGATAGTCGATTCCATCTTAAGTGTGAAACATGCTGTCCATGCCCAGCTGCCGTCCATCTTGACTTGGTTCGACATCTGATAACGTTGGTATATATGGCGACTTCAACCAGGAAAGATGCCTTCATACGCTCTAATACAACACCAAAAAGATGTATTTGGATTAAAACTAAGAGATCGGTCTTAACCAAGCAGCCAAGAAAATACAAAATAAATACATTTAGATCAGGGATCTGCGCTGAGTAGAGTTACTAAAGACGTACTGATTGATATCCTGGAGATTAGTTCCCATTAGGGAAATGCTGGCCGGAGGTGGGACCATTCTTCCTTGTTAATCAAACCAGACTTTTCTAATCTTCGGCGGAAAGCATAGTCTGACTCGCGAGGGTTTGGAAAGTGATATACTTGAACTATAAAAGGTTGTATCTAAAACTTCCAGATGTTTTCTATCCTACCTGTTATTTTAAAGCATGTTGAAATGCTCAATTGTTGACACCACTTGTTTCATAGCGTAGAGTCATCCATGTAATTGATATTTCAATTTCGACCATAACTCATCAGAAAGTGAGGCACTCCTCAGCTTGAAAATACAATAAATGAATGTTTTATCTTTGTTTTTATATCCATCAACGGTTAGTTCAGACGATAAAGAAATTTGGGATTGAAATAACCACCAAAGCTGTAGCCATACGTGTTCTGGTTTGGATTCTAGCGGATGGAAACCTTGTTATATTTGTTATAACGGGATTATATTTTACTATATATTTAATATATATTTAATATTAATCAATCGAGAACCGGGTATAATATAATATATTAAAGAGTGGAATTACTTTAAATATAGTGTTTATGCGTATTTACACCGAAAATGCTGATCAGCCTGTTAGTAAGAGAATAAAATAATAAACACAATAAAGAGTACGGAATATAAAGAAAAATTAGTATATTATCAAGGCATTAATAATATAACAATAGGAAAATAGAACAGAAATATTTTAAGGCATGCAATTTCGAAGCTAATTTTTTTTTTTAGGTAGGAAGCCAGCATTATAAAAAGTGAGAGTAAAAGAATAGCGCCTATGGAAACACCTTTTGATAAGACATAAATAAAAACAAATATTATACTGGAATAGTATTAAAGAGAAACTCAAGCCAAGAAAATCAGAATTGAAGAAGGAGTAAGGAAATTATTATAACCAAAATCATAAAGAACTAGAATAAATATATATTTATTAGGAGATAAATACATCCATGTAAGGAAACACGTAAATCACTAAAGAGGAAAGGAAGGATCGAATCCAATTAAAATAAAACAATTCCAAAATATAAACGATCGTATTAGTATTTCGACTGCTTGGTTGAACATTTTGTGCTTATAAAAAATCTTCCATGTTGCGGGGTTGGTATTGATGCTGTTTTATATGGACATGGGGATGTGCTTAATGATAAGCACTGGGTGGTTGGGTGAACGCTGTATATGTAATTGATCGTAGCCGTTTTAAGCGAATTGCCGATAGGAATTTTTTTGCGTATATTCAATAATTTTTTTAGCGTATGATTCATACGAGTCTTTTAAGCGTATAGTACATAGGAAATTATAAAGTTAGATTTAATTTCTATCTTTAAATACTTTCTCTCCATATCTTTAATTGGAGCTTTTATCGTTTTTTTCACAATTGGGACCGCCAGCATTGCCGACGACGTGTAGTCCCTGGTTTCTATAGAGTCCTATATTTTCAGTATTGATTATTCTAGTAAAGTTTATAGAATAAATAGGGCAACAAGATCAGTTGCCTACGCAGAATCCAAATAGCCTATTAAAAGGTCAAAATATCGTTCCTGTTTCATTTTTTTCATTGCTGGCACTTGCTAATAAGAATACACTCGCACACACCCACACATGTATATATATATATATATATACGTATATATATATATATATATATATATATATATACATATATATATATGTGTGTGCGTATGTATGTATGTACCTAATTCTAATATGGACATCTAATGTAAATAATATATACTGTGCCGATTATAATTATGTTATACGGTTCTGTAATTTAAAAATATAACAAACAAGATAAAAAAATAAAATAACAAAAACTATACCCAACAATAAATTAAGAGAATATAGTCCGTAACAAATGTATTCTAATAGTTGATCATCTGAAAGTGAGCATGCGGTTCCACACCTGAAAAAATCTTCTAAAAATATTAGGTGGACAATATATAATTACTAACGAATATTTTCATAGCATATATAAAACGAAATCAACAAGAGAACAAAGGATATATATATATATACACACACATATATATATATATGGAACGGAAGTGAAAGCAGATAGTGGGCTATATCGAAACTCATAAAAAAATGATAACACATGCATCTCAGAGATCATATCAATAGCGATGGGCAAGGAATGGATAGTGGTCGTATATGTATTTTATTTTAACACGTAATCCATGATATATATATATATATATATATATATATATATATATATATATGTATTATATGACAAGATGTAATGACATATGTCAGAAGTTGTATATATATATATATATATATATATATATATATATATATATATATATATATATATATATATGACAAGATGCAATGACATATGTCATAAGTTGTAAAAAAACAAATATTTTATTTATTACATTCACTTCAAATTCAAAATGAAGGATATTAAATATAAACTCTAGAAGAAAACATACATTAATCGACGGGATGTATTTGTCAATTATTTGATTAACACTCATGATAAATAATGTCCCACTTAATTTCCTCATGTACACAATTTTCGCGCATATATTATGACTTACCAGAAAAAAAAAACTCTAATCAAATTAATTCCATTACATCGGCTTATAGCTAGACTGATTAAACCTTATTTGAAATTGTAAAGAGCCACGTTGTGATTGAAATATCAATAGAAATTAACCTTTTATGCTTGATGATTAATGGACAAAAATATGCCCTAAAAACTTTCTGCGATTTACATCATTTTACTGAGGACGTTTTTCCATCTGATCAGAGAGAATCGACAACGTCTTTTAAACTAGGTTGGCAGACATGAGTTTTACAATAATTGGGTTTTACTTTAGTCTGCTTACTTTCAAATACATCGAATACTTTTAAGTTTTTAAATTTGATATTCTATTAAATTTATTAAATATTTACAAATACGGGATCTGATGCAGCAACATCTTCATTACAAAAAGATGTTCGTGATAAATTATTTGATATACGCTTGGTAGATATGTCTTTGGCGTATGTCCGGGTTTCCATGAAAGACATCCACTAATCCAACAGCTTGAATCCATCTTGAATATGGGCATAAGTTTTTTTTTTCACAAACGAAAATGCGCCCGAAATTGAACATATATAACATTTACTTTATCTTCTCTATATAAATAAAATGAGCTAATTTTTTCCCGTCTGATTTTGACATTAATAGGATTAAAAATCAAGATATTTCATGCAAATATAATATGCACAAACGGCAGAACAATATCTGAGGTGTGTTATAGGCTTATTATTTATCAAATTCCTCGATAATCTTAGATTTCTATACTTTTTCTGCTGAGAAGTCACGGCCAAAATCGGTTAAGATCAATGGAAGTGGTAAAATATTTTCTCTCTAATAAATTCCTCCTCCCCCTGCCACCACTTAACACCGTTTTGGGATCGTTCACAAGGAACAGTTGAGAAGAGAACAACGGCTTGGCTTCGTAGTTCTTTCATGTGAAGTTATTTAAAATCACTAAACTATGCTGCAGTGCTCTGTGGCGTAGTGGTTAGCGTGCTGGACAATCCACATTATATTTTCACGTTCGCGCCGACCTACCGTAGTCGTTTTTTTTTTCCTAAACAACTGGAATGGACTTTTCTTGGTGGCCGAACTGTTATCGTTGCAGATGTTTTGTTTTTTTCACACTTTATTTTCCTACTTTTACTCATGACTCCGGGTTTGATCCTTCCTACTTACCTAACATAACATTTTTTAAAACTCCCCCCCGTCCCGGAAACAAACACTCGGGCAACGCCGGGTACCCCCGCTAGTTTTTAATATTGTGTGAACAGGATGATTTTGCAAAAACCCTTATCTGTAATCAGGCTCCATCTTATTACACATAGAGTAATAACATATATCACAAAATAATAGGCGAAGTAATGTTGAGGGTCATAAAAATGTAAAATTCGACATTAACATTGAAAGAGTTTACTCTGTGTAGCAAAGTCACCGGGTATATTAAGTTGTGAGTGTCCTCCGTCATAGCATGAAAGAAAAGCCTCCACTTTACTTTATAATATCTATTAATAGACAATCTGTCAGCACTTACCGAGAAGTTTGATAGACCTTAAATTTGTAAGGAAATGACAATATGTAGGACAAACTATTAGGGAGGCATAACACATACGAAGTGCCATTTTGCAATAATTCTCCAGAATTGTGAATTCAGCAATCTTTTAGCAATGTAGCAGAACTATAAGGATGATTTCTCTGAGGACTATAAATATCAGCAAAAACAAAAATTCCCTGGGAGAGAAATACGATTTCGTGTAGAAACATATAATTATGCGTTAATTGCCATTGAACTCCACGTGCTCGCAAGGGGGGGTGAGGAGCTCTGCATGTACTGAATAAAGTTTAGTGAATAAATTGCTAAGATAATGTTTTGCATAAAATATTATGTGATATTGATTCGATGACAACATTCATTGACGATAACCTGCTGAAACCTTTAGCAGACCAACAATATGCATACAGTGTTATTATTGAACAAGTAACAGAAAGGAAGATTATATTCTACGATGGCCCAGGAAGTATTGAAAAAAAAACTTTCGTTTCTTAATTATTTCTGGCCAGGTTCAGGCAGAGACAAATAAAGAAAGTTATAACCAGTTCTCGAAATGTTGTAACTTTACTCCCTGAAATTCTAACACTCAACACCACATTAAAACTATTTTGTGATCTGAGTACCACTGATAAACCTGTTTCATAATAAGTAAACATTTTGGTAAAATTCTCGATAAATGTCCTTTAATCGTGTGGGTAGAAGTTACAATTGAACTGTTGTATTCGAGGTGCTGTTGTAGTGCCTTTAGGTGAATGAAAACTTCGGCAGTTCTTGCCAAGGAAACTAAGATAAATAAATTCCAAACATGTTTGAAATCCTCTGTAATGTAGGATCGGGTAAAACATTAAAATTTTCTACAAATATAAGGCTTAGTTTATATGTGGGGGGCTGACTGGACAATTTCTTTATACCCTTCTAAAATTTGGAGAAGAAAACTAAATATGAACCGGAAAAGCGAAGGAAATTTATTAGAAATATTCACTTCAATATTAACTCAGTGGAAGAATATATTATAAAGGAGTGAGTATAATTAATTGTCAATTTTACAACTCATAATTTGTCATGTAAAATAGCAATTATGCCTAAGACAGTGAATACTTTGAAAGCAACTGAGCATAAATATAAATCAATAAATACTGTCTTAGAAGATTCTGAAATAGTCGAGTTTCCAGTTAAATATAAAAAGGAACATATAATAACATCACATGCCAAATATTAAATAGATATATACTTATATTGATAAACAGTATATTGCATATACTATTTTAAAAATACAAATGAAAAATAGCCGTTTTACATACCTTGTTTCCAGTTGCGTACTTGTCAATGGCATTACTCATATATTTAGTTTAGTTTGAAATCAGTCACGTTTTTTTTTTAGTTTTAGTGTTTAATATATGCAAGATCATGTAGAAATGTGAGACATATTACATTAATTTCTTCTGAGTAATTTATGCAGAATTTTGAAGAAAGACACTGTGCGGTATTTAGTATAAACAAAACCAAACGAGTGCATAGAACTGTGTTAAACTACAGCATGATTCAAGTTTAGCTTTTTTGTGCATCATACCGAGATACTTGGAAAAGTGCATTATTTTCTGTAAGGTGACAACAATATGCGAAATAAAATTCATCAAAAGACGGTACATGCACTGTTTGAAAGGTGCTGGCCTTATTGAAAGTCTAATTTAGTTTAGAATGAAAATCAGAGTAATGAGCATATTTACATTACACTGATGGTTGGATAATAAGATTAAATATTTTAGCCTATCGTTATATATCATTTTGATTTCTGTCAAATATGTTGTATGCCAGAACATACTAGAAACCATTTTGTCCGTGCTAATAGATATAGCTGTAGTTTTATTCGATTTTACTTGGAGTAAAATAGTCCACATATTAAAATATCTTTTAAGAATATATGGAAGCGAATATCCAGGGTATATGCGGGAAAAGCATTGCAATGATGCAAATCAAGCGGCATTTTGTTAAATATTGACAAATATTTCGAATTCAAATATAATCTCTATCGAATGAATAAAAACATTGAGTATTATTCGTTTGAGATAACGATTTATTAAATTTCTATACCTAAAAGAATTTTATCAGTGTAAATATACATCAGTGTAAATGGGATATTGATTCATATTCGTCTTATCTAAATTCAAATCTTACGATCGTATCTCATCCTTTGCGTCATTTAAGTTTCCATTGTAAAAAAATGTTTTAACAATACTCAATCCAATGTTTGTATAAAGGAATACATTTAATCAGAATTACCATCTTATAGTTTTGAGGATATTACATGCGATAATAATACCATTTTGCATCCATTAGTTCTGTGGCGTTTATTTTCTATGACATACTATCTAAAAAAATATCTAATAAATTAAAAATCTCTCTCTCTCTCTCTATATATATATATATATATATATATATATATATATATATATATACATATATATATAGGTAAGCATATACAAAAATGTGCACACACACATACGCACGCATACATATACATATACATATTTATATATACATATATATATATATATATATATATATTAATATATTATACATATATACGTATATATTTACATATTATATGTGTTGCATACTGCTGTTATTTAAGAAGGTACCAAATCTGAGAGTGTGTTTCATTGTGCTTATTAGGATTACGACTTATATATTTGTTGTTGTTCATCTTATTAAGTGTCTTAGTGTGTTCAAGTGTGTGATCATTTTGTGAGATGTTAGATATTATATAAATTCATTGTGATGTTCATATTGTTGAGAGATGGAGACATTGGTTATATATAGAGACCGAGTACATATAAAGAGAGACAGTTTTTTATATATAAGAGACGGACAGGTACATACTACTACAAGAGAGCCAAGCCTGTAATCTAATGAGAGAAGATTTATTAATACCTTGATAGATAGACCGAGAGTGCGTTTCACATTTACGTTTTGACAGTTGTACATTTTTATAAACACAAAGTTCATATTAGTACAATTTCACTTTACCTTTGTTTTGGTAGAATGACACATGATGAAAATTTTATTTCTTCTTCGCCTAGTCGGACATGATTTTGTATTTCAGGGATGCAAGGTTGTTACATGGTTCTCTCTAAACTCTTTCGCTTCCAGAGGGAGCCTTGACTCAAACAGAGAATCGGTTTGATCTCCTCTGCCTCTCTGATCTGACTGATCTTATTCTCCCTAACTAACTTCGAACTCTTTTCTATATTGAGAAATCACATTTATGTCTGTTCAACGTGACCACAACTCACGTGTTTCCAACATGTGTGATTTGCACGTTTTTGAAACAATTGCTGACGACCAGGAAAGTTTCGATTCCCTTTGTTGTTTTACAAAGGAATTTAACCTACTTGTCTAATTCTGTAACCAATATTTTTTATCAAGCATTCTTTTTAAGAATGTGAATAGTTTCCAGGCAAATTTGTATTTCGTAAATATTTTAACAGAATCAGTATTCAATTTATAATACCATTCTGTGTTTATTTTAACTTATGATTGGAATTCTCAATTCCAAGTCTAGCTTTTCAAATTCGAATCCTTGACTATCCTATTTTATAATTACATTTAAATAATTCCCTATTTTTTTACTCACATAAAAAAGGGTCAACCCTTCCCATTTAACATTCTTTTCTCTCATTTTTCAAAAAAATGCACGCATTTTATTATTTTAATACAAATCTTTCTTTTGTATCAAGTGTCAGCGTTACAACCCTTCAGAGTTGGTAATCTAATTAAAATAGGGCACGCTTCATTTATGTTTCTGCTAAGAATGGGTGTTAGCACAACTGCTTACTTAGATGAATTCGCGATTAAATGATACTCAAACTTGACGTCAAAATCTGACCCCCAACATTGCCATGTGCTTGGAGTATGTGCCTACATGAGAGATAGGTTTCTTTATGGATTAGAACTCTTGGGACGGCATCCTGAATTGGTCAATATGTGTTTTAGGGCAGCACTGGATCACAACATCGCGTTTATATTCACAATCTATCAACTCCATAACAGTCAGGTTACTATCGTTGAGGCTATCTCTGAGCAAATTTACTACATTCCACCAACTTTTCCCTGGGCTAACATTCACAATATTATAGACTTCATTATTCAAAATGTTGAATAGCGTACGCACTTAAACAAGGCGGATTACGAGGAGAGCTTCTGTCTTATTTATGGATTTCTTATGAATTAACATGAAACGTTTACGAACCAATTCTTATGCTGGACAATTCGCAAGTTTCCTTGAACTTCTTCTCCTAACGTGCCCCAAATTGTGCTCATCTTCCGTTCTGTTTCCATTGGAATCTTCTAATCACGCAAGTGTTTCGGTTAATCTGAAAACAAAATGTAATGGGTCTTTAGGTGACACTCTTCATTGAATTGCCTATCGATACTCTATGATTCGTGCAGATCCCTTCCGAATATTTATATCAGATATACGCAGCACTGCCTTCCGTGCTTCAGAAGAACGTGTTCTTTATAGTGTGCCCCCTTACAACTTGGTTATTTTTCAGTATATACCTATTATGTGCAGTAAAAACTATAGTCAGTTGTAGTTGGCTCCAGAATATGCTCCCGCCTTTGCGCACAGAAACCACTATATCCACTGCTTTTAGCGAATAGATGTATGATACAAAAGCTGTTGTAGGACTGGCAATAACCACTATAAAATAGTAATAAATAGTAGGATAGTTGTATGCTCAGTCCATCAAGCCTAAATTAGCTGAGCAGTAGCAACTGAAACATGTCCTGTATCCCTCATATCATCAATGGTCCCGAAGGTAATTTCATCATCATATCACAATGCAAAAACTTTGCAAAATACATTGCAGCAAATCCATATTTTTTTTTCGAATATTGCTGCGTATGAAATACACAAATAACCATGCATGGTGTTGCCATGTTTATTAACTCATTGATTCCATTAAAGCGACTGGCCCTGACGACATTTTAATCATCGTGCTACACAATCTTAAACTTAAACTTGCTTCTATAATTACAAAGCTGTTAAAGTATAAAGAGATTCTTCGGAAACCCCTGAAAACTTCAAATATTTGCCATTTATTAAAAAATTAAACAGATCAGCCAACTGTCGGTTAGAACAGTCCATCAGTTCCATATGTGTCGAGTAAGTTCTGAAATATGTGATAACTAGAGAAGCTGTAAATCAACTTCGCAGCAAAAACCTATTCAGTGGCATGCAATGGTCTCCGTTCTACTAGGTCGACAGCTGATGTGCTAACTGTAATATCACACAGGATTAGTAAATTTCTCAGCAATTACTTCCTTTCCAATGCAAGACTTCTTCTCATATTTATCCTGACTCCAACCCTCTTCTCGATCTTCATCAATGTTTTCGCAAATCATATTATCAGACCATTCTAAGAAATGTATGTAGGCGACAAGACAATCTATGGAAACGCTTAAGTGTTGACCATGACAAGATCTTTTCTGATTCTCTCCCTTCTGATCCCCAACACGCAATGAGGAAAAAATTAGTCTGTTTCTTTTTATGCCAATAAAAAGGCTTCCCTTTTTTTAATGAGAGTCGATCTAGCCCTACTGTTGCCCGAAGTGAAATAAATGCCTTAATCCGCTTTATTTCCAAGTATGTGATCTTTTCATCAAAAGAAAAGATGTTAGTAAATAATTCATTAAAAAAGTATTGTAAATTGTAATTTACATTCTTCAATTGTGTATTGTTATGATAACATCTCTTATTTTACTTTTATTTAATATTTTTTATTGTAATTACTATTTAAATATTCATATTTATATTGTCTTTATTTTAATTGAAGCTTTTGGCTTGTGTACTGAATTTGGATATTAGGTATATATATATATATATATATATATATATATATATATATATATATATATATATATATATATATGAAGAAACTTTGCAACAATGGATACCCCTCAGACATAGGAACGTTTCTTTTTTTTCAATCTCAAGTTACTGTTATCAGTATATGCCCTGTATACTTCGACTGCTTTGGCTAGGTAATATACATGGCTGATTTTCTATGCAAATCTATTTGTCTGTATAATGATGGTATTTGGCATCGGACCCACGTGTTGCTTTTGCTAACTAGATCTATATCGCCCCCTATTGATAAGAGTGTGTACTCTCACCAGAATAATTCCATTATTTATTTATTTATTTAAATGTAGCTACAGCGCGCACGATTTTTATGCTGATATCATAAAGATCGCATATTCGCTTAAAACAATAGGTTTTCGTTATGCAAATTTTCCACCTTCGGATGTTCTGAGTAATACATATGGTTGTGCGATTTGCGAGCATCTCATAAATAACCGTGCGTGTTCGATGAATTTCAGTGCTGACATGGTTATTATCTTCAGCAGGTCGCGCTCTACCTTTCAGCTAAAATTCCTAGAAACTATTTTAATAAAGTCCGTAAGACCACAAGTAAAAAGAACATTTTTGGGGACTTAATTTGCTTTTTATGTGAGTCTGCCACGTCTATTATTATTATTATTATTATTATTATTATTATTATCATTATCATTATCATTATTATTATTATTATTATTATCATCATCCTCCCCCTCCTCCTCCTTCTTCTTCACCATATTTATGACATTTTTAAATCGATATTATCCTTGATATTCCGCCGTTAAGCGCTGGAAGAAACTGCGTTTGCTTGCCTTTTTTTAACATTTTTTTCTATGTTAACGATCATGTAAATTATTCTACATTTAGCCATAATTATTTTTCTACACCCAATATATATATATATATATTCATAAAATATTGATGGCGATTAAGCTACACTGAACATTCGGCGTTTGATCCACTCTAGGACTCCTCAGGCTTATGCGCGAATTCTGTGGTTGTTTATCGTTTTTCTGTGCTCCTCTCCTTTTATGTGAGTAAATTAAGGAGTTATATATATATATATATATATATATATATATATATATATATATATATATATATATATATATATATATAATTATACATTAAGGGGTAAAACAATTATAGAATGCAATCATGAAAGGAAAACGAAAACTCATGATTTAAATATAAAAATAAAATCCACGTTTAAAAGAAAATAAGAAGTAGAAAAAAATTGCTGAGTAAGGTGACCGGTTTCGCCCTCGCTTTATCAAAGCTGTATCGACTGATTTGAGTTAAAAAAGGGGGGCAAGACACGAATGGGAATGGAAATTATGTACAGATAACATTGCGTAATGTAAGGGAAAAACGTAATAACGTCATATTAGTCTAAGATTCTAGGGACTAATCACTCTCAAACCTAAGATGCATTCCTTCTGCTTGCAGAGGGAAGATCTTCTCAACCGAATGTGAACAGTCTCCAAGATCTTTAACCGGAATAAAGAGTGAGCACAACTCAAGATTGTAAAAGAATTCGTGGCAAACTTCGCTGCACAAGACGGTTTTTTTTTTATAAAGTGGTCAGTAATTTAAGACACGTATGTATTGGCAATTTCGTCTGTTGTTGGGCATGTCCCATTTCTTATTTTGGTGGGTACGGGTTGTTGGACTCTTCCAACCAATGTGAATGTTATTCGACCCACATAGTTGACACTGCAACTACCTCCAAAATTGTAAATTATACTATTATAATGATGATGGGGTTAGAACATCTTTTCGAGAGGGAAAATTCTCATAGAGAACACAACACGTGCATTTGAAGCAAAATAACAATTCTACACTGCTGAACTAATTTGCTTTGCAAATGTCTCACGTACTGCTCCCAGCCAAGATAACTGCAGATATACCGGGGATTTATTGATCGTTTTAATCTTAGTTACAGAGGGCTGTGCAATTTTCCTCTTTATAACTGATCTAATCACATCGAACTGGTACCAATTTTTGGAGAGAGTGTCAGTAAATATTTTTAATTCCTCATCCAATTTGGATTTGGAGAATATAATAAGGGCACGATGTGTTAGGGTCCAAATTAAATTGATCTTACGTTTTCGGGGGCAAACTCAATACCAACGTGTATACATCCCCGTGAACGTGGGTTTATGATATATTGATGTAAGGTAATCGATGATGTTTTTTTTCATTTTCCCCTTATTATTCCCTGACCACCGTGAATTTTATTTTAAACGTGGATTTTATTTTAACATTTTAATCGTGAATTTTTGTCTTCCCTTCATGACTGCATATATATATATATATATATATATATATATATATATATATATATATATATGACATGAGTTTTCGTTTTCCTTTCATGGTTGCATTCTATAATTTTTTTACCCCTTAATGTATCATTATATATATATATATATATATATATATATATATATATATATATATATATATATATATATATATATACCTCCTTAATTTACTCACATAAAAGGAGAGGAGCACAGAAAAATATATATATATATGACAGCCCCTTTAAGAAATACGTTTCTTATCGTTGAGCACTTTCTGTTGAATTAAAAAGTCGGTCAATTTAGCTCTTATGCGTAGATCATCGTATAACGATTTGATCACTGTCTGTCTGACGTAATGAACATTTAAATTAAAATGTTTAAAATTCAACGCTATTTCACACGATTAATGGTAGCCGAATGGATACGGCCTCCGCTAATCGAGCCAGAGATTTCTCGTGTCTCGGGGTTCGAATCGTTCGACTGGTAGTAATCGTGACACCCTGCACTGAAGAATCCCGAAAGAATGAAACACTAGTGTCTGTAGGTATTTAATTATTATAGTAAAAAAATAATTATGACAGCCCCTTTAAGAAATACGTTTCTTATCGTTGAGCACTTTCTGTTGAAATAAAAAGTCGGTCAATTTAGCTCTTATGCGTAGATCATCGTATAACGGTTTGATCACTGTCTGTCTGACGTAATGAACATTTAAATTGAAATGTTTAAAATTCAACGCTATTTCACACGATTAATGATAGCCGAATGGATATGGCCTCCGCTAATCGAGCCAGAGATGTCTCGTGTCGCGGGGTTCGAATCGTTCGACTGGTAGTAATCGTGACACCCTGCACTGAAGAATCCCGAAAGGATGAAACACTAGTGTATGTAGGTATTTAATTATTATAGTAAAAAAATAATTATAAATATATGTATATATATATATATATATATATATATATATATATATATATATACTAGCAAAAGTACCCGTCATTGACTGGGTTCAAAAAAAGCCCACAGAAAATAGACTCTGATTTATGAAAGTAGGATAGGTTTATGAAAAGGAAGGGTTGTATATTTGGGTTGAATTTGGGGGTATCAAAACCAAAGCAAAATATGTTGAAAGTAAAAATAAAATAGATATACCCTTTAATTTGTTATACCATACCTGTTCACACTGAAACACTTATCACAATATATTGTGGATCTATATTTAAAAAAAAATTGGTAAACTTTACTACATATTTCTATTCTATGGAGGTCAGGTGCGAACGAACATCCCACACTTGTATTATACCATATTTCCTCAAACTGAAACATAATTGATTGAGATTGTCAGACTGACTTCCTCATCTTGATTTTTATAGTCACAACGTTTCGGCCGTTTTGCCCTCCTGCCTTCATAATATATTTTGTAACGAACTGGGTTATCATTTGTTAGGAGTCTCGAGAATCAAACCTAAAAATTCCCAACGGTCTGCCTACCATACATACGAGGCATCTCCGAAAAGATTCAGAGAATATGTGACCCCTACAACATCAGGGCGGTATTCAAGAGCGAGTCAACACTCAGATGACACCTGGTACAAGTCAAGCCCCGCATGGAGGAGAACATGGCCAAGAACTGCATATATTCCATCCCATGCAGTTGCAGAAAGGTTTACAAGGGTGAAACATGCCGCCCCATTAAAGTAAGAGTGGAAGAACACCGAAAAGCGGAAACTAAAGGGGAGACGGAAAAATCGGGTATAGCCAAACATGTCTGTATGGAGAGGGGGGATCATCACCCCCTATGGGATGAAGAAAACATAATAAACAGAGAGACCCACTGAAAGTGAGAAAACTTAAAGAAACAGCTCACATGCTCGGACATAACAACCTACTGAGCTAACCAAGCATAGAGCTGAATGCAATTTGGACACCTCTGATAGAGAGAGAAAACCTTTAATAACAACATAGGTTTGACATTAATTAAAACCAACTAAGAATTGCCCTAGTGACATATGGCCCAGTGGTCCTAGACGTTGTATCAAAGTTTACAGTTACCCAAAGGTGCTGTGTTCAATCCTGAACGAAGGAAGTGAAAAGTAACATTCAAAACAGAGAATCAGCAACTAAGTCCCAAAGCCTAGCTGGAGTCCGAACACGGTACCCCCGTAATAATAAGAAAGTGTTGGGTTCGAGACTCCTAACAAATGGTTCCCCAGTACACAAAACGTGATGAAGCCGGAGGGGAAACGGCCGAAAGGTTTTGACTATAACAACCAAGATGAAGAAGTCAGTCCGACAATGTCAACCAATGAAAACACCTTATCTCCAAAATACAGACAATTGAAACATAATTATCAATGTGTACTTACGCAGATATATATGAAATGTCGTTATTAAAGTTTGTGTCTATTTCTATTCTATTGAGGCCGGACTCCACAATTGTATTATACAATCCCAATTAAGTGAAAACATACATATCAAAGTATTCTCATATAAATCTATATATATCAAAAACACTTGTAAACATATTTTTAATTTTTTTATTTCCATACTTTCTGGACCAGGCGCGAACGCAGACCCCAGAATTTTAATGAACCACCGTTCTGCCCGATCAAATGTATACACTTCTGTGTCTCGATACATCTTCTATCATTATATGTAATCAATTCTTATCAAAGGGTAGGATTTAGCAAAATGCGGGATCAGATTCTGCTTGCAAAAGTATTAAATGACACTACAAGTAAGTTATAGATCTTACTTGATAACAAAAAGTGAAGCAGAGGGAAAGGGCGAATAAAAATTGATTTCACGTGAATGGACAGTCTAGTGAAGGGTAAAATATTCAATGACTGTGAAATCCAAAGATGCAGAATTCAAGACAGTTAGTTACATTTCCATTTGCACAAGTAAAATCCAAAGGGAATCGCGTAATTAGAAAATATTCCAAAGTAATCAAAAAGGCGGAAATCCGTGGAATAATTTACAAACAGGTACGAGGACAAGGAGAAGAATTTCAATATATTATTAAAAGAAAGATAAAAATGGGTGTAAAAGAAATTATACAGTTCCCTTGATATTATTCGATACCCTTTTCCTTCTTGTTGCTTATCAATGATTTTTGGACGAATGTGTATGGAAAACTTATTAGTTTTACACATTTTTTATAAATGGACTGGTTGACTTTGAAGGGGCGAAAACAAACTGAAAGAATTTTATAAAATTATTTTAATATAAAGCTTTCTGATAGGTCAGTGATAATTCGTTTGCATTATTGCAACACGGTAAGCAAATTCATTTTAATTTATTCAGAATTATTTTTTTTAGTGTATCCGATGCTTTATCGTTTGTTTATTCATATTTTTCCTTAAATATAAACTTTCTAACTTTGATTTTGTAATTACTACTCCAAATATAATTTAGTATAGTAATAGATATATACTGACCGAATTTTAGGTAAGATATTTAACCTTAATTACAGTTATGAAGAAAAAATGTAAGGTAGCCAATGCTCCACAAGAGCCAGGAAAGCTAATGAACCGGAGGTCAAATATATAAATGTAGCATAAAACAGACAATTTATGTTAATGGCATTCCCTATTATAATACAAACCATTCCCTTAGACAAAGTTTTAATAATAAACCGCAATAGTGTTGTATTTAACGCAATACAGGTAGCCATTCACCTGATCTTCATCGATTAACGTATTCTCACAGTTGACCAATTTTTTAGTAAATGCTTGTATTTTTTTTATTTCTATTTGCGTTGTATTTAATTCAAATTAAAAAACGGTTACTTTTCTTCTATACAGAGTTTTACTGAGTTTATATTTCGAAAAAGAAAAGAAAATTCTGCTTTTTAACACTTTAACACAAAACACTTGTGTGTGTTTTCTTATCAAATCGTGAAAAATGCTGCATAAAAATAATTTCGGTAGTTTTCATAATTTGATAACGAATCGAACACGAGCTCTCATAAATTTTAAGCTTTTTTTTGTTTTATTCATTTGTTTTCTTTTAGTTTTTAAAGACAAAACAATGGTGTCAGTTTTATTCCTAAGTGAGCATTCCCACATATCTTGAAGAATCCATTACATTTTCCTTTTAAAATTATACATAAACGATTAACTAAAACCAACGAACATATCTTTAATGAATGTACAATATCAGTCGCAACGTTGTTGCAGTTAACAGTACTTATTACATTCATACACTAGGGTACAGATATTGTTTTGTCAGACGAGTAATTTATAAAGATCTGATTTCTATATTTTTAAAAAGAACTTAATTCTTCAACATTATCGAAATAAAATAGTCTACGATTTTATTTTACTGTACGTGAGAAGCTCCACCATTAATTTCAAACTAACTTTACACTGAATTGAGTTGGATTTAGAGTTCTCTATTTTTCCATAAAAAAGTATGTATTTTTTAAAATTTAAATATCTTTGGTTACATTAGCTCACTTACGAAGTATATTTATTTACGATTGAAAAATGCATTCAAATGCATCTCTAATGCAGCTATGAATTCTCACTAATCGGTCTGTGATGAGATTTACTTCCTTATATTAGATAATTTGGATTAAGATAAGAGTGAATACCAACACTAGAAAATCTGCTGTTTTATTTTAGTTCATATATATTTAATTATTGTACCACTAAGTGTATGAATTTAATTCATTACGCACTGTTTCATAAGACAGGATAAAAATTATCCGCCCATATCGTCAGATGGTTAAGGGTTAAACAAAATACAAAGGAAGGACCTCGGTTTTTTTATATATGATATTAACATCCAATAAAATAGAGGGGAGGGAAGTAAAAAAAGGAGAAAGACGAGAGGGGGAAAGCAGTAATATATTAACAATTACATTTTAAAAAATGGTTACATTTTAAAGACAAGACAAGGCAAGAAATCTGAGGAAGATGGAAAAAGGGCACTTATCGTTTCAAAATAAGCCTGCTGAGTTCTGTAAGACGACCTGCACGAGTCTAAATCAGCCAGTTTGCAATCGTCTATGACGTGCGGGGTGGGGGATGAACAAACACATGCGTCCAAGAAAGTTCGTGTATCTTTTGGTAGGAAATAAGTTATAAGTTCCATAATGTAGATTTTAGTATTGGAGTCGATTACCGGCTATGTAAAGTAAATAGTAGGGAATGGATTTTGATGGGATTTTTTTAGTTGTTTAAGATATTTAAAGCTCCGACCGTATATGTTTAGTAATTTTATTTTGAATTTTTTGGAGTTATCTATGGAGAATATAGCGCATTACTATGTTTGGAATAATTAGTAGAAATTATTATCAATGGATATAGTAGAAGACACGAAATTGTATGGTTGGCCGTCATTACATTTCTAAGTATTTTCCATGAATAAAATGTATGATAAAGGTATAAGGAGGATAAGATAATTTCAAAGGAGTAAAATAGATAATTAAAAATGAAGAATTAACATAATCTGCTTGTGTGATGTAATAAAGTAAAATAGGGTTTAATGTGTTAGTGAGTTTTGCTGGGAAGTAAACTAGTGTTAAAAATGGGCAAATATTAAGGTTGGGAAGATTGTGTTATATGATGTTCCCTAGGGTGTGAAATGTCAAATAATGTGTAATTTGTTAAGTCAAGTAAAGATTGGCATTTCTTTTTAAATATTTAATAATTTATCTCCTTCTTTAAACGTAGTTATTACAAAATTCTCATGTAAAAAAGTGTAATATATATATATATATATATATATATATATATATAACTACTTCATTTGCTCACATAAAATTAATATACGAAAGTATAGATTTATGCGTAAACTTTAAGTATTTACTTCAAAAGTCATCAATACGTAGGTAGAGCTAATTAGTAATTTGTAAATTAGACGGCCCATGTATATTATGACTTCGTGAAAAATTTGCTATCCTGTATTTTAAGAACTCAAAAATCCATTAAACTGTAGGAGAGAATAGAAAATATACTGTGTTAAACAAATAAAATTGACTCTAACATAGCGATACAAAATAGTTTTAAAACTAACAAAAACAATAGAAAATAAAGAAATAAATAAATTAAATAAACATTAATATACATAAACGATCACACATGTATGTATGTATATATATATATATATATATGTATATATGTGCATATATGTATGTACACATATGTATATATACACACACACATATTTATATATATATATATAAAGAAAACGTCGGCCTGAACCACTAAACTAGTTTTAAAACAGATCCTTTGTTCGATTAAGTGCATGCCCATTGGCTGATAGGAAGGGGCGCGGTGGATATTAGAAAGCTGATTGGCTAACTAAAATCTTCAACAGAAGAGGACCATATAAAAACGATAACAACCACAGAATTTGCGCATAAGCCTGACGAATCCTAGAGTGGATGAAACGCCGAATATTCAGTGTAGCTTAATTGCCATATATATATATATATATATATATATATATATATATATATATATATATATATATATATATATATATATATAATTTCATGGTCGCTCATGGAACCCGTACAATTAGGCATATGTTCCGAGCGAACCGAAAACATGGACATAATTTATCTTTTTTCTTGTAAAATAGGTATATTTATATATGTAGTATGTGTATGCTCAAAATTTACCCCGAAGCTAGTTAACTTATAATAATATTATTTTTAACAAAGATGGGATAAGCCATATTTAGAGAATTTTCCTTGCAGAAACAAACGTAAAATTCTGTGGGGTCGTTGGTTAGACACCTCTGAATGTTCAGCTATTTTGAAAATATTATTTGACACTTTTTTTTATTTTGTTAAAATTTCATTTACTTTGAAATAACATTTAGATAATTTTGAATTGCTTTACTGTCTTATAATCTAATTATACACACGAATAACGGTTGCATAACTTGAAATTTAAAAGCCTTTACGTTTAAACCTAATACTTTTGAAATGTTCATGTAATAAAAAAGAAACTTGATTGGATAAAAGAACACTGTTGGTTTATATTTATTGTAGCTGGCCATACTGTTAATCTTGGTAAGAAAATATAAAAATCGAACAATACATTCACTATACACACCCACGGTCAAAATTAATCTCCACTAAATTTCACCGTTTCGGTAAATTAAACATTTATGGAGATAAAATTGGTGGATCAGTATCCAAAATAATCATGATCTAAAGTCATCAATCTGGTTATCCAACCTAAATTGGATTTTCAACTGCAATTGAGAGCCGTAAAGCTTAATATGGAAATATTTTATATCTCCGAGAAAACAAAAAAAAATGATCATCCCCGTGAATTTTACTATTTTTTTACATTTTCATTTATTGAATTCTTTCTAGGAAATTATATTAATGGAGACAAATCTATTCTCATACACCAACAATCACTCACATCTCTCTCTCTCTCTTTCTCTCCGACTCTCTCTATCCTCTCTCTCTTTCTGTCTGTCTGTCTCCGTCTGTGTCCTCCTCTCTCTGGACCTGTAAATTTTTCCTTGTCTGTTCGTCCGTTCGTCCGTTCCTCTGCCCGCACTTTTCTAAATAATTACGCCTTGGGATTTTTTGAAATTTGGCACAATCATTAAACATGATGTGAGTAAAATTGCGTTTTGCATGGTGCTGAACTCAAATTTAAATATGTTAAGGCGTTGGGCACTTTTGGGGTTAAATGATGTGGGGTGACAAATTATGAACTTAGTCATGTTTTTGCATGGTGTAGAACTCAAATTTACAAATGTAAAGCCTAAAACTGCACAGTTGGTTCATTTTCACCCGGATTTTATGCCCCTCTAGAGACTTGTTGGGCAAAATGAAAGTGTTTGCTGAACTTGGTCAATTTTTTATGCCTAGTCCATACTTCACGTGTTCATTTTAATATCTACAAAAATTAATATTAGCTAACGTCATTACTACAACATCTTTGCCAGCACCGTTCCGGAAAATCATATCATAATACTATACCTTCTACTTTTACGCAATTAACCCATACATGCATGTTATATTCCATATGAGTCTCTCCCAGACTCTTTAATGATGTCTACTCTGAGTAGTAATATTTGACAAAATCAATATTATCTGTCTGTGTTGTGTTGTTGTCCTTGCCTTAATTTTTACCCTATGAAAATGTTATCACTTTTGATACGATACAAACTCATAAAACGGAATAAATTTAATTAGAGTTTAATTTAAATCAGGAGTTTCTCTATTATATCAAAGCACTCTGAACGACGATTCTTAAACTCTGAGGAGTTTCAAACACTCACAACCACCCAGGGCATTATGAATTACAAACAGTAATATCATACACTCCACTATGAAATATACTTAAATACTAACTGTAAAATATTCTAAATCTGCTTGAAAAGTAATAAAAACTAACATAGTTGCACGTATGTATATGTGTATATATGTGACAGTAGAGCATGAGTTACGGGAAACTCATGTTTTTATAACGCTCCTTTCTCTCCGTGAAAAAATATTGGGTATAAGTAATGTATTCTTTTTAAAAGTGCTTGAGAAATCGTAATTAATTATAACTGAAGAAAGTGCTCAATACTGTTGTAGAGCAAATATGCGTTTTATGTTTTATGACCGTATCTTTCTGTTAAGTTACATTATTGTTTCAGCTACCCGGCCGTTTTTCCCCGTATGTAACTTCCTCAGACTTTTACAGAAATGTTCGGTATGATAGGATGAAAGAATGAATGATGTCAGGGGAGGGGTGCGAGAAGAGCGGAAAAAAGAGGAAGGGAACAAGGGAGAATTATATATATATATATATATATATATATATATATATATATATATATATATATATATATATACATATATATATATATACAGTGGGAGAGAAATAGATAGATAGATAGATAGATAGATAGATAGATAGCTATTCAATATGGGAGGGATTATATCATCATTTACACAGATTCGGCGTGTTCGCTGTAAATATATATATATATATATATATATATATATATATATATATATGTGTGTGTGTATGTATGTATGTATGGAAGTGTAATATTCAGATATATTTTGGAAATACGGTTGCAATTTCACGCATTTGTATCTTTGAATAAAGTTCTGTTCTGTAGATGCTTTAAACTTATGCACATACAGGACTGATGCTTTTCATTTCGCCAGGACATGAATAGGCAGATGAGTAATGACACACACTATTGCACACCAATTAAAACCACCGCGGATTTAAAATCATGTGTTTCTGAAACTATTTACACTGATGCCAATGACCTTTATTTGCGTGAATACATAGACATGAAAAGTCTAAAGTGATATAATTGTGAACAAGACACAAACTTTCCTGCACCCGCACCCGCACCCGCACCTACATATATATATATATATATATATATATATATATATATATATATATATATATATATATATATATATATATATATATACTCCAAATATTTTACTTCTATTAGCATAGAACTCCCGCGATTCTAAAACACGCGTACATACGATATTATAATTCACTCACATTTCGAATATATTTTAGCCGTGACAATTCCCTTTCGTGTATTTTATATGAAGTTATACCTAATAGGAAATCGTGATTTAAAAAGTGAAAAAGAACGCCTTTTAATGTCAATTCTGAGAAGCGGATTCAAAAGTATAATGTGAAGACAAAACAAAAACAAAAAAAAGACAGGCATATATAGTGAGTTTTATAAATGACTAGACTACCCGTGACCTTTATGGTCAGTATGGTGTATTGGCTTTTGAATTAAGGTATGAGCGTTACACTTGTGACGTAAAGAAAATAGCTTTTTGCGGCATAACAGAAACATTTCTATGAATGTATATTAAAATGAAAAAAGAATATAGATTTCTATGAATCATTCTGTTTGTAATTGTTTATTTTCAAAAAGAAATACAGTCATTTAATCATAAGTGGTTTGCTTTACTTATAGCTAAATGTGCACTGAACAGATACTAATAATACTTTAAGTTAAATTCAAATGTTGATATATCTTTTCATTTAAACGCATTAAGAACGATTGGGACACTTAAAACGTATACTGTAAGACAATGTTTTTTATTGGCGCATTGATTATTTATTTGCAAAGCAAATAAAAAAACAAACATATTTTCTGAGTTATTTATATATGTTGGTAGTGCAGAAGAAAATGTATGATTTTTTTTTTAAGAAAGGGTTAATAAAAATCGAGAATAAATGAAATAAAATGACGGCGGTGGGTAAATCGCCGTTGTAAAATTATCTTATGGTTCTCAACGGGTTAAACTAGATTTATTTGTAAAAATACTTCGTTAAAAGAAAATAAACGTGATATGGACATGAACGATGTAAAACATGCAGAAATTATTACCAATTGTTTATTAGATACTTTAAACGCGAAAAAACATTGGAATGCTTAAAACCTACACACTAAAACAATACGTTTTATTGTCGCGTTAATTGTTTGTTTATGTACGCATGTGCAACTTGAAGTCGTAAACCGCATGTTGGGTTACAACACCCGTTACAAGGTTTTTTGAATTTTATAATTATATAGATAGATTACAACGATTGCCTACGAATTAATGCTTCAAACATTGGATTCATTATGGATTTCTTCACTCTAAATTGTGCGATTAAAATATTTATCGGTATGTTTACATTTTTAGGTGTTCATTAAAATATTTTAACTCTTTAAAATATTGTTGGCCTGCTCTAGTACAAAAATGATGTAAATTTGTAAACTTCTACGAAGTAAAAAAATTGACATATGCAGATATGCCTACAACTAACCTACAAGGATTCATACTAATAAATTTTCTAAATAAGATTGGAATACCTTAGGAATTGTGAAACTATTTTTTTCTTGAACAAACGATAGGTATGCAGTTATTAATTGCGATAAGAGTTACGCAAATTATTTAGAGTTAGTACAAACGGTATCTAGCTTGTGTATTTGCCCCCCTCCAATGAAAACGACTAACTTTTCTGCGACCGAAAGATATATTTCAGGAAGTAATATCTATTTCAGTTACCTCTCTTTTGTGAGTAGTAATTTTACAAAAATCAACACATCGATGCAGGCTCTCCTTCTTTTATTGCTAAAGTAATAAATTACAGTTAAATAAGATTTTTTAAGACATCCAGATTTTATATATGCTATTATACAGTCAATGCTCTATCCTTTATTAATTATTATATTGTACCCCATGTATAGTCATAATTTCAAAAGTATAAATATAACGTTACCGACTATGAATTAATTCCAAATAAACTCGGATGATTCTAGAACATTTTTCGCATGCTTAAAAAAATATAGTGTTAACTAGACTAATTTAAAACATTTTTTGCGTTGCTTATTAGAGTACTTTTAGCAATGTTACGCTTAGCAAGTTCTAAAAAAAAAAAAAAAAAAAAAAAAAACGCACCGTCCGAACAAATGCATAATGTGGGCCGAATAGGGTCGTTTTGTCAAGCATTCTAATCGTAGTTGAAAAAAGAAGATACACAGAGCAAAGCAAAAACATAGATATAAAACTGTTTAGTTTTAAGTAAAATTCCTTGTCAGTCTTTGATATATTTGCCATTTTAATGCTTTTACAAAACGTATTGAATTACAGTATTTTGCATTCCATATTCAACACGCACATATATACACATGTAGATCTATATTATGTGTGCGATTATAGTTTTGTATAAAAACAATGTTTTTTTTACAGCTAACATATTTATTATTGATTCTGAGTAATTACGAACTCATTATCAGAATATGAAAGTTTATCAAATTAAATAGTTTATCAATGTTTATAAATTACTAATTTTCCTGTGCCGCTGTAGTGTCTGAATTGTCAATCAGATCTTATAAAAACTGTGTTTGTCGAAGAAACGTCTCTTATATAATGAGAAATCGCTACAGTAGAATTTAACTTTACAGAAAATTTTAAAATGGTGTTCCAAATAATTAATAATTTAGTAAAACAAAGAAACACTTCTTAAAAGCCATTTTATATGTTATAACATATAATAGGAAATTTATCTGAACATTTTCATATTGAAGTTTTATATTTTAAATACTATAATAAAATGCCAAAACAAAAATACGAATGATTTTTAACAAAAGCACATGTGCACCTATACGGGTTTACATAAACTATATTGTATGTTTTTGAATTATTAAAGGATGCTTTCGCAGAACTATTTACAAACATACCCATACACGCATATATATATATATATATATATATATATATATATATATATATATATATATATATATATATATATATATATATATAGTGAATAAATAGCAAAATAATATTTTCTTAAGGCCATGAGGTTGACCATCTTATAATTTAATTCAGTTAACATTTACAATTTGGACAGTATCTGTTCCATAGCGCACAATTAATCCCCAACTTATTATATACATTCAGTTAATCTATTAGGCCCTTTACTCATCAAAAGAAATAGCAACAATCACTCAGTCAAAATCAAATAAAGCTGACGTAATTGAAACATATTATAAGGTATTTACAGATTCTCTCCCAATTTTCGGATTGTAATCATTTCAAAACGCACTTTACTTATTTTGACAGATGACAGACGCGTAGGCGCGCACACGCAGGCACATACGACCACACACATGTGAAAAATCACAAATCTTGACACACACGCATTAACACACAACACACAACCCTCGCCTTAACACGCAAGCACACCCTGACACAGGTATACACACATCAAAAAAGAAAGAAATCATAAACACGCATAAAAACATGTTGTAAATAAACTAAAAAAAAAACGCCACCCACTAAATGAACTAAACTCTAACTGATTGAACTTTTGACAAGCTTACCGACTATTAGTGTCAAAAAGTCTGAGGTTGGCATTTCTCTGAAAAACACAATCAAAATGACATTACTTAAAAATAAAAAAAAACTTATTAGAAAAATATCTAGGGAGAGCTGAACATGCTTGAAACGTGTTATAAAAAATATGTTTAAATATTTAAAAAATGATAAAATTTGAGAAATCTACAATTGTTGATGGTTATACTCTTTTCATTATATATATATATATATATATATATATATATATATATATATATATATATATATATAAACGGAACGTCTTTGTGTAGTGGTGTGTGTGTGTGTCTGGTCACGAATAGGCTCCTATATGGTTGACTATTCAAAAAAAAACTGATTACATATAATGATAGAAGATGTATCGAGACACAGGAATGGGTATGTTTGATTTAGTGGAACGGTAGTTCATTAAAATGATTTGGCCTGTGTTACCGCCTGGTCCATAAAGTATAGAAATAAAAAAAAAAATAAAATGTAAAAAAAAAACGTTTACAAGGGTTTTTGATATAGATGTACATAATAATACTTTGATAAGTATGTTTTAACTTAAATAGGGATGGTATAATAAAATTGTGGGGTCTGCGTTCGTGGATGTCCTCCATAGAATGGAAATAGGCACAAACATTACTAAAGACATTTTATATTTATCTGCGTAAGTATACTTTGATAATTATGTTTCAATTTGAGGGAATACGTATTAGTTCGCGCCTGACATTCATAGAATGGAAATATGTCACAAAGTTTAACAAGTTTGTTTTTTAATATAGATCCAGAGAATATTGTGATAAGTGTTTCAGTGTGAACAGGTATGGTATAATAAATTATGGGGTATATCCATTTTATTTTTACTTTCATCATATTTTGCTTTGGTTTTGATACCCCAAAATTCGAAGCTATCTCTTTCACTATATATATATATATATATATATATATATATATATATATATATATATATATATATATATATATATATATATATACATATACATATACATATATATATACTAGCAACAGTACCCGTCGTTGACTGGGTTAAAAAACAGCCTACAGAAAATGGACTCTGATTTATGAAAGCAGGATAGGTTATGAAAGTCCATTTTCTGTAGGCTGTTTTTTAACCCAGTCAACGACGGGTACTGTTGCTAGTATATATATATATATATATATATATATATATATATATATATATATATGTACATGTATTTGTATATATATATATGTATGTATGTATATATATATATATATATATATATACTCATCCACATACAGTATTCTTTCGTTGTATCACAGCTCATCAGTGCGGCTCGACATACACATTTTCACGGCCGTGGATCGACCGTACAACCATTGTGTTGACAGGTTGCAGCTCTAATAGTTTTCTTGAAAAAATATTTTCAATTATGTATAATAATCAGTGTATACGAATCTGATTAGTTCAGATGCTGTACGATTCTCTTTACAGAACAATTAAATCATGCTTCGTGACTTTTGCATTTTTTAATATTTAATAAACCAATTTGATATAAAATTTATTAAAAAAATAAAGAGTAGGTTCTGTACAGTGTAATGTAGTTGACGATGTATTGTAGACTAAGTCACTACGAGAGGCATGTGAAGTTTTCTCCCAATGCAACGCCAACAAAAGAAGGCCGTCAATCAGCTTCATTAATAAATCCGCGGTTTCACCGATTTCAATATAAATATAAATATCGGAATGTGAAACATTCGTTGATAACAATTCAATTTCGGACATCATAGCGTCTCTTTTAGTAACTCCTCCTTGCACTGCAGAGGTCCTTTAGTTTAATTTATTGAATTGTTTTTATATTGCCTCAATATAAATTTTATCATGCGAACGCCAATTACCATGCTTCAATAATACTCTAAACCGATACATTTACTTTGGACACGCCTCCATCATATGAAAGTACATCTTTAATAGTGTGTGTTTATAAAACTTCTTAACTGTACGTAAATTTTAAGTTATGTGGGGCGTTGGCATTGGGCATAGTCTTTTCATCGGATAATTTCGGTTATCGATTATCCATACTTATCAAAAACATCCCTATTCCAAACGAATCTAACAACATTCCGAAGCACTTGAAGCAATTGTGTGTGTACTTTTACAAAAACAATCGGGCTAAGTGTTTCTGGATGTATACGCAAGTAACATGCACGTACGCACGTACGTTTTATATTATTGTAGAGATAAAGATATGTTCCGTGTACTATTAACGAGGTATCGAAACCAAGAACCGAATATCACTAATCTAAATTTCTTAAAGTACCGTTATGTATATATAAATACCACTTGCAATCACAACACTCGATTTCCCTAATATACAAGAGATAGCTTCGTATTACATTTAGTGTCTAATGTTTCTTTATTTAATATTCCACACACCCGTATATGTATTGTCAGCCAAATCGGTAGAATCGCTAATTTTTCAATCAAATCGATTGATTGCCTGCTCTAGTCATTGAATAATCGCGAAGCTTCACATATCTCTTACAGTGACACAGTTCCCATTACATTTTAGTCTAAATTGCACTCTAGAGAACTTACTGTAGATATTATAAAAGATATTTCATATATAATGGCTTAAAAATAAAATAGAAATATCAAGTATCATGTTTCAAACGGAAACATTCATTTCAAACGCGATCCTCTTACATCAAATAGCCTGCTGTTGACTTTACATGTCGGGCCTTTCGGCCTGTATGGTAATACAATCCCTTAAATGCACTTGTGTTGTTAAGCTTTGTATGGTATTTACATTGCTCAAAATCGCCGGTTGTATCTTTCATCTGATAATTTCTATTATCGCGATTTGATACACATCAAGGACATTTCAGTACAAAACATATCTAACGACACTACTAGTCACTTGTAAGATTTCACAAAAATTGATCCAGCTGTTTCGAGCCCATATGTAATGCACTGTTTCACACACGTTGCATATACAAACAAGCTTCCTTTTTACATAATAGTAGAATATCTAAATAGGAAGAGAGATAGAAAAAGAGCAATACTTATATTTTTTTTACTTAGTCACAATTATGTTAAATGACCAGTTCTTGTCACATGAGAAAATTTGCAAGTTATTTAAATTGAGACGTTTTTATTTTAATATCGCACTATTTACAGTTACAATGTTTTAAACGGTATTTGTTTGGCTTATAGATCATTATATTCGAATACAACTACATGTTTTATACTTTATAAGAGAGAAATATAATTTATTACATATGTGTAACAGTGATAGTTAAATACATGCATTGCACTCTACATGTTCCGAATTTCACAGTGGGATTTTGCTAAAACTTATTATTCTATAATCAGATTAAATCAACAAAAACAATAAGTACTTTATCTGAATCAGTTATAATCCAAAGCACATTTAGAAGATGGTATTATTTTTTTTAAATTTCAAAGATTAAAAAAATAAACCAAATCGTCAGTATATTTATAAGCTCGGGCATTATGTGTTCGAACACAATTATTAAATCTTCACGGTTTTACATTAATGTACGATCTATTTAGATAATTTCACTTTATTTCTGAAGTGCTTTATTCAGCAACAAAACTCCTATAGGATATTGAAATAATTGCTATATTGTTTCCATTGTTGAAATTAAATCGAGTATTTGTCTATCGAACGAATATTTATGATGCGTTTTTCTATTTAAACCTGAGTTAAAATGATTTTTCACCCTTATATATATATATATATATATATATATATATGTGTGTGTTTTTACACGGTGATCACTTATCAAGGCCCGGAAGCCACTCAGGGATAAGGGTTATTGCAAGTACACTACGTTAGTGTGGAGATTTGATGAAGTGTTTACTTAAGGGGGCGGTTCATTAGGAATTTGTTAACGTTGGACTTGAAGACATCCAAGTTGTAGTCAGGTGGGAAGCAGGCAGACGGAACAGAGTTGCACAGGCGTGCAGTTTAAAGTAATAAGCTTTGTTCTGTGAATCCACGTTTTGATTTAGGCACAGATAAAGAGTGGGGGAAATTTGTCATAGTGGATTCAGCTAGACAGGTGTTTTTCGTGAAAGATTGGCGAGGGGGACCAGAGATTATATAAATAGAAAATAAGTTTTTCAGACATAAGAGAATATTGAAAAAAAAGTTTCTATTTGAAAACTCATTAGAAAAAAATCAGCGGATGACGGTGGACAAATGTTGCTCAAATGTTTAAGCGAAATGGAGCAACTGTTGTCGTATACTCTCGCACATTTGTTATGCCTTAAGTGATCGCCTTTTATAGTAAAACTAATACTTTTTGCAGACTGAGTCGCTTAACTTTTAGATATTCTATTTATGGATAAAGTTTCATAATGAATGATATATTAAAAATGTAAACGTTTTTTTTTTTAATTGTAATTAGAGTGTTTCTTATTACATAAGTGTGCTTTCAACTACAAACAATTGGAAATATTAAAATAATTATATATGTTTGAAAATATCTAACACGAATATGAGAATACAGTGTGTCTTCTAGTAAATGTTCTATACTTTAGGGCGAAATGTCTAACACCTGTCTAGACTCGAATAAGAGATTATAGTATTCCTTGTATGCAATGTTCTATACTTTGACGCGAAAACTAGAACAAATATCGGCATGTGAGAATAAGTAGTGCCACACCCCTCGATGTTTTTAATGCTATACCAACGTACCTTATCTAAAAAATAAAAATATGCAATTTAGAAAAACTAAAACCCAAGCCTCAACCGAAACAATCATCATAAAATATTTTTTTATTTACAACTAAGTTTTTGTTCGAATATTTGCGAATATCAGTTATCAGTTCTTTTAAGGTGTTAAATGTCCTTACGGTGCACAATCTGCTATATCTAACAGGTGTCCTATTTGCTTCTGGTTATGCACGACATCATTTAAGTTTGGCCGACTAAACAGTAGCAGTATATATATATATATATATATATATATATATATTCCTTGAATTATTGCATGCGACTAATCATCTGCGACCATGTGAAATTCAATACATCATTATTTTAAAAAAATTTTCAAAACACTTATAATCCTAATTATTCTGTAGGATAGCATCTTATCAAGTGTAAACCTTACTGTTTTTTTTATCTCTGAGTTCAAATTCCAGTCTTAGATATAAATATATATATATATATATATATATATATATATATATATATATATATATATGTGTGTGTGTGTGTGTGCGTGCGTATATATATATATATATATATATATATATATATATATATAGCTTGTCGTATATATATGTATATATATTTATATATATACATATATATATGCATATATACATATACATATATATATGTATATATATATGAATATATATATACATATATATATATATATATATATATATGCAGAAGTTTAATTATTATATTGTCTCGTCTACGCCGCCTCTATTTTTCATGATATCTCCTTTTGCTAGATGTTGCAGCACAAAAAAGCTTATATCCTGGAAAACAATGTATAGATGGAGACGTTGCCTGAGAATTTTGTCCAATTTTCATTTTTGAGCCCGAACTGGTTCAGCAGAGTCTGGCTGTCGTTTCTGAGATAATTATTTACTTAATTAACAGAAATATGTGTCAGGCACACACAATGGCATGGAATCAACAACCTACCTTTAAAATAAATTACGTTTTTCTACATTGTTGCTGGCGTCTCAATCCTCCGGCTTCATCGGATCCACGCTTTAAGATTTTGTTTCCCTCAGCTTTGAAAAGTTGATCTTATTCATCACTGTTCGATTCGTAGATTTTTATTATTTATTTATTTTCCCCTCCGACTTACAGCGCCAAATTTTATCACACATCTCTATGAATGAATATATTTTCGGAGGAAATGTAGCATGAAATGCAATTTGTCAAAATGAAGAAAAGCTATCTACGAAACGACATGTGCCGGGCTAATATGTTGTAAATTGAGATAGCCTTATTAATTTCAGATCATATGTCCCATCGGCGCAATATCGCAGCCCTATATGATTTTTTTTAGGGGTGATTTCCCAGAATTTGTTCTAATGAACACACAGCAGGTGTGTCATGACATACAAATGCCCGACTAACATTATATGCAGCAAAATATTAGCATTAGGAATTGATGCTTACGTCTACTCCTATAATTTCTTACGTGACACATTTCTTTTTCACGGCTTTCCTGATTATAGTAATATACGGTAGTGTTTATATAATGTAAGTAGGTATCTTGCTACTCAACTCCAGACACTCATCCGTCAGGCACGATCTCAAACAATAGCCGCTTTACGTTTATCTTTGTCAACTTAAATAGTTGGCGAGACTATCACAGAGAATTCAATATCAAGTAAACGGAGTTTAACTTTGGATTGAATATATAAATATACGACATCGTGCATTTGTCACTGAAAGAGCATGTTCTTTGTCAACAGCGACAGAAATTCAATTAAATACGCACTTTCTACATCATTGAATTTCGCAGCGTGTATATTCGAGTTAACAGTTCAGCATAGGAAAGTTTTTCGTAGTTAACTTATTTCTTGTTTGACCAGAATTAATCTATGCTTATTGGAACGCAACTCTGGTTCCTCTTCGAATTGGAATATACCCCCCTTTACCTTTCATGTTTTCACATTAAATTGCGTGCACTAGTTGTCACCTTTAGTGATGTGCGCGTCCAACTATGTAAGCAAGCGCAAGAGAGAAAATTAAATAGATGTCCAAATCCTAATCTACTTAAGTTTCGAACGCGTCACTGAGTAGGGTTTTCCATTTTCAAACTTGAAGATTGTGTGGATGTCAGGCCAAGTCTCTTTTAAATTGTATTTCGAAGTTGGCACAGGTCATTCTTATCCTATTCTGAGCTATTTTTGTTTATTACGGCTATAATGCGACTTCCGGGAAATTACTAGACGAATTCTCATGTACCGTCATGAATCTGGTAGCACGTCCTGCATTCTTCCGCTTTAATGGCATGTGCGATTGTTATGAATTTGGCACACCTAGATATAGAACAGAGATCACGTATTAAACTATTTTCATGGTAATTTGTTTTATTTTCATTATATAGACTATTGTTCTAATCGAAAAGAGCATTACCACACAGGTTCAGGTGATATAAGAATTTGTTTATGTAATTGAAACAGAAGATTATTCTCGTCATGTTATTTCAAACCATTAGAAATGTAATTTTTATTTTCAGTGGGTATCGTCTATAGTAATGATCGAACTTTTAACTTTCAAAAGAATGACACAAATAACCTATTATTAGTTAGTTAATTAGGTCTTGTGCTTAATTTCATTTTAGGCAATATATTTTAAATAAAGGATTTAATTGAAATTTTTTGTTTGTCTAATTAAACAAGAAACTTGAACTAAAATCCGAAGTTCATGATTGAGATCTCCCAGGAAAATATCCATGATATGAATAGTATTCCGAAGAATCAGAATAATACAGTCCTTTTTCCACATTTGAATGATTTCGAAACATATAATAGATCTTATGAATTTTATTCATGAACACTTCATTGTAGTTATTGTTTAATGACCTAAACCTAATAGACTGTCTAGGCATATCGCCATAGTATTTTTATAAATACGGCCTGCTCTAATATGCTAGTGTATACAATGTACATGATTAGTTTGTGTGTCATCGGAATACTAAGGTCGAGAGACCGGCTATCATTAGATCCCCTAAGTTACGCAAGATCTGTAATAGAGCGTTGAGATTTGGAAATACCAGGCACTTTTTTTTTTGGATGACGTGAACTCCTCCCTACTAGAACGACATAAACACAACACCCTCATTTCGCTTCATTAGATTAAAATTGTATCTATGAACTGATTGTGAATCTGATGTTTCCATAATAATTTCTTAAATAAAGGGCGGTGTTTCCATCATGGATATAACTGTAATGTAGCGCTCTAACATGTGCTGGGCAATAGCAAATTAGCTGACTTACAGAACTAAGGGCATGTGTGTTTGGAATGAAGTTTTAGAATGCTTAGATTTCAGATAAACAATATAATATGTTTATTCGCTATATTGCAAAAAAAAAATATTTTCTCAACAAAGCAAATTGGATATTTGGCGACATGGAGGTTGGCTTATATTTAACGAAGGAATACCTTCCAGTAAGGTTTGCCGTGAGAATAAAATTCTTTTACAACAAAATCTGAAAAGAAGGCAACAGAAAAAGATTTTAGAAAAGGAAAAGAAAAAGAGAAGGATTAAGAAAAGTATAATATGAGTTGAAAGAAAGATTAGAAAGAAAAATAATAATAATACTTACCAGAAATAGAGAGAGAATAAGAAAAAAATTCAGAAAAAAATAGAAAGCAAGAGATAAAGGGATTGGGTCACCTCCTACAGACAGAGGAGAAAATGCTAATCTCAAAGAGATAGTGCCGGATATAAATTTCCATCAAAAATGTGCGTTTGGCGTCGCTTGATCGATTACGTCAGTTTCGTGCTTTAGCTGAATACTTCCGCAAAATCTCTTCGGGCAAAAACTGCATTCTTTTGCAAAAGAATTTAGTGAAACAGCTATCCCCTCTTTAAGAGAGACACTTTGCAAAAGTGAACCAAAAGTACCTCTAGAGGCCGTTACGTATCCGAAGAATTTAAATTCTTTTCCACAAAGTGTACTCTGAAATATCTTAGCAATTATTATTATTATCGTTTACAAGAAAAATGGTCTATTAGTAATTACTGTTCATTGGATGTATTTGGTTTGAAAACAGAGTTATGTATAGCGTCAACACCACAATAAGTTCACACTATACTGGAGGAACCGTCAGATTAGAGTACAACGGACATTAATATGGAGTGAAAAAAGGAGAACGTCGATAAGTACTAAGTATTAAAAAGCGTTCGAATTTTTTTAAAAGTCGAAGCAAGTAAAATTGTACCTATTCTAATAGGACCCTATTTAGTGTAAAAGTACTTAACAAGTTAATAGGAATAAGGAGAATAAATTGCAATGTGTATGTGTACTTTAGAAGAATGCTTTGTTAGAAACAACCAGAACCTTTAGAAAATAATAGATCCTTGACAAAACGTGTTAATAATATATGACCGTTTGTTTTGATCACCATAAAATCCGTAATAACAAGAACAAAACACAAATGGTGACAAAAGAAACCATGATAATCATGACAAAAATGAGACATATAAAGATGTCAAATGTATCACTTAAGACAAATTCGAGCCTATTAAAGAGCTATTTAATTCTGAATAATAAAATATCTAACCGAGATAATAATATATTATAACGTAATACGGAAGATCGTGTAAACAAACACACACTTAGGAAGGTAAGTAGCATGATTGTATTATTTGGATTATTCAGATTACTGTTCCCATCTTTAATGCTATTTTCGATCGATGGAACTCAAGAAATGTGCACATTTACAACGGAACAATGCATTTTCTTCATAAAGGTTATCTACTATCGATAGCAATGATTGGGTACAAGTTCTAAGTAATCACGATTGTTTTCTGACTGAGGTTCGCATTTAGAATTGCATCGGCTACACTTCCATGAAATTTTTACTTACAACTGAATCTAACCAATTTATTACTATATTTACTTTATTTACTATATTGTGTCGCAAATTGAAGCATTATTTGATAAAAAGGTTATTTAACCTATTATTTTGTTTTTATGTGCATTTTGCATGCATCAATATACATCACTATGTTATACTATACATCGTATTTGTTATATATACGGACACATATATATGTGTGCATATGCATACTTTTTCTCGTATATATCTATTGTTAGAAATTCCAGAATGCAAGGGCGATAACCGCGTGATTTACAATCACGCGATCATTTCGACCAATGGTATTGCGTTGTTCAGTTACTACGGAGGATTCAGAAGTGGCGGGAATATTATATTTCAAAAAACAGAGTTCAATATGATGCCGAGCAAAGCCGACACGCGAAACCTCGCTCCAGGCCTAATGAACTAAGGCAGGGTTCTACACCATTTATTTCTCCGCTCATTTAAATACGGATACTAGCCAGAGGCTAAAATGTTCTACGGAATAATTACTTCATTATCATTGCCCGCAAGGGGGCATATTATTTTATGAGCATCGATCGCAATGTGCGTTGCTCGTATTCGACAGTCTGGAAAGATTTCGAGAACCCTCAACAATTCAACGAGCGGCCGATTCTACCAGCATCTTCAACAAGAAGAAAACTAATTACGCATTTCAAGGTAAGAACTACCCGCCATTTGGTAGAAACTGAAGAGGGCACTCTTTTGCAATATGGACTCCTTTTTTACCCTTTTGTAAATAAAATTATTCTTGGATTTAAGGTGAGCCTTTGTTGCTTTTCTGTGTCTCTTTCATTCTGTCCAAGGCAAAAACGAGTAAGAGAATTTCTTACACCGTTTTTATTGCAAAAGATATTCCTGCCCCCCTCCATTTTTTTCTTATGAGTAATAACGTTTTATTGCATAAGATTTCGATCCCCCCCCACATTATTTTTGATTCTGTCCTTTCATTGTGTCGCCTTTAAAAAATAATGTATTTAATATTCATTATTATATTTAATTTGTAATGGTCCTTAAAAGATCATGTGCTTTGAAAAAAATGTATTGAATGTTCATTCTTATATTAAATTGTAATGGTCCATAAAAGAACATATTCATTGAAAATAAATATTCCTTCAATAAATTGTAACTGAACTGAAGTTTTAATTTGTAAAAAAAAATACCTTTCAAATATTTTACGATAATTGTAATCGTTTTAATAATGTAAAATATATATATATATATATATTGATTCTTGAATTTATAATTGATTCATTGTTGAAATGTGTTGTCGAATGTCAGTCTGAACTTTTCTTATGGGTTTAAATTCCTTGTTCATTGAGAGTTTCGAATTTTGTTGACGTAACCCCCTTCAGATATTAGTGCTTCTTGTCGGAGAATCCTTTTCGCGCCCTTTGATTTTATTTCCCCACGTGGGAACGGTTTTTTTTTTCTCGTGTCGTGTCCTTCGAACATGGCAAATTCAAATATTGTCGGTTGAATAGAAGCTAAAAAGTTTCGTATAACGGCTTCTTTGGATTGGATGAACGAGAGAGGAGGTGGGCGTTGTATAATAATTTTTCTTCCGACATCGAGAAACGATTGTCTGAAGTAGACGACTTATTAGATCAGTTAATTTTCGAGGCCCCAGATGAGGAAAGACTAAATATATGTCATGATTTCGAAATGTTTAAAGCGGGAGTCCACGATAGATTGGCTGAGCTCCAGCCTAAGATTGAGAAATCAAGGAATATTGTTCCCAGGAAAATGGAGTTGGAGTGCCCCCCGTTTAGTGGGGATCCAACTCCCAATAAATTGAATTCGGTGGGTTCCTTAGGAAATTTGAATTCTGTACTGCGAACATGAAAAGTGCAGATAAATTATTATTGCTAAAATCCAAATTATCAGGAGAGGCGTTTAATATTATTTCTAGGTTTGATGTGATTCCCGAGAATTACGAAACAGCTTTGGAGTGTCTGAAGGAAAAATATTTAAATCTTTCAGCAATTATGAACAAAATATGCGATTACATTATTCCCCAACCTGACCATTTTGCGTCTTTGAGGGATATCAGAATCCTCGTCCAGCGAGTCAAACTTGAACTGACGGAGATGGATAATTCCTTTGGCACGGATTTTCTTACAGATAAATCCACCTCAGGAAGATTGATAGCTCATATTCTGTTCGCTAAATTTCCGAACAGTGTTCGCAGAGAAATAATGAATAAATCCTGTGAACGGTTTCCTTCTTTAAAGTCTATTTTAACGTATACGTTTGACGTTATAGACAAAATAATGGCGCCGCCTTTAAACGCGTAAAGGCGGGGAAAATTCCCGCCAAACATGTCGGGTTCGTTGAATGCTGAAACCCTCGTGACGGAGAATTCGGAGCCAAAACAAATCAAGTCCTTTCAGAGTAATAATAACTCTTAATCTTTCGTCAAAAATGGCGAAAATAAAATTTGTAAATTGTGTCAGGTTGATGGTCACCTGACAAAAGTTTGTTCTAAATTTCCAAATTCAGAATCTAAAATTATTCGAGCGAAAGAATTAAGATTATGTCTCCGGTGCCTCGGTGAGCACTCAGAGTCCAGTTGCAGGGGGGTTAAGGGGTTCCCTTTCCCTTGCAGTAATTGTGGTCTAAAAAACCATTATTCCTTAATGTGTCCAAAAGAATCTAGGCCCTTTGTGGGACGTACTTTCGTGGCGGATCAGGACAAGAGTATTAGTCATGTACTCAAGATATCTATGAAGGTTAAAGGGCACCCGGTTTATTTTTTCTGTCTGAAAGATACGGATAGCCAAAAATCGTTTTTCTCTAAAACAATTCTGGACCGGTTGATTCACAACCGTAATCTAAATCCTGAGACGGTACAAATGCCCGTCAATACCCTCGTGGGGAATAAGTCCTTACATCTTTCAGAGCTGGAAGTGTCTATTAAATTGGGACATCAGCGTCCTTTTTACCATTCTGCATTGTTTGCTGAAAATTTAAAATTGAAATTTAACGTAAACAGGTTCGACGAGATTACGTCGAATTTAACTGAAAAAGGGTATAAGTTTTGCCCTGGTTATTCTGAACTAAACGGTTCTAACATTCTCGGTGTCATTTGCCTGGATCGTATTCCTAGAATACATAATCTCAGTTTAATTAAGTGCTTGGGAGGTTCAGCTTGGAAACTCCCCAATTATATCATACCCTTCGGTGAGGGGTCAAATTTTTTAAACAAAAATGATAAGGCTGTGGAGTAATTGCCAGCCTGCGATCAAGTTATTAAAACACTACCTATGTGTCAGTCATATTTAATTGACAGTGTATTAAAGCCAGTAGCATCTTACGATGATGTGCTGCAACCTTTTTTTGACGGTCCTGCTGTTGAACGTGGATTAGAAAAGTTTTTTTCTCTGGACTCCATAGGTATCGAGGATGCCAACCAGTTGTCTTCAATTGATAAAGAAAAAATAAATGCCTTCGAAGAGGCTATAGCGAAGAGGCTATAGTTCTCAAGGGAAAATATTACGTCGAGCTGCCTTGGGAGCATGACAAGATTCTCAAAGTGGAGTCCAATTATGTGTCTTCACTGCGAATAATGCATAGGGTGGCCCAGTACTTGGAAGGAAAAGGACTGTATAACGATTATATACAGGTCTTCAAAGAATAGGAAGACTGTGGAATTATCGAACCTTTCTCCGTTCCCCATGAAACTTATGAGAATTATAAATGGATTCCTCATCGGCCAGTAATTAAAGAAGGTCTGGGAATAACTACAAAAATCCGCCCTGTTTTTAATTGTTCGTTGAAACGTAAAGGTAGCGTTTCGATTAACGATGCTGCTTATTCGGGTGTTAACATGACTGCATTGTTGCTAGATATTCTACTAGCTTTCCGAAAAGAAAAATATGTGCTTTTGGGCGATTTGCGCAAAGCTTTTTTACAGATCAGGTTAAAATCTATTGAAGATAAAAATAGATTTTCTTTTTCCTCAAGGTAGATGGCAAATTGTGCTCCTACTGATTTAATACTATTATTTTTGGGTTCAATGCAAGCCCTTTTATATTAAGCTTTATACTTAAGCATCATGCCAAAATATATGAAGCCGATTTAGCTTCACATTCGATTTCCAATAATTTCTATGTTGACAACTTAGTTACTACTAATAGTGACCGAGATACTCTAACCCAAGTGTATAATAAAGTCCGCGACAGACTCGGAGACGCGGGGTTTGAACTCCAATCCTGCAACTCCAATTGCAGGAGCATACAAAATAAAATGATGGAAGACGGTACTATCTCGTCTTCTTCCCCCAACTTTGGAAAGGTGCTGGGGTATCAATATTCTGTTGAAAGGGATACCCTTATACTCGCTCCATCTGTAATTGATGGCAATGCCAATAACAAACGCAAGGTATTATCTCAAGTCTCAAGTCAAAATGATCCATTATTCTTACTTCTTCCTGTCACCGTGCAGGGGAAGATTATTATTAGTCAACTGTGGAAAAAGGAGTTGTCTTCGGATCAACACATCCCTGAAGAAGTTAAGGCCACGTGGCAAGCACATGCCAACGAGCTGAATTGTATAGGGACCTTTGAATTTTTTAGATTTACTCTCCTAGCGGAATCCCCTGTTGAAATTATTTGCTTTAGCGATGCTTCTAAGCATGCTTATGGGTTTTCCGTGTATGCGAAACAAGGTGCTCAGTGTTCCTTGATATTCGTCAAGGCAAAAGTGGCACCCATCAAGGGAAAATCACTACCTGTTTTGGAATAATTAGCTATATTTCTAGCGTTTAAAGTTATTCCACAAGTGTTGGGTGCTCTAGCGCCCATCAATATCAAATCCTGTTTTGTCGTGTCTGACGCACAAGTAGCCCTGTCATGGATTTTGAATGGTTAGGCTGCGAAAAAAATATATTCATTGAAAATCGTGTATCAGACATTAATAAGTTCATTGAAAACATTAAACTTAAATATGGGATAAACCCTAAATTTAGAGACGTTCCTTCGTCGGATAATCCGGCTGATCTTTTAACCAAAGGTATTACTGCCTCTAATTTGAAACAATTTTTCAAATTTTGGACCTGCGGACCAGATTGGCTTAATCAAGTTGAAATCAGCTGGCCCATGCCCCCCTTGCCTTGTCTTACCAATGTTAACAGGAAGATGTTAACATGTATGTTCTCGGATGAAACTGCTTCTAATGAGAATCACTTGCTAATAAAAATATATGATTTTTCCTCATTAACTAAGGCTATTAATGTCTTAGAAAAAGTTGTGAGATTCGGTGATAAATTACGTCACCGAAAGACTGACACCGTGAAGAGCGCTAAATTGTTGCTCTTCTCTCATTTACAAAGGAAAGCCTTTCCCACAGAACTTGCTTATTTGCAACAACCCTCTAATAGTGCTGCTCCCCAAAGAGTCACGGTCCTTGGGTTATTCCTAGATAGGGAGGGACTGATACGGACTCAAGGACGTATTCAGAACTCCGAGGTTTTTCCATATGAAGTGAGGAGATTCTAGTGTATATATGTTCTTTAATGCGTTCGTGTAGCGGTTTATTGGTACTCCCTTTGTAGGTTTTGTGTTGTATTGAGGGCGTGCCGGTGTGAATTTTTTGTATGTCTGTCTTTTATGGTGTATGTCTCTACCAATCGCTTAGGAGATTCTATCGTTGAAGAAGGGGAGCTTGAGAAAACAGGTATTTGAGAGCGTTTGGCGTTGGCGGTTTTTCGTTTTCTGGGTGAAGATTAGGTGGAATTTGTATAGGCGTTTGTGGAGAGGGTGTGTAGGAAGTTGTTATTGCGCAGAATTTTGTCGGATGTGTTAGTGAATTGTTGCGTATGCGTGAAATCTCTGTATGGGCATAGATCAGTTTGCTAATAAGAGGTAAGGCGGATCTAAAGTGTACAAACAAACGTCTGGAGGCTTGTTTCCTGTAAAATGATGTACATATAGAGCCGTTTCCGTTGATTTTAAGTTTTAAATCAAGGAGTTAGAGAGGGCCAGAGTTGTCTGGATGTTCTATGGTGAACTGCAGGTTGGGGTCAGTATTGTTAAATGTGTTAAAGATTTTGATGGCTTCGTCACGGGAGCATGTGAGTATGAGGATGTTATTCATATATATCGTGAAGAGAAGATACGAGCCTCATGTGCTGAGTGCTTGTCGCTTGTGTCTATCTATTTAAGCAGGAAGGCCGGGGAGGCTGGGGCCTATGGGTAGAAGAGCCACTTCTTTATAGATGTTCTTTAAAAATGTCAACAACGACTCAGTTGGTAAATATCAGCGTGAATTCCGAAACAGTGTCAGATATTGAAGGATATGAGGTCAGCCATGAAGTTGATATCAGGGTGTGCGTGAATGGAAGTGTATAGGAAGACGACGTCCTGGCTAAAGGAATATATGTTTAAACTTAGTTGTTGGGGAATCCTGTTGATGACTTAGTCATAGCTGTTGGCTTGGGATGGAAAGTTGGAGAGTAGTGATTTAAGTAGTCTAGAGAGGAGCCAAGATATCATATGGAGTGGGCTGTTGATGCTCGAAACTATTGGTCTGATCTGTGTGTGTGGGTTGTTTTTGTGAGTTTCGATGAGGTGGTAGAAAGTGGGGAGTTTGCTGTGTTTGGTAGTAAAGAGTAATCTATATTGTCTTTTGATGTTTCTATGGGAGCACATATGTGACCAGTTTCTATTGATTGTGTTCTCTATTTTGGTGGCATAGATATTGTTGGCTGGGGTGTTTAGGTTGGTGTTACTAAGGTGTTTTTTGGGCGAGGGAGTCATAAAAGTCGAGGGAGATAGCACAAAAATCCGTACCTTTATCGGTAGGTAGGAAATAGAGATTTTGTGACTTGTTGGGCTGGTCACAGGTATATATATATATATATATATATATATATATATATATATATATATATATATATATATATATATATTATATATATGCGTATGTGTGTGTATGGGTGTGCCTGTGCGTTTGCGTGTCTGTATATTAAGTTGTAATCTATTGAAATACATATATGTTGCAGTGCTAATAACTGTATATAAATATATCAATATATCAATATATATATATATATATATATATATATATATATATATATATATATATTCTATTTATACGTACACAGTTGGGATTTTTGTCGAATTTTACTTAAACAATATAAAACTATTTGTTTTTTTAATATACAAAAACTTATTATCTTATTTCTTTGAAATTAAACTTACCATAAGAAGTAATTTATGCTTCTAATTTATTAGTGGACGATTGTTTTTAATTTATAAATAGAGCACAGGTATGCACATTGCCTGCATTTTGATGAATACGATGAAAATATTCTAGCACATGCATACATATTTAAACACACACACGCACATACACACAGCTATATGTTAATGTTATATATATATATATATATATATATATATATATATATTAATATATGTATATATATATATATATATATATATATATTTAATAAAGTATTGTAGCATAGACATCTATATTAACAGCCTATGTTATTAATATAATCCTGTGTGTATATTTTTATGCATAGCTCTGAAGCAGAGACTCTGTATACTTAGATCTACGAATAAGGAATATGTAAGGTTCATCTGGTAATATATTTTAGGTAATAGTTTAAACGTCTTTTAATCCTTTATATAACATAAAATGAATGTTATAAAATGTTATTATTATTTATGTCCGATAAGTAGATATTATTAAATGATATCGACTTATATTAATCGACCAAGACAGATATAGAACTCAGATATCAAGTATCTTGCATAAATAATGTTTCTATAGGTCATAAAGTGTTGGTTCTTTTTTTTCGATACAAGTCCCCCCAAATATTAAATACGCATATATATTAAAAATAGTAAATATGCATGCATATATATATATATATATATATATATATATATATATATATATATACATATATATATATATATATATATATATATATATATATATATATATATAATATTTTAGGGAATTAGACCTAGGCAGAGTGTATTTTAATGTATTAGTAAATGTATTACTACTATTAAAAGAAACACATTGCTCGTTTTAACGTAGATATAAAATAAGTTCTCTCTCTCTATAGATATATATATATATTATATATGTATATATATGTATATATATATATATATATATATATATATATATATATACTAGAGCTATTTATATATTAAGTAAAATTATTCACAATTTTTTAATTAAAAATCTGTTTCAAGAGGAAAAACAGACAAAAGCAATAGTCTGTACGAGTGTTTCAGAAATGCGGTTTTATTGAAATAGACAATATATTTTGAACAATAATTTGCTAAATAGATTTTTTTTTATATTTAAACACGTTTTCTCATCAGCAAACACAATGTGGGATAAAATGCACTAAAAAAAATAGAATTTTTTTTATTAAGGCAGATATTTCTTGAAATATTTTAAAAATAGTAAAGAAAAATGCGTCACCAATTTTCATGTTAATAAATAACACAAAAAAATTAAAAATTACAGTTAAGAGAAAAACTCTAATATATCTAATAATAATAAGACTAATAATAATAAGATTAATAATAATAATAATAATAATATATATATATACACCTTTTTTCTTGCGTTTTCAAAGTCAGTTCTTATTTTATTCCAACTATTTCCTTGCATGTTGTTAACAGTTGTCTCTGAATAGTTGAAATAATTATTCATATTCCTTTAAATTAAAAGCGGCAGAATTTGTAATTTCCAGTTTATTATCGTAAGAAATTCTATTTTTAAACTGAAAATTACAATTAATTTAGAAAGGAAGGTAACTGCCACTTTCTGAAAAATTGCATTACAATAAAAAATAAACCTTTATCAGTAAGAGGGAGATAACCCATAATTATTTATAGATTGGATTATTTCGTTATAGTTTAAACATATTAAGAATAGTAACGCCTATAATAGTAATACTATTAATCTTCGTGGTAGCAATCAAATAATAATATTCATAAGAGTAATGTTAATAGTTATAGCACTAATATTGATAAAAATTGCATATAAATTTTAAATAAAATAAATGATGAGTAAAAACAAAAAGTAGAATATAATGGTAATAAAATACTATGTAAAATAAGAATAATAACAATAAGAAGAAGAATATATATAATAATTGTAATAATAGTAATTATACTATTTATTAAGTTATAGTCGATAAATGTTTAAAATAGATTAGTAATCAGAAAATGTTATGATTTATAGTAAAATAAAACTGTCGAATTTAGACCAGCGTTTATGAATGCATCCCGTAAGAATCTCGTTTTTTTAAGTCAAAGAGGCTGAATTAACTTTTTTAATATATTACGGGCTTCATATATAGAAAGTGTGCAGAATCTTGCACCCGGCAGGAACGCTTCATGAGATCAGAGTCTTTTCCCTTTTTAATTGGAGTAAATATTTACATCATTAAGGTGCCAAATATGTTTTGATAAAGGGATAAATTTTTAAAGGGCTGTTTATTTGTGGAAATCCCGTGTTTAATAAGTCCACATGTGGAACCAAAGTGAATTGCATTTTGTTTAATATATTTATAATAATTGTTTCCAGCTAGATTTAGAATGATGTTGGTATGATATACTTTTGGTTGTATTTTATTGGTAGATTGCCGTTGATTAATTGTGTGATGGAATTAGTCATTATGAAAGGACTTCTGTATGGTTACTATTATTATAATTTATATTTGGGGGTTTGGATACTGTACAGCTATAGATTACACTTTTTACTTTGCAGGTACGTTGTAAATGGCATTTATATTATGTATATATATATATATATATATATATATATATATATATATATATATATAAATATATAAATATATATATATATATATATATATGTATATATATAGCATGATTCAGCAACCGTGATTAATCGTAAACGACGGAACACGTGTCGGTGAATAATTATATATATATATATATATATATATATATATATATATATATATATATATATATATATATAATAACAATGATTACCTAGGGTAGATACGGATTTCCAGTTTAGATTTGTAATATTGGCTAGATTTCCCTCGTAGTTTTTGTGTACGTTTCGTTAAACTACGAAATCAGACAATGACATCTGTTACACGCCATAATGTAAGGTGATTGTTCTAATCTTTTTTTTTAAATCAATTTTTATCCCAAACAAGGTACAGCGCCACTTCGAAGTAGGGGGCTACTATCAGGGGCATAATTTGCGAGGGTATTATGAAGGGAGATGAGTAGAATTTATTTTATTCACATTTCACTTGAACTTCTGCATATCAGTACAGTTGGGAAAGCAGAATCCCGGAAGGGAGTTCCACAGACTTGCTGTTCTGGGGAAGAATGTATTGGAGAAACGGTTTTCTTGCACCTAGAGATCTCTTCTGGAAAGGGGTTCGACTTAGTTGTTGTTCGGGTTAATCGGGGAAAGTTACTTCGAGGAGGTACAAGTGCGTGCAATTCGTCAGAGCATTCACCATTAAAGTATTTGTCGAACAGGCAGAGGGATGTAACATCTCGTCGATGGGACAGAGGCTGAAGCCTAGATAACAGTTCAGGACATATCAAGTTGGCGACTCTCTTTTGAACCCTGTCCAGGAGTGAGCGACAAGCAGCAGATATACCAGCCCAAATGTGATAACAATACTCCATATATGGGCGAATAGATGCCTTATAAAAGGGCATGGTTCTTTCAGGCGTAAGTAATTTTCTAGCACGGCAGAGAGAACCCACCTTCTTTGCAGCAGCCTTGGCAATGCCTTCAATACATCTATTCCAGTTCATATTCCCTGTAAACGTTAGGCCGAGGAGTTTAAAAGAAATACTTTAAGGCAATAGGTCCATGGATATTGCTTTTGGTGCTAGAGAGGGTTTCTTGTAGTTATTGAAAGAAACAAGCTTAGTCTTGGCAGCATTGAATGTGACCATCCATTTTGTCCCCATTTCACTACAGATTGGAGGTCATCCTCTAGTCTTTCTGCCATCTGATTTGATTGTAACAAAATCCATCATATTCTGTATCGTTAGTAGTTGATTTATGTCAATGTATACCATCATGAATATTTTTCCAAGAGAAAAAAATGTCCTATAATTTATATTGATAACCGGATAAAAACGTCGAGCAATGTAAATTGAATGTTAGCTATTGATAATGAAAATTGCGCGTTGGTTTACATTGTACGCAGTTTTTACCCTGAACATAACTTTTTCGACATTATTGAATACTCAACGTCAGGAATTTCTCTCTTCAGATACCAAAATTAGTCAGCTATCATGATTGCATGTTACGGATCCTCCTACAATATCTCCATCTTAAAAACCATGATAGACTATATATCTCTCTTGTATCTCATTGGACACATGTTTTCAGGAACCTAGTACATATGTGAGAATAGATGGTTCACATTGACGGCTATATAAATCATCCATTCTTTGTATATGCTGAGAACCATTTTTTTCCAGAATTTCGATGTTTGAAAACTACAAACTGATCCATTTCGACAAAATAATCCAGAAATATGGTGCATGAATTGTTTTTGTCATGAAATAATTATTTTCAGTCAAAAGATATCATAGTTTCTTACACTGTATGAGCTCTACTCACCCACCTTTATCCAGTAACAATGGAATAGCAATCTCCCTAAATCACTCTGAGAAGTGTAACTATTCAACAGATATATAACCTCTACAAACTAACGCAGTAACATTTACTAACCACGCGGGGTCGCAGAAATACCTGGATTAGAACCCCGGGCGCGGCGTAACCCCTCTATGCTGACGGACGCAGTAGATCTTCCCAGATCATCCGTCTAGGAGAAAGAACACTGAAACTAAACCAAAGGGGAAGGAGGTATTTTCAGTCTTGGATGACAACCCTCCTAGAGCTCGTGACTCAAACAAATGACCGGTTTGCAAACCTAACTGCTTAGGGAATAGATAGGTTCTGTCTATCGCCCGGCTTCCATACTCCTTCTTTTCCTATAAGTCAGGCGCAGAGACACTATCACAGTAATTCGATGGAAACACCCAGTGGTAGATCTTGTTTCTTATCTAGGGCAACGAACGCCGTTTTCCCCACTCCCGACACTCGCCCACCCCTAAAACTTGGCACATGAGAGTGCTTAAGTACAATATATGCCTAAATAATTAGATTGGGTTAACCTTCCTCTGATGGGTTGAGTGTACCGGATTGACAGTTCTTGGCTGATTTTCCGACTGGTAGTACAGGTGTCCTAACTCTTTGGTAGCGCTTAGAGCGGCTGCTCTATCAACACTTGTATAATATCGGGATGTTTATAGTGTCATGTAACGCACGGAAAGGGACCCTGCACTCATCCCCGGTGGGCTTTCCTGAGGTCACAGTCCTAATGGGATAAATGTCAGCTGATAGTCTACTTGTGATGAATGTCTGATACTCTGCATAACCTAGTGTTCAGCTTCCCCTTACCTAAACTGAAACTCTTTAAAAAATATGACGACAATATAAACTAAAAATAAGCTTTAACCAGGCTTAGGGTCAAACTAATCCAACTTGCCTCCTCCCTGGAGGCTTGCATTCACAAATATCCGGATATCTTAGCACTAATAAGGCTAACCTACACTCCTCTATCCCCTCTAACTATTTAACATGACTGGATATCTCCCACTCTGTCATAAGTACTCTGACAGACACGTAACTTGACTTGGAGTTTACATTCGTAATACCCTTCCTTTGACTAGAAAAACAAACATAGAATCCGATGATCAAGCCTTTATGTACTTTAGACTAAACATGCAACACAACATTAGCTACTTTTATTTTCTCTACCGCTCTCCATCGACACAGGACTGTACCATAATATACAAAATCTCTGACAGCATAGAATAGACACAGCACTCTCCTTCGACACTAGCGCCCAAGTACATGTATTTGGTGACTTTAATACCCCCCACACAAAAAATGGCTTGGATTCTCTACTCACACAGATGCATCAGGCAGCAGAACTTATAGCTCCTCTATGCCTCACCCCCTATCACAAATTGTTACATTTCCAACCCGTTTCCCTGACCAGGAAGAACAACACGTATCACTTCTAGATTATTTCTTGACCAAAGTCACCGATGATTGTATAACGAAAACCGGCAGCCCACTTGGGAACGCTGATCATGCAGTGATAATGGTTGAAATCTCCCTAAACTCTAGAGCCAAAAATGAAGAGCCAGTGCTCAAAACAACCAGATATTATAAAAAGGCTGACTGGAAAGCCATCAGAGATCTTATCAGAGATCCCCCATGGGGAAATATTTTTCTCTTCATGCTGAAAAGTGCACAAACGAGACCACCTAATAGTTCAAAACTGCAATCGAAGCGCATGTTCCCATGCTGAAATTTTATAGCAAGCCCACTCTCCCCAATGGTTTACTTCGACTTTCGCAACGGTCATTGATCAAACGCAGTATGCATACCGCAGATATAACCGACATATGACCAGTAAACCAGACAGAAGTATATAGAAGCTAGAAGTAACGTTAAGAAAGAAGTAGCGACAGGTAAGGGAGAATTTGCGGAAACAAGTAAAAAACCTACTGAAGCACAAAAAACTAGGAACTCCTGACTTCTGAAAAATCTACAACAGTGTAGTAAATAATGGGAAATCTAAATTCCCCCAGTAACAAACAATCACGACGTTGTTTGATCAGCAACCAACAAGGCTAACATACTAGCCAATCGGTTTGCCTCAAACTCAACATTGGAGCCTTCCAACGAGCCCCTACATGACTTTCCTATGCGGACAGACGCCACGCTAGACGATCTGAAAATCACCCCAGCTCAGGTGCATGCTATCATAAAAAAAACTTGACACTTTAAAACCATGTGGACCCGATCTCATCCCAGTTGCGCTATTAAAACAATGCTCAGTCGAAGTAGCTCCAATTTACACCAAACTCTACAACAAATAACTTAATGAATCTTGCTTTGCGGGCTGCTGGAAAACTGTTAATGTGGTACTAGTATTCAAGAATTTTGGCGAAAGAACTGACCCATTACATTATCGCTCCATTAGCCTCCTCCAAGTTTTTGCCAAAATATTTGGGACATTAATTAACCATCCTCTAGTCCATCACCTTACAGATGCTAAACTTCTGACTGACAAACAATATGGATTTAGACAAGCCCGTTCCACAGCAGACATTCTTACTGTAATCTCTGAACGTATGTAACATTCATTGGACAAAGCGGGGGAGGGTAGAGGGGTAGCTCTAGATATATCTAAGGCTTTTGGCAGGGTATGGCATGCGGATCTCCTCAGGAAAATTAGACCATACGGCATCACTCGTAGGATACTCAACAATGGGATGATAGGTCAATAGCTCTAAATATCATTAATGTTTTTAGCAAGGAATAGCACGATGGTATTTTCATGGAAATCAGATCCTATCGGATTACTGGATGAAGACTTGACATAAGCGTATCCTTTTAAAATAAGAGGAGAACCCAAGTTGTCATCGATGGTCGTACGTTCAAACAATATGACATAAATAAGAGTGTAACTCAGATATCACTTCTTGGACTTTTATTTTTCCTGATAGAGATGAATTACCTTCCTGATAAAATTGGGCCTGAGAGGGGTATATTTGCAGACGACACAACGGGCTAAAGCAGACACCAGGGAAAAATTCATAAATCCGTATCCAAGGGGATTGCGGCAGCCCTACAGGAAGATGCTGTTTATAGTTAAATATGGACAAAAACGAATGGTCATATTCAATGCTGTCCAGATTAAGCTATTTTTCTTATATAACTACAAGAAACATTATAAAACACTATTAGCCATTGTTAATATTAAAATACTAGAAAGTACTCCTTTCAAATTCGTCGCTTTAACGTTCACGGGTAACATATGTTGGAACATACAAATTGGGTGCATAGCCAAAGCACCTGCAAAGAAAGTGGTCTCTGTCTAGTGCTAGACAATTACTTACGCCTGATAACCCATTTGCATGTTTAAAAGTACTTTAGTGATAGGTTCTCTGAAGAACTACCAGTTTGTCGGTGATATTTATTATATTAGTCATTCGTGTCAGGAGTGTTTACATCGAGTGGGTACAAGGTACCTTCTCGACGTAAATACCCGCGACAAACCAGACAGACAGCAAAATCGTACCCCTACACAATATAAATCCCTAGATAACTTTCTATTCGAATACTTTCTTAGATAGGATTTCGCGATATTAAAATTTTCTTCTAGAATGCTGTTTCTATGGCATGCAAAAGTTCAAGTTTAAGGATATGTTCCCTCTCATATCAAATGACCTTCTGTTTATTTTATATATCGAGCCGTCTTGCGTGCCTGATAATTAACTTCATCTTTACCACTTGTAGTATAAATGTGTGAACGGTGTTAAATGCGGTCCAAAGCTTTTGTACTTTCTTTCAGCGGACTATTTCGCTAATAGGTTGTATAGAAGACATTATAATACAAAAGCAATTTAAGAAAGGGGCAAGTCATATTAAGCCCGTTCGTCTGAAATCTCATAGAAATCTGCCCAGCTGTTTTTTAATCTATAAGGAACGAACTAACAGACATACAGATATAAAGACACAGAGACAATTTTTCTTTAATGTAATACAAGCATCAATGTCCGGCGTTGCCGGTTGGAACTGAAGTAAGTTTGACACAGTTGCTAAAATTAGTGATACCCCCACAGCAATATCGGAGATAACAGAACGTAACAGTCCATTAAAAAATAGACGAAACCTTCACCACCAGATATTTCGCCAGAGCGAATACGAAGAGAAACATTTTTGTTACCCATGCGCTGGAGCCCCTTATCCTAAAAATATAAATGAATAAAACTCTTTCAATCAAAATAGCAAAAAATACACATGCGTTCGCCAAGAATTAAAAAATAATAATCGAAGTTGGCAGGCTCGAACCTAAAACTCAAAAGAGGAAAAAGAGGGGAAAAAAAGCTAACACGCCAGCTGTCACGGCTACAAAAACTTACAATGTCATGACCCTTGCAGATAAGTTTTTAAAACACACGTTCAGTTTGAAAGTACGTTACTTGCAAAAATCCTGACGCAAAAAGTGACACTTCCTTGCAAGAAATGGTCCAAATTTGTAAAATAATTTACAGATATAATGCGTCCGAGGGATTGGTCTTCCAAATGGCATCGGTTTCGACTCAGTCCGAGGCGGCTGGAGAATGTTTCTAGGGGACATTCGAACACATTCAGTCATACACACACATATCGCCGATTGAGATTCATTTTAGAGATTAGAGACGTGATATATATATATATATATATATATATGTATATATATATATATATATATATATATATATATATATATATATATATATATATATATATCACATATTTTATCAATAGACATAAATCTATGTATAAATATGTTTTTTGAACGCTATACAATACAGGAGTGTACACTCGTTGTAAGCAGATTAAGAAAAATATAAAGAAATAATTCAATGATGCTTTTGTATTTACCTACTTCTGTTGTTTTTCTTTCCTTGTAAAGAGTCTGCAGTTGAAAAAAACTCGTATACTATCTACAGTTCTATAAATGTTGAAACAAAGAAAAGAAAAAGAAACAACTCATTCAGGTAAATTAAATAATATTAGTTACTTATTTCTTATTTGTTTATTTCTCTTACAACGACTGTATATTCATGCACTGTTAAGTTTTCAAAAACACCTTTCATTACATATATACATGCGTATATGTGCATATGTATGAGTTTGAGTGTTTATATATATATATATATATATATATAAATGTTATATATATATACTATTATATTTATAGTATGTAAGGAACATATATATATTTATATATATATATATATATATATATATATATATATATATATACATACATAGTAATTTGTGGAAATGTATTTGGCAATTAGCCTACACAGAATATTCCGAATTTCATTCTTATGAGAATTTTTCAAGCTTACTGAAGGAAAGTATAACTACACTTTCCAAAAAAAAATACAATAAGGAGGGTGTAACCGGAGGTCAACTTGTCTTGGCTCCGTAACTGCCTGCTCATTGGCTTATTAGTAAAGGCGCAGTGGCAACTAGAAAGTTGATTGGCTGAGGAAAAAAATGGAACTCAATAGAATCTGCGTATATATAGACGCGAATTAACCACAACTTTTCGCATTAGCCTTATGATATATCACGATAATAAAACGCGGTATATTCTGTGTAGCTTAATTGCCATATATATTTTATAACTTAATATCAAATTCTACCTACTCTTTGAGCAACGTTGAAGTAAATGCGGATGAACTTACTCATAAAAGTATATCATCGTATAATATTTTTTTATGATTCAATGAAGTAAACATCATATATGTATATGTATATGTATATATACACATACGTAAACCACATACACATGGGGAAAATGAGTAAAATATGTGAAAAAAATAAAGTTGTTATATCTTTTGTTCTAGTAATGGCTTACTTTAATTCGCATTTAAATTTCTAGAAATGCATAACAAAAGTACGTCGCAACAGAAAAATGCACACGTTTACATGATTTCTTTACATCTTTTCGACAAACTTTGGAAAAGTTGAGGAAACTTGAATGTATATTTGAATCAATTGACTGAATAATTAATAAAAAATAAATAAAAGTAGAAAACAGAAAACGAAGATATAAAAGTAAAAATCAAAAAGTATAACACAAAAAAAAATCAACAGAGACAATTCGTAAGTTTTACTTACACAAGAAGATGGAAATCAGGAACGAAGTTAATGACTTGGAAAAATGTAATTATCTCTCTTCAAAGAGGTGGGCTGAAACAACAACGCCAAACTCCGCTGCGTCTTGGGAGGAGAAAGAAAAAAGCGCGCAGAGAAAATTACCCTGTTATTTGGACGCAAATGAAAGATATCGAGTTGAAGCAAAGTACCCTCATTATTAAATTATTTACGCTAACTTCAGAAAGAAACGAAATAATAAGATATAATTTATATAGGAACACACGCATATTTCAATTCACGGCTTCTCAGCGGTATACACAATTTTTGAAAAAAATCACCTATTTCTAATTTTTAACACAAACAGACCCAGTTACCTCCCATATATATATATATATATATATATATATATATATATATATATATATATATATATAAATATATATATCGAAACACCGCGGATTAAGGATTATCCACTTATCAAGTGTTTCCTTTTCAGATTAAATGTGTTTTAACTCTTTTTCAAATTTTTTTAATTTATATTAACTGTTTGCTCGTATAATAAGCTCTATCTCCTATTTGGTTTTATCGAACTTTTACATCTGGCTGAGAAACTTTTATAAATATTATTTTTTTAATATTTATAATATACTTTAGTTTTATCATCTTGGGCCATTTGAGTAAATTTAATTGTAATTTTTATTTTATTATAAGCTTGGTTGGGCTTTTTATTCACTCTAGATATGTTTGAAAAAGAACACATTCCTCTGTCTGCCGAAAATACCCCTATTCCTACCCAACAAGAATATATCCACAAATTCCTTCTCACTTTGAAAACTTTCCCAAAAAAATAGAAGGTGGAAGACTTATCACCATGACTTAAGCATTAAAAATAAACTTAAAGCGCCTATTTATTCTGAAGACCAACTTCTCCCAGAAATCTTAACAAATGAATTCCCTACAAACTCACATAGAGAACAAAAGAAATTCCAAAGAATTGCTGCCAAAGTTTACGGATTAAAAACCACGGTCCAGCTCAAATACAACCTTTACCTCGAGGAGTTTGAGAATTCCATGTTAAATTTAGTCAAAAAAAATTAAATTTAAGAAACAAAAATATCATTATAATCCGGTTACTCGAAAAATAAATAATTTTGCCGAAAAAGTTAAAAAGAATAAACATATATTCGTCCCTGGTGATAAGGGAAACTATTTTAAACTTGACTATCCTACATGTTGAATAAAGAACTTAATAAATCTAATAAAATAGTCCCACCTAAGACTTTAGATTCCATTAATTCTGAAGTAAACTTTACTGACTTCTATGAATATGCATAACTTCACTGAATTAATTTCTCCGGGCACCCCTACATTAAGCATCGAGGATCATACCCCTCATTTCTATGACAACCTCTCCATCAGATTGATCCGGCCATCTAACTCTGACTTAGGAGATGTAAGCAAAAATATATTATATAGAATCATCCCTCTATTAAAGAAAAAATAAGTTTCCCTCTTTGGCTGAATTCAGATTCCCTAATTAATTGGTTGGTCTCCCTTAGAATTAAACACATCTTTAACTTCATAACATTTGACATTCAAAATTATAATCAATCAAATGCCCCGATACTTGTAAATAAGGCTCTTATCTTTGCTAAAAGAAATTATGACTTAACTAATTTAGACATTAAATTAATTCTCCTAGCGAGAAGTTCCCTTATACATTTTAACAATAAACTTTGGACTAGAAAGGATAACCGTGATAATTTTGACATCTTGATAAGATCTTCTGATTCTGCAGTAGTTACCGATTTAGTCGGACTATTCTTACTGAAAGAATTTAAATACCACTTAAACATATCCAAGTGGGGTTTTATAGAGACGAGGCCCTTTTTACTACAACAGTCAGGCCGAGAGAGTAAAACAAAAGAATTAAAAAATTGCCTAACATCTTTAATAACTTTGCCTTTACTATAATTATCGAACCAAATAAAAAAAAATCACATTCTCTAGATGTGACACTTAATCTTAACACAGAAACACATAGTCCCTATCATAAACCTAATCTTACGCTTTTATACTTCCATAAATCTTCTAACCACCCCATCTGAATTATAAAATCCATAGTACCATCCGTCTCTAGAAGAATTCCGGCTATTTCTGCTGATAAAAAACTAACTTTTAATCAAAATGCTACTATCTTCAAAAATGTCTTATGGAAGTCAGGACATAAGGAAAAGAAAAAATGCAACAATCATGCTCCTGCTGCAGGCCGCCTTAAATCTGTAATCACACACAATATGACACGTAAGAAACCCGTTCAAATTGCCGCTATCAATAACAATGAACCAGTCTACATATATAATACAAACCTAAATACTAATCGACATACCTCCTACCTACCCAGTCGCATCAAGAGAAAGAAAAATATTTGGTTTAATCCTCCATTTAGCCTGAATGTCAAAACTAATATGCCTAAGGAATTCTTCAACATTGTACAAAACTCTTTCAAATACCAACACAGATATAGTTCTATCTTCAATAAAAATTTAATCAGGATTTCTTATTCTAACAATGCCTAATTAAGCACAAAGAATGTTAAAATCTAATAACAAAAATATTATATCAGCCCAAGAAATCCCTTTCCCAATTAAACCAAAAATAACTGTAATTGTAATAACAAACATCTTTGTCCACTCAATAATGATTGCATCCATAAAAATGTTATATATTTTTGCACAATTACTGAGCTCCCCCGCAATCCTCCCATAACAGACACTAATAGTTCGTCTTAAACGTATTCTTCTTCCCATCCTCCATCTGATATAGTTACTATTCCAATGCACTACTCGAGTAGCCCCTCCATCTACAAACATACAACTAGCAATAATGATAATAATAATATTAATATTAATGAGAATAATAATATTTAACCTAACAGCCATCCTAACACTAACAACACTTTTTATCTCCTCGAAAATGATCTTCATACAATCATTGTCCCACCCTTTGATGAACACTATGAGCAAAATTCAAACTATTTAACTAATACAAATCAGCAAATAAATATTAATACCATACCTCGAGCTTTTAATAAAGTACATACATATATCGGCGCTACTTCAACATTAATTAAGAAAAGGACATCAAACCACATTTTTCTTCTTTTAACACCTATAATTCTAATTTTCTAACCACTTTAATTAAAACACTTAACTTTAAGAATACCCCCTTCTCAATCAAAGGGACTATCATAAAACTTATACTCCAGGCTCTATATCATGTCCCCTCTGCACAACCGAAGCTATAACTATAATTACTTCCCCGCAAAGTAACAATATAATAAATTCTAAAAATGAACTGATCTCTTTCTGAAAACATAAGTCCAACTTTAATTATGGCAATTTTGAAATTACGTAAGAGTTATTTTACCGTTTAGATAGATATACAATTTTTTTTTTTACTTTATCTTTTTTGTGTCTACATACTTTCTCAATACGTTATAATTTAATAATCCTTTATTTTAAGGAAATAACACAGGCAGACTGAGAAATTGAGAGAGAGAAACACAACGCAGGAGTGACCACAACCGAGGTCAGCGGCCTCGACAAGTCCAATAAAAGAGTAATAAAGATTGAACATTCCAATGATTCCACCCCTACTTCCAATGAACAATGAAAATGCTATTTTTACATTTCCAACACATTTGAAAATGATTTCTGAAGAAGACGATTCACAGAACGTCTGAAATGCGTAAAAATGAGTTCACTGATGTAAAAACATTATTATAATGATATAATATATAGTTCTCAATGAAAAACCAAGACATGGAATAATAAAACAATGTTAAAAGAATACACATCGTTGGTGACTACCCTCTTATTTATATATATATATATATATATATATATATATATATATATATATATATATATATATATATATATATATATGGCTATTAATTCAGTCACGGAAATTAATATACAAACGCATTAATTCATGAGTAAACTTGAAGTATTTACTCAAACACTGCTAAATTCGAAATAGAGGTAGGTAGTAAGTTATGGATTATATATGGCAATTAAGCTACAAAGAATATTCAACGTTACACGCAAGAAATCATCAAGCTTATGACTGATAACTCCTAGCATTGATGAAACCTGGAATACACTGTGTAGCTTAATTGCCACACATATTTTATAAATTAATACTATATATATATATATATATATATATATATATATATATATATAGAGAGAGAGAGAGAGAGAGAGAGAGAGACAGAGAGAGAGATAGGGAGTGGGAGAGAGAAAGGGAGAGACAGACAGACAGAGAGAGTGACAGACTGAGACAGAGATAGAGAGAAAAAGAGGGCGACAATGAGAAAATGAGAGATATAGATAAAGACAAAGAGAGCGGGAGAGAGGGAGAGAGCGGGATAGAGATATTTGTGTATAGCCAATTAATGAGCAGTAAACATCAGAACAATGTCTGTTTCGTTATAACATGGGTGTATATATATATATATATATATATATATATATATATATATATATATCAAGGGAGAGGAAGATAATACTAGACATTTATATACACATATACATATATATATATATATATATATATATATATATATATATATATATATATGTACACGAGTGTGTGCGTGTCTCTATATAGTTATATTATGTGTATATATATATATATATATATATATATATAATTATTTTTTGCTATAATAATAAGGAAGAAAATACTAGACATATACACACAGAGATATATATTCATATATATATATATATATATATATATATATATATATATATATATATGCATGTACACGAGTGTGTGCGTGTCTCTATATAGTTATATTATGTTTATATATATATATATATATATATATATATATATATATATACACATATATATATATACAATTATTTTTTACTATACTAATTTAATACGTACACACACTAGAGTTTAATCCTTCCGGGAATCTTCAGTGCAGAGTGTCACGATTACCACCAGTCGAACGATTCGAACTCGGCAACACGAGACATCTCTGGTTCGATTAGCGAAGATCGTATCCATTCGGCTAACATTAACCGCGTGAAATAAGGTTGAATTTAAACATTTCAATTCTATTTAGGTCAGTAAGACAGTTATCTAATCGTTATACGATTATCTATGCATAAGAGCTAAATTGACCGACTTTAATTCAACTGGAAGTGCTCAACGATAAGCGACGTATTTCTTAAAAGGGATATCATAATACTTTTTTTTTGTATAATTAAATACTTCCAGGCAATAGTGGTCAATCCTTTCGGGAATCTTCAGTGCAGGGTTTAACGATTAACACCAGTCGAACGAGTCGAACTCGGCAACACGAGACATCCCTCTATATTACAATAGATGCCCGGCATTTCCCGGGTCTTTTGAAGTGCGTGTTAATCAACAAATTAAAAAGTGGTAGTAGGAAGGCTGGCTTGAACCCGTGCCGCGAGTGAAGAAAAGAACGGTAATGAACGTGACATCTTTACTGTAAGAATAACCACCAAACCGGAAGTGACGTAAGTGTAAGTTAAAACTAGAGAATCGAAAATAACGGTGCAGTAAGCACCCGGCACCTGTAGAAAAGTGGCCAGGTGAGGATGGAAAAAATTATGTTTTCAGCCAATGTTTCGGTATTTGTCGTCTCAAAGGTCCTGCTTTAAAACGATACTGATTTTGTGAAATTCCGTCGTCTCGGTCAAAAGTTTACGCAGACACGCAGATATATATATATATATATATATATATATATATATATATATATATATATATATATATATATATATAAATATATATATATATGTATATATATATACATTTATATATTAGTAGCACACATTTTTGTTTCAAACCGATTAAAAGCTTGCCCTATCTCTTAATACTCTTTATAAATGGAAACTTACCAGTGTTTAAAGATCTATCATCCCTGAGTAAAGATTAAAAAAAATACATGTATGATATTTGTATGGTTGTCAACAATGATGTTGTGTCATCAACTTTTGGGGCAAAAGAACCAGGAGCCATGGTGCATACAAGTAGGTTAACTATGACCAATATAATTCAGAGACTCTATATTTCTACCTTGAATCAATCGGAAGAGTTAAAAATCATGGCAGAATATACCATGAAAGTGTGTGCTCCAACTCGGTTTAGCATTAAACAAAGACCCCAATGTGTTGATTGAGCTCAATACGAGTGGAATTTTATTCATCTCTCCAGGTTCCTTCCAGGAAATGTTCGAAAGTCAGTCGATAAATGTAATCAGCCTAACGGGTATTTTGGTCATACAGAAACCATTAGGTTTGCAATGATGAAAGAAGAAGGGGAAGAAATAAGGGAACTAGCCCTCAGGAGAATAGCAAGAAAAGTGAAAACTAAAGGAGTGAGACAGTTCCAAATGCCAACATTGAATTTCAATGCTGAAGACTATTATTACATGGTTGACTCAATCGAAATTTCGAGATGTGAACCTCCACTAACAAGAATTTTCACAGATCATGAAATTGAGGAAGGCATAACAGCAGAGCCGAATCAATTTTTGATTTGTACAAGTTACCTTGCCATACACAAGCAGTTGAGAGACATAATAAAATTGTCACTGAAGCATCACCGACAGTGTGGAAAACTTCGCCAGAATGGCTACATTTGTGCTAAGATTGAATCAAGAAGGCAAATGGCTAAATAGAGTCAAAAGGGGACTGACATGTTTAATTCTATGTTCGTTTGTTCCACAGTGCAATTATTTACTTGTTAAAGGAATTCTTATGGTATAACTGAGTGAAAAAAATTCTTGTATTTTTTAATGTATGCATTTTCAGTAAAATTTTCAACTTTTCGGTGGCGGAGAGAAATAAATGGTCCTGAAAAATACTAAAGCTTTTCTAAATTTACTTTTACATATAGGAGCAACGTTTTAGCATTCTTAAACAACAAACTGTGTATGTCACTACACCTTAATATATATATATATATATATATATATATATATATATATATATATATATATATATATAATAAAAATAAATATGAATTACTTTATAAATATTAATTCTTTAATATTTATAATATACTTTAGATTTACAATCTTGGATCATTTTGGTAAACTAAACTGTTTGCTCTAGTATATATATATATATATATATATATATATATATATATATATATATATATATATATATATATATATATATATACATACATATATATATATTACTACTTAATCACACACATTTATAAACGAAAGTATACTTTTATGCGTAAACTAATATAAATGAATATAAAAATAGTGTTGAAGACATAGCTAGAGTGGGTTTGTAAGTTATGAGAATATATATGACAGTTAAGCCCCACAGAATATTCTGAAAAAATGAATACGAAAACTATAACAATCTTTTTATTACTAGTGACCTGAAGGAATAAATAATATTTTTTTGAAAAATAAATTATAACAAGTACATATTTTCAACAGACCCTTCGGTGTTCATCAATGTTGTTATAGAGATATACATACACGGGTTAAGAGGAGAAAATATGGGGTAGGAGAACAAGGTATAGCAAATGAAAAGGTACCACGTCAGTTTTAAAGACGTATAGGCAGACATAGAGAGTTTCTTTCCGTTGACCACTTTCAGTTAAAATAAAGTTGGTCAATTTAGCTCGTACAATGATTAGAACACTCTGGCGGACGTCTAAAACATTAAAACATAAATGTTTAAAATTAAACAGTATTTCTCGGTGGCCAAACCGATGAGGTTCTAGCTAATTTAGTAAGAGATGGTTTCTGATATCGAGTTCGGATGTAGCGGCCCGGCTCAAACTTTACACCATGCAGTCGTGATCCCCCAAATATGAAACACCAGTGGCCGTAGATATTTAATCGTTATAAAAGTAAATACTTAAACACCCCCAATATATATATATATATATATATATATATATATATATATATATATATATATATATATATAGTAGCAGGAAGAATTGACATTGCTCATGATTGAATGATTGTCAACAAATGTTTCATTATCGTATAATTTATAGTCAGTTACATCAGTGAATTCCTCCATTTGTCAATCAAACCGAGTGATTACAATGTTAGATTTAGGCCAATGGCTGTATATCGGAAACAATTTATGTATGCTGAAAAGCATTCATGTCGTGCAAAACACATTGTATTTTACTGACAATATAGGGGGCCTAATGTCGATTTTATAACGGTATTTGTATATTTTATGGCTCGAATTAAAGTTTAGAATTCAAATGTTAAGCATTATCGTTGAATTATAGTATAAACGAAAACACTCATTTTAAATGTGCCACTTTTATTTAAAAAAACAACAAAAAACTCTTTGATTATTTTGCTTATAATAAAAGTTCATAAAAATTGATTCAGCTGTGTCGAAATCAGTAGAGAACGACCTCACACACACATACAAATGTTCTTATATATATATATATATATATATATATATATATATATATATATATATATATATATATTGTGTGTGTGTGTGTGTAGTTATTATACAGATATTTTATATATTTTGATCTATCAAATCTATTCATTTATTTTATTACGGATTATTATCATCATCTTTCTAAGTTTTTGTTTCACGAGGTTTCGCCCAACTATTCTTCAGGCATTCCTCATGTTGTAACCGCGATAAGAAATCCGAATCTCCTAACTGCATTCTCAGCAATTACCTCTATCCATAGTTGTTGTCGTCTCACCACGTTATGGGACAAGTAAGCATCTTGCCGGCTGTTGGTAGGATTGAAACCGCTATCTTCAAACAATTCTCACAACGAACCCTAGAGATTCAACGTCTCTATCCACTGCGCCACAATAGCACAATGTGGGTTTCTGCGCGCGTGTGTGTGAAAGAGTTTGTTACTTATTGACTCTGCCATTGATTGACTAATTTATATTAAAAACTAGACTGGGTGCCTGGTGTTAACCGGGTGTTTGTAGATGCCTGTTGAGCAAAAACAAAAACAAAGAGTTGTAGTATGGAGGGAGGCTCGAACTCGTGAGGCGAAGGCTAAAAAGAAAGTGGAAGTACACGTAAAGATGTTGGTTTAGCATAAATAAAAAAGGACAATTGCGAGCGAAAGAAAAAAAACGTAGTAGGAAGGCAGTTTCGAACCCGTACCACGAAGAAGGGAAAGAAAGTGAAAAATAACGCAAGCCGTTGCACCAATCGAAAAGTTCGGAGTGAGGTAGCTTTAAATTAAAGGTAGACAATCCAAAAGACGTTATAACATTTTTTAAATATTGGCGAAAAAGAGACGCCTCCCTGTAGAAAAGTTCCCTGTTGGGGATGAAAGATTTAATGTTTTGCCCAATGTTTCGTTATTTGTCGTTAAGCTTCAAATGATTCCGATATTCTGAAAATCAGTCTGTCTATACTTGTTTCGAGACATACATACATACATGCATACATACATACATACATGCATACATACATACATACATACATACATACATACATACATACATTCAAACAAACGGTTGAGATTTGTATTATAGACTAGCCTGGCTTCCCGGCGTTGCCTGGGTTTTTGGAGTTGTGTGTTGAGCAAAAAAATAAAAGGGTAGCAGGTGGGCTCGAACCCGTACAACGAAGGATGAGGAGCACGTAAAAAAGGAATGTGTCGTATTTGCTGTTGCACCCATCGCTAAACCGTAAAAGAGGCGAGATTTATGTTATAGATGCCACAAATGTAGAATATCTATCTGGAAATACTCTTATATAAGATGTGTACAGCAATGTCATCGATAAGTATCGATATTCGAAACAGCCGCTTAAAGAAGGAACACGTGATTTGGACAGAGTATCAATCTCATATCAAGTTTTTTTTAGAAAAAGCCGACACGTCCGGCATATAAAATAAACATATGCAACATTACAAGAGCGCCTTCGAAATGTATCTTTTTTTTCTTTAAGCACAATTAAACAATGTTACTTACTTTTATCATTTTATCAGTTAATTAAAGCAAAATAATCTCAATAGCAGGATCCTTTATATAACAGGAGCGCGTTCAAAATAAATTCTGTTTATACACAGTTGCACAATTATACTTTACTTTATTTCATTTTTAACTTACATCACCCGTGGAGGCAGAAACGTCACACATATAAAACTAACAGAACGTTATTTGATATAACAGAACGTTATTTGATAAAGGGGGTGCGTCTGAAAATAACTTTGCTTTTTAGAGAATAAGTGAAGCATGATGAGTATTTTTTGAATTTTAAGCTTTAATTTTATTTATTATATAAACTATATTTTGTCATATCTACTGTACGTTCTCTACACTGCAGAATATGATTGAGTAAGTAACGTACACGGAAAATATTCCCACGTGCACGGTGATCCGTCCTAAACTAGAGCAGGGAAGCAATTGATTTGCTTGAAACAGTGTCGATTTCACCGATTTTGATTACAATAAAAATGTGGGATTGTGAAACATTCGTTTCTCTGCATTCACTCTTCAGGCTAGTACACACACACACGCACACATACACACATATACATACACATATATATGTGTGTGTGTGTGTGTACATATATATATATATATATATATATATATATATACATTTATTAGTACATATTCAGACTTAGTGGGGTGCGTTGAGATTGCTAGTTGTGTTCGTGCATTTTGCAAATATATATCGCAAATACATGAGTAAAAGTTACAAATATATTAAGACATATAATATAATGAGAGGAAACCTGAAGTATTAAGCACAGCTAGCCTAACGTCACCAGCAACAAATAATCCATTCCATATCTCTATGTAGCATGAATATGACACTTGTGGAAGCTTTGTTTCTTAAAATTGTTTTTTACGGGTGACACGAGAAACAGAGTCATTTTATGCTTAAATCGAATGTTTTATCCAAGAAAGCTGAAAGTACTAAATTGCGTTACTGTGTTTAATCAATAAACCTGTCAATCATTTCAGTGTTCATCAAGCTTTTAGATATATCCGAGTTTAGTGTAATATTTTACAATTAATTTTTTAGTTTTTCTTTTTTAAGAAGTTTGTTGCATCCCCTAGTTGTCTTGTTCTACACATTATCAAATTAGCTCATGCTTTTTCCTATAATCTTTTAAATCTGCGGCAAAATTAATTTACGGTTTGGATGTCTCACCTCTTTATATTATAAGTAAACAAGTTAAACAATGACGTAAATAGTGGTAATATATTAATTTAGTTTTACCTATATTTAATTCGTGATAAAGTTAAAACTAAAGTTTTGTAATATCAAGTAAAAAATTACCGATAATAATATTTAGGGACTCAATGGTTTAGTGCACATTTAAAAAGGTTTAAATGTCGGGGATAGAAGGTAACACATCTGAGTTATATGAATACGTCATAACCAGGACAACGTTAGGGGACATCCATGTCAACAAACATAATGGGAAGAAAATAATGATGTCTCGGTTCATAAAAAACAGCTTGATGAGTGCAGCAACCTTATATTGAATTGGTCTCGGTATGCAGTTCTAACATGGCCACTCCTCATCTTGTTTTCTATTATATATATATATATATATATATATATATATATATATATATATATATATATATATATATATATATATTAACACGAGGAGTATAGTTTCGATTGATATAAACACAATCATGTTATCTCTATATCTGCAGATATTACATTATATTCTGTTTATATACATATCTGTTAAAATAATTTGGAACAATTAATACGTATGCAACCTCTTATTTAATTCAGAATTTCGGTCAACCATTTTTCAACCTTAAGAGCCAACCCATCTATATTGAATCTTTTGTAAAGTGTTATTTTGTATTAAAACTCTTAGTGGAATATCGAAAGGTTCAAATTAAAACCTTATTCATGGAAGTACAGTACTTACTATCTTTTTAGTTAACCAAGGTCATAGAGTTGAATTTTTATTCGTAAATTATATCAGAAAAAATGAATATAATTTGTAATATGATAAGAAATACTAAAATTCTTATATTAATTTTCATGTAATAAAAATGTGTTTCATGTCCAAAGGAGATATTTCATATGCGAACATGAAACTAAACAAACTAAATAAAATAAATATTAAACAAAAATAAGAATAAGATTACAAATGTAATTAAACAATACATTTTCGCCATAGAAAAGACGACATAATTTTATTTCTGTTTGATAAAAGTAGGTTTTTTTTTTGCAGACCTTCAAGTAGTTGACCCGTTTTGTAAAACCTTATTAGCGATATGAACCATTCTACTATGCCTTACATTGACACAATGTTCAAACAGCGAGTGCGGAGATTCGCCGCTGTAAATATCATGATCTCTTCCGATTCAAGTTATGACAACAGTACGATAGACAGCACTCTCAAAATGCAGATCCAGCCGATTCAACACTTGATGTGACAGCTCCAAGAAGTTTCTGGCCACGGTTATAGTATTTGATGTGCGTTTAAGCGAGGTCCACCGCATATCTTCGAGGCCGACTTGAATTGCACAGCAAATTGTACCTGAATGTGCTGAAGTATGTAATGATCGCCAGGTGAAATCAAATGGTGAAAAAGACTTAAGCTTGGTTTAAAAATGAGTGCAACAACGTTGTACCTTACTCTTACTTGCCCCCTCATCCCCTTACCTGAACTCGCCTTACTACATCCTTTGTCATACGTCGAAAATATCACGAACATGACCTCGCACACCACCACAGCCAGTCTGATCGCCGCCATCCACCAAGTAATCGCATAACTCACTCTGGTAAATATGGAAAGGCATGCTCGTAGTTCCGAACACAATCGAGGTGGTGATTGAGGTTAAAGCCGGTTACAATGAATCAATGTCAGCTCTAATACAAAACCAATCATATATATATATATATATATATATATATATATATATATATATATATATATATATATATAATTTTTGAAAGCATACCTCTATAATATATAAAACTCAAAGAACATTAACTTTATAATGATACATAGGAAATCTGAAGTATTAAAATATTGTTTTTTAAGCGTATTTTACGACCTGTATGCGCCGCGCCTACCTGCAAGCTTTGATAAATGATTTTGCAGTTTTAATAAAATAGCTTCAGTAACATCAAAAATGTCTCAATTTACACAAAATTTCTACAGAATGTGAGCATCAATATATTACATGTGAACCAATCCCCTGTGGAATTTCCACAGGTCGAAACTAATAAAATATAATTCCTTTGTTTTCTGTTCGCTCTTATGTATTACCTAATTATCTGCTGCAGCATTACTTTTTATACGATTCTAATTTGGCGTGTTTACGATTTGTCAATAGAATAAGTCTTGTATCTATAAATTCAGCAATATACTGAGACAGACAAACAGAAGTTTAATTGATGTATTTTTTCTGAAAATGTAATAATGTTCATGTTGTTTCGATGTCCATAGATGTTGTCATAATATAATATATATAAATTAAAAATGTGTAAGAAACATTGAAAATAATTTTCAGAGCTAAAATTCGAAAAATTCTGCCAGATAATATTGTTAATTATTTATTTCGATATACAGCGTAAGCTCGCACAGACAACTACGCTTATTGTTTGGTTGGTTGCATTTGTCTTACGGCATATCAACTCTTTTAAGGATATTAAATGCCGAATGCAGTGATTTTGAAGACAAAATATTTGTTAATAGATTTTTTTTCAAGTCGCTTTCTACATAGTTGGGGCCGTAACAGAGTCAGAGTAATCCTGGGAGCAGTGGCAATTAAAGGGTGGCTCCAGACTCCCCAAAGCCCGCAAGCTGAGGACTTGCCATCGAATATAGATCATGGCCATATCAACGATACAAACTACACTGCAAATTCCGGTATATTTAAAACCTGTTTCGTATTTGTGAAGTGGTAATTAAGTAATTGACATAAAATAAACTTATCTATCCGTTTATCAAATTGTAATAGAATACGTTTATGATAATTCTGTTGCCGCTGTAGACGAGGAAATGTAGTTTAGTCAATATATTAATCTCACATTCCAAATTCGTTCATCTAAATTTCAAATTCGTTCATATAACTGTAGTTGGATATGTTGAAAATAATAATCACACACGTATGTGTGTAAGTTTGGTAAAACAATTATATAAAAGTAAACACATTAAATCAGATAAACAATGAAATCATTGAGAATAATAATTGTCTATCAGAATTTAAATTTAGTTCGAAAATGAAAGATAAATAATTAATTAAATATTATATACTTATTATACGAGCATCAGAGAAATGAATTCGGAAAGTAGAAACATACTGTGTGCATCATTGTTACTTACTAGTAATAAGATCCGAGCTATGAAAGCACTTTTCCTGTCAGTTCCAAGAACGCCGAAAATATAATATTATGAGTTTTTTTAGCACACTAATAATGGATAATATCTTGTTTTATTTAATCAATAGATAATATATTTCACTTATTACGAAAGACATTCAATGAATAATTGTTTTAAAAAAATGTTTTTGATTTTACGAAAATATTACATGAATATTTGCTAGACAAGTTTTACAAAACCTTAATAGGATTTGGTTTAAAATAAAGAAAATATTTTGTGTAAGTTTCGTTTCATATATATATATATATATATATATATATATATATATATATATATATATATATAGCGTTTTATTTTTATTACCGTATCTTTCTGTTAAGTTACATTATTGTTTCGGAAGAGGAAGAGAGGAAGGGAACAAGGAGGGAATGTGGAAGGCGTTTGGTATGTCGATAATGTTTTGTGTTAATTGTTTGGAGAGGTTAATCTAAAAAATATATAAACTATACATAAATAAACCGATTCCTAGTCCCCCCGCCTCCAAACATAAGCGAACACCCAACAGCTCAAGACGGAGTTACCAAGAAATCACCTCACCAACGAGATGCTGTCCCAACAAAAATGTAACCATCATCAGGTCAACACTAATAAACCACTTATGCTTATCAAATCGACTTTCTACAGCATATACTTCACCGCACAATACTTCTTATTCAATGTGTCGAGTGAGCGATGGATACGGAGTCAAGCGTGTGCCGTTGTGTAGGAGAACACGTTTCAGTGATCACTTACTGTTGTCAATGATAGGTCGCCAATATTTGGATTCGTGTCGTGGTTCCCCAGGATTTAACAGAAACTGCGTAATATCTACACAGTATACATCTACAAGTCCTTTACTACTGAGAAAATTAAAGGTATTCTTTCTGCCTCTTGCAGAAGTGGGTGATGCTAGTACTGTCAGAAAGATAATGTTTTCTTTCAATCTAGATGCGAACAGTAAGGTAGAGTTCTTTGACAAATTGAGGTCGCGAACTAGATAATTCAACTCCTTTTAGGAAAGTGGATGTGGAGTATCATCTTCAGAAACAACTTCTTCCTCTTCTTTTTTCTTCTTTTTCGTAGTTTTCTTCTTTTTCATTTACTTGTCCTTTAAAACTCGAGGTATGTTCGTCACTAATGCCCCGGAAGTTCTCTGCACAATAATTCCATCACATTAGACTTTAGGACGATCTGGTGATTAAAGATCGGGATATTTGAGGCTGCCCTAGTTCTTTCTCTTGATCCGAGTTGAATAGACAGCGCAGAAGAAGTAATCAGTGACATGGATTGCCGGTTCCCTCCAAATCATGGGCATTTTAAAGTTCGCAGTCCTGTTGCCAATAATGCACCAAACGCAAAGGTTCGATGCATGCCTTGCGCTCCATTCTTATTCATTGTTGGCATTACTCCCTTTTCCAACAATCTATACCCCCTTTTAAGCTCGTCCTTCGCGTTCTGTCCTAGTTTAACACCTTATCGTACTTCATATTTCTTCTATTCTACTAATGCGAAACCATAAAATGTATATAATAACAATAATAATAAAGTCTTAAAATTTAATTAATTAACAAAGACCTACATTCTTATATCTGATTATTAATTAAAATCATGATAAAAATAACGAATAATAGAAGGCAATAGGGCATAAAAAAGTATAAAGGTTGCTTACTGCGATAATGATGATAATTGATGAATTCATTTGAGTTTTAATATATATATATATATGTGTAGAGAGAGAGAGAGAGAGAGAGAGAGAGAGAGACAGAAAGAAAGAGAGAGATACACGACTTCGCCTGGAGTTGAATAAGGATCAATGAATGTTTCATACACTCAATACTGTCAGTAAAATGACCTTTTTTTCAATGAAATAAACTAATTGCCTGCTCTTGTTAGCGATCAATTGCACTGTAATGGAAGGTAGCTTCAGATGCCTTCTCCCATTGATACAGTCCACAATACATTTCAGTTGACATTGCACTGTAGAAAACGTAGTGTTGATGTTGTAAACTTATTTTTATATATGAGGACTTGTATTCCATAGACAATTTAAATCAAATATTATACTTCAATTGAGCTCTGAACAAAAACACTAATTTTTAACGCACGGCATCATATCAAAGAAACTATTGTTTATAAAGTATATTTGGCCTGGCTGATCCTGTGGGGATAATGAGTTGAATTTAAGTTTAAAATTTAAAAATCAAGTATCATTGCTTAATTTCGCTTAAAAAATCATTCCAAAAGCTTGCATGCCATATCAAAGAACTCACTGTCAGGTGAATATTTGGGGCTTTTTCACCCTGTAATCACACTCGTCGAAATCACTTGAAATAATAAGCTTTGTAAGGTGTTAACTTTCATCCAAATCGTCTGTTCTTTTTTCATCGGATTATTTCGGTTATCGATTTCGATACGTATCGAAATTATTCCTATACAAAATAGATTAAAAACCACGACCCGGAACATAAAGTATCTGAGTATTAAACTCCCAAACCATAGGAGAAGCCGTTTTCGAGCCCATAGTGAACGAACTGACACTCACAATATTATATATATATGTGTGTGCGTGTGCTATTGGTCTACAGAAAAATATTGTTTATAGTTTACATGCGAATAGATATAAAATCGACCAATGATACACTTTTCTTTGGAAATTCTCGAAGTAAAATTAAAATAAAAAGTTCACACGAAAACTTTTTTATATATAAGTTCATTATTATACCGTTATCACCTTCGTATCTGGTTTTAAATTTTTAAAATCCCATGTGAAAATCGAAACTCTACACTTCTAAATAATAGTACCATAAACTAGCTCGTTCAAATATAAATCTGGTGAATAAGTTCATGCGCAACTCTGCTATAAATAGAATCAACACTCAGTTGGAGACCTTGTATACTGCTCGGACTAGTCCACTTACGCCCATTGAATGCGTAATAGTTGGACGGTAGACGTCATTTCAACTTCACAAAGAATACTTTGATGAAAGCAGCCAATTTGAAATAACTACGCTAGACTTGGATGTTGTCCAAATATTCCGAGCAAGCAAGTTATAATAGAAAAGGTTCATTTCTTTTTTTTTTTAGCTAGTAAGGGGAGAACCTATAGTTTTTCTTTTCCCACAAGTATACATTCGAACTTATATTAAGTGCAATATTATTTTTAAATTGAGATAGGTCAACGTATCGTGGATGCGTTCTGTGCAGCCTCGTACGTCCTCGTCTGAATGAGTGATATTTATAAGAAAAGAAAAAAGGATATACACTAATTCGGCAGATCCTTTGGATGAGCAGTCGCTTGAGATGTTGAACCTTTATTTATCTATCAATATCCTTGTGTGCATGTCACTAATATTAGTGCTGACGCTAAACGTTTTAACTAGGCTTACGTTATTTGTCTAATAGTCAAGGACCGGAACCTTAGATGAACCCCTAAGAATTGTTTGCTATCATCAGTTGAAAATTACTGGGAATTCTGCATTGCCATTTGGTGAATGCATGTTGAACCATGCAGAAGTTTCTGATGATGCTTCTCGTTGCCATATCAGTGGGTAATATTACGGCATAACCCCTTATCCAGCTCTGAAAAAGTGTCTTCTCTTTCTGTCTTGCCTTTACCAACTCTGTCGACCCTTTTCACATAGCTGCATATTCAATCATGAAAAGTCTAAACAAAAGACAAGAGTTAACTCAGAACACTAACTTATAAGTAAACGAAAAAATACTTTTGTTCGCGTGCGAAATTGATATTGGACTGACTGTTTCTCTAGATGGGTTTATGATTAAATAATACTTCAAATTTACATCAAAATAAGACCACCAAGATTTCCATTCACTCAAAGACTACGTTAGAGGTTACATATATGTGCTTTTGTGAAATAGATGTATTTTTGAATAAAAACCGAAGCGCGTCCTCTATCCCAACTATAATCAATGGATTAGTGCTAAGCAGATCCGCATAAGACAACGGCAGCAGCAAAATCTACCCTATACGATCAGGCCGCCTACACCGCTGTATTTCTTTCTGCATCTTAAAACAATATGTGACATGCAAATAAATGTGTATGCTATCACAAAGCTTAATCTCGATCACAGTAATGGCATCCCAATTATAGTGCTCATAAAGCTATGAACAAAACTAACCACCATACTTACAAAAGATGTTAAAAGGTTGTCTTAAGGAGAAATGCTTCTCATTTAACACTTATAAAAACGCAGTCTGCTCCGGATTTTTAAATTCTGAAGATGGGTCAGCTTAACATCAGTGCAGATAAACCATCCTCCGGTGCCTCATAAGTAGGTTAGAAGAATGTGTGTTAAATAGAGAAATAATCAATCACATAAACGGAAACTGCCTACAAAGTGGCATGTAATATCGTTTCAATTCTGCTAGATTTCAGCTGAGTGATAACGGTAATATCTCACTAGATAAGATAATCCTGCTGTGCAGGCCTCATTAAACGCAAATTACTCTTGTCGTATTATTTGTTTGAGATAGGGCATAATGTAAACGCCTATTACACGAGATCTTCAGATACGGAATAGCTGGAAATATCTTCTCAATTATTAAATCATTTTTCTTTGATAGGTTTATCAGAGTAGTTGTTGAGGGCAGAAATCATAAGCTTGCAGTATTAATACTCGCGTCCTTCAAAGTTCCATCCGAAGCTCATCACTCTTCCGTATATTCGCCTACGATTTCCCTAATCATATAGGATCATTCCTAAATATATTTGCAGAGGCATTACCGTCTATAAACAATTCTATGTATGCCAGAAAATGGCAAGATCTCTCTAATTCACTCTCTTCTAATATTGGGCAAATGGTGAGATAGGGGAAATGTGGCCGGTTAATTGGAATGCATATAAAATCAAGCATCTCATTTTCCATCATAAACGCTGAACCACATCTGGTCCTAATTAAAATGAAGAGCTGTTGACCTATGTTTATTAAAAGCTTCTTTGTCTTACCATCACTTGTGATTTGACATGTGGCTAATAATCACATCTGCTGCCAAAATAGCTAGACAACTGTTTGGATCATTATATTGATCTAGTAGATACTAATGCCTAAGAGTACGCGGTAGAATAGAGTATTATTGCTATATCTTGGTAGGAGCAGCTTAGAGTTGCCTATCCTGCCTTGATTAGAATGTGTCTAAAACAAACCCAGTAATATAGTAGGTGATTCTTTTTTCCCTTCGCTAAAGCTTCTTATATACTATGTGTTGTATCGTTATTTTCATGGCATTTCTTCAAGTGAGCATTAATCTATGACCCCCTCTCGCCAATCTCTCACAAAAATCACTCCCCTAGCAGAAATCATTTTTAAACACATTCCCTCGCGCTCTATCGGTGCATAGATCTAAAGGTGGATTCTATCAAGAAAGTTTTTTTTTTTTCAGAACTGCTTATCAGTGAATCTCTGTTTCTCTGGTCTTCTTTCCAGCTGATTGCAATATTATCGTCGTCAATTCGAACAAACACTTTTTTTTATTGAATCCTCTCTGTAAATGGTCTGATTATATCAAATTTCCACCACAAAATTAACTACGTTACTGTCCCAATGACTACACCACACATATTAACCCTTATCCTCGAGTGGCTCTGGGCATTGATATATGGTAACCTCTTAGTAAAAAAAAGAGAATCGTATGTTAATGCGATTATATTGTATATCTCTAAGTGTTATAAGAAATATGTGATCATTTTATTGAATCGTCTCTGTACATAATCTGATTATATCAAATTTCTACTACAAAAGATAAATACGCAAGCTTACTGCCACTAAAATTCTAGTGGTGCCCAAGAGGTATTGCAAGCGGGGAGCTAACATTATTCGACATGCGACGAATCCATTAACAAAGATTATCGAAAGTGTTGGAGAATATTGGAAATTAGGGAGACTCGTTGTCTTATAGACTCCAGTGAATACCACAGCTTGTTCTCTGCGAGCAATGTCTAATAATGATCCGTGGGAGATCTAACGAGTACAAATAATAATTATAATAATAATAATAATAATAATAATAATAATAATAATAATAATAATAATAATAGGAACAGAAGTAATATGATAAAAAAGGGGCAGTTATAAATTCCACGTCATTTTCTCAGCAAGTATAATGATAATATACATTAATCAATAAAAATAGACCCGGTTCAATACTATAACATGCTTCCCATTTCAGTCTTTCAAAACAGTATTGCTTATATCAGTAAACTATTCTCAAGATATATGCAGCGAATAAGATACTAAGATATTTCAACTATTAACATTAGATAATTGTAGCATTTAAAATAATTATTCAGTATATTATTACCGTAACGATAAATGTAACTCATTCTTCCAAGTATCGCCATTTATAAATATGCATTGCTTTTAACAATTGTCCTTGTATATGAAACCGCCGGAATTCTGACGAACTATGGAAAAAAAAACTCTTAACCCATGTCAATCCCTGTATACGAAAAAAAATAGCGTTTAATTAAATAGCTTCTTTTACATTCAATTTTTTCAACCTTATATATATATATATATATATATATATATATATATATATATATATATAATGAATACCTTAAACCTGAAAACAGTCGAGTATATACGGAAGCACACAAATCACTCGGTATTCGTTCATTTATCGATCTATAAGTAATAATACAAAAGGTGGCTTCATTAAAATGTTTAGCTATTTTTCCCTTTTTTTTGACCCAGTAAAAACGCGAACATCGAGAATTATCAGTATATTTTTCGAATAAAATAATAGGACTAGAAATTAAAATATCATAGACTTATTATCGATCCCACTGTATATCACACTCTATGCTAATTACGAGAACTTTCGAACATTTTATCAAAGCTATATCTTTACACGCCACGCCCCCCAAATCTCGTCAATTAGTATTAACCTTACTGAATAGTCAATGGTCGATGTAGACTACTTCAAGAAATTCCAGCAAATGCCCAACACCCAGCTGTGATTCACCTATAGTGTTTCCCTGTAAATGCTAACATACGCTATTTCAATTGCTTTCAATGAAATATATGTTGGGAAACTAAAACCGCCTTTAGGAAGGCCAGCAACCATTGTAAAAAATAATAAAGAATGCAACAGATTTGTATACTCAGTGTGTAAGTTTGCAAGTAGGTGAAAAACGGCTTCTTTTCCACCTGTATTGTCAAATAACAGCCACGGTCCAGAACCAAAGCGTGTCACTCCTTAATGGACCTGAAGTATTTCGTCAGCGTCTGGCAAAACCAAACATTTGCTAAAATCTTTGCCACAAATTCTAACCATTATGATCAGTGCACCCTACCCCCGAATTTCCCCTTACAACTAAAAACAAACTATGCAATATACAGATATACGCACGTTGTGTGGCCAAGCTTATCAAAATTATTGTTTCCTGTAAAACGCATTCGTCGTAGTGATAACAAAGTTGTAACCGGACATAGCCCTCATATTTACAAAGCTGTGCACACGTTACCGTAAAAAGAAACGCATTCAAACATCAACGTCATAGCCTTCACAGTACAGACCAATCAGTCGCCTGTGCATTATGAGTGAGTTGCTTGAATATGTGACACACAGAGAAGTATTACAGAACATCAGCGAAAATACATTGCTTTGTGGCACGCATTATTTTTTCTGTTCTACGAGATCTACAGCTGATGAAATAACTTTTATAATATAGAGGAGAAGTGAAGCGTTCGACATGGACTCCGTTTATGGAAGCATAACTCGTGACATATTAAAGGCATGTTATAGAATATGGCAGAAATATCTACTTCACAATATTAACAGCTATTGAATAGCTGGAAATGTACTCTCAATTATAAAAGCCATTCATTTCTATAGGTCTATAAAATGATCGTTTATAAACAGAAATTACAAACTCATTTTATTACACTAGCGTATTTCAAGGTCCCATCCTAGGGGTAACTTTCATCTTCCAAATAATATTATTAGATCATTCGTATACATTCATACAGACAAAAGCACAATTCATGGCAACTCTTTAAAACTAATATTTTTCTAATTATCCCTCATCTCCTCTTATGATCGGTGAAATCGGGTAAAATTAGCTGGTTATTTTTAAGGCGTCGAACACCAAATCCTTCCTTGCATTACAACTGTCCTTACTCTCATCACGCTACAATTAAAATAAGTAGCTCTCGTATTGGGGAGCTCAATGTCTGTGCAAGCGTCTTGGCCTGATGTTAACCCCTGTACTGTCATGACACACATTAACCAAACATATTCTCAAGATCGTTGAAAAAAATGATGTGATCAATCAACCGATCCAGGCATTATCTTACTGTCGATGTAATCCTCTATATTTATATGTATGTAACACAGGGAAGAGTCCGGGGGAGTTCCTCTGTGCGTAAGTGTTGTTCAGTAGTCTGACATTGATTGCTTATCTGTTTGATGGAGTTTGTTGCGCGATTCTGGTTAATCCTCTCTTCTCAAATTAGCCGCAAGTAACAGAATAAAGTAAAAAAAAAATAATAGAAAAAAAAACAGAACAATGGAAAAATCTCAAATTCTACGGGGAGATAAAAGTGTAGATAGGAATAGTCTGCATCGGGGATAGGGTTACCCCCCTTTCTGCTTGCTGTATCCTGAAATAAAGATTTCGTTTGGTAGTTAAGTCACGAATTCCAAGGCAATGCATTAAATGAAACTCAGTACTTGTTTTTATAAAGATTACTAATGAAAATACATCTGGGCTGAAATGCGTTGCTATTAGACGGTGAAATTTAATGAAAACTATATGCATTACTTTTTGTTTTTTAACAAAGTAGATATTTAAATTCGCGCACAGTTCGCTCAGAAAAAAAGTAACTATTTGCGACGTACGATTACTCTGCAAGTCAAATGCTCTCAACTGTAAAAATACGCTCTCGTGAAACCTTTTATAAATAGTGGAGCAGGAAAAGGGTTTACGGAATGTCATCTAGCAAATCAACATCCGCAATATTACAATTGAATTCGCCCTGATTGGCCAATTGTTTCAACTCACTTGTGTATATTAATAGCGTAATTCTTTATCGAAAGCTTTGGAGGTTGAGCAAACATCGACACTGATTCTCAGGGCAATGCTGATTCGCAAGTTTTGACAAAACATTCGTGAATAATATTATCACTTATTCAATGGCTTTATTCACAGAACAATATTATCATAAAATATAATTATCATTTCCTAAATCCTTTAGCTGAAGTAATTGTTACTAATTTTGGATTGAGTGACAAACTAACCAAAAAGGACCAGTAATTCAATCAAGAATCGCCCGGGATTGTTCACATAACAACTTAGTTTAACCGTTATTAATTTAAATTTCGACAACCGCCGGGTGTTGGGTCACCTTTGACATAGTTATCTTACCCAGCATCAAAATGCAATGCTGTAGTCTAACCCGTCTGTACATTTCTCACGTATCTATGATTCATCTTATGTCAGCCTTGTAGCTCTTTAGTCACTGACAGACATCGTCTTACGATATTTCATCTCTTAGCAACGTCAACAAGTTTATACAGGGTGTTCCCGGACTATCAATAAACGTGTAAACGAATAAAATTCAAGCAACATGCATTCACTATGCAAAAGTTATGATGTGTCCAGGCAAGAAAAGGGATCCTTGTATCTTTCATGATTAAAATCAAAAGTTCAGTTCAAATTAAGAGCGATTGCCTGCCTTCTACTGAACGTTTTTTTCACATTATATCCCATTGGGTCATTGTTTCGTCTAATTTGGGGTAAAACATTTAGTTTAATAATAGTTCATTAAAAAGTTTTTAAAATACGGTTATTCTGTTTTTGTACCTCCAAACAAAACAACATGTAATCAGTCTATCAATACATATTCTTTTTTTTTTCAATAAGCCCCCACTCTTTAGACTATTTTATGTTCTATGGTCAAAGTTTTTATGGTACACTTCTATTAGTTCCTCTCCCGCCCAAAATGAAATACATTCAACCAGTTTCTGTAAGGACAGTCAGTCGCGTCTTAAAATGTTTTTATTTCCAGTCATCTCATCTTAGACCATATTATTTCTGGGGTCTATTTCATATAATGCAGTCACTCGATTGATTTTCCTGCAAAAACAAGACAACAAAAAATCGAGGTCAGTTTTATTAGTTTTATTAGTCTATCTACCGGAGACTGGGATCTAGGTTGCTTTCTTCTACTTGGGTGGCATCGACCCCTCCATCGGCTTCAGTTTGCTTCATCAGGATTTTGGTGAGTTTTAACGAGGAACATATTTGCCGCCGGGGTAGGCAGCCTTGAGGTGTTTTATTCATGTTCAAACCTTATACTAGTTTTAATTAAATACAACATCGCCGCTTAGAACATCACAATCATCACCATAACCATGCTGATCAGGCTTCCTACCACTATTTCCTGATGGGGGCAAACCTTTGGCTCTTTTACATTCATGTCTTCCACGCGGATCTGCAATTCTCTCAAATTTACTTTATCTATTTCTCTATCGACACTTTTGGAAATTCTAGTTAAGCTTCTGGAAATATTTGTTAAACATTTTAGTTCCAGAATTTGGTGAGGTTTCGCAGTTGGGGGTTTACTTGTCTCAGTTGGATACTACATTTGTAGGCATTAGTCAACGTTCAGAGTGCTCTTCAACATACCTATTAAACGGCCAGCTGATGTAACGTTATCGTTTCTAGCACCTCTCGCAATAATCTCAAGCTCATGTCCTTACTTTAAGGCATTCAATCGCATCCTTACAGTGTTATTCAACACAACACATGACTGATAAATTGGCCCTACCCGAGACAACAGATATACACTTAGAGTAGTTAGTCAAAAATATTTCTCTTTATGTTATCTTCGGTATTTATCGAACCGGAGATGTGTCGAACTTCTCCCTGTAGGATTTGCAATTGGGCAATGAAAGTATTAACAGTTTCTTTATGTTTTTCGTAAGCATTACCATGAAAATATCCAATATAAAGATCCTCATATTCGTGCTAGTAAACTTGTCGAACTCCATCGAATTAATTAATTCCTCCTTTTCCAATTGTCGATGAAATTCTCACGCGGTTAAAACGTCGAATGCATCGTTTTCCCCCCTGGTGTCACAGAGAAATCTCTAAAAAATCACAAATGGCAATTCATATACTCTAACGTTACTTTTAAAGGAACTTTTCTGTTTCTTTCTACTAAAAATTTTAAGATCATCCAAAAATTCTCCCGCAACGGTGAACAGAGGTAATGTAATATTCTGGTTACTGCAGTGAGTTTTACAATATGTGACGTAGTCACGGCACAGTTTCTTCCAAACTACATTAATACACAAAAAAGTGTCTTCCAAGCTTAAGTAATGCAAAAAAGAAACCCCACCCTACAAATTGAAAGTTCCATTACAGTATCTTATAAGGTAAATCTCCAATGCTCCAATCTTTCGAGGTTAGATAAAGCCAAAAAAATATATCCACGCATAATTATGGGAGGGAAGAATATTTTCAAATATTCTCCTAAACTGGGAACGGAGCAACGGTCTTATATAAGTGTTATATCGTAGATTATATGAATAACAAGTCATTACTGGGGTTGTACAGAAAGGGTTTATTTAGGTAAAAATGTACACATATTTCTAAGCGTCCATTAACAGCTTAGTACTAAATTCTGTCTCCCAAGTGAGGAGAGTTCGCTTGTCTTTTTATAGACGAAACAGTCCATTCATTTGAGGGGTGTTGGATCAGTCCATTATATCACCTTCCTCCCAAGCTAAATTCTTCCCTATAATTTTGCTTCACCATTTTTTTTATTTTTTGACTTTGTCCAAAAAATTCAGTCCTTTTTCTTTTTCTTTCACTTCTCCTTAAAATTTGCGTGTGCGAATTTTTTATGATTTTGGAGAGTGACTTGTATTTTCAGTTACTGGTGCTTCATTTTTTTGAGGCTCTATGTGAAAAATGTAATACAGTACTTCCATCGGTACTTCATTGTTTTTAATTATTGAAATATATCGGGGTCTGAGTTGGTTTATATGTTTTTTTTTGTGGGAAAATGTCTGACCTTTCATAATGTAGACCATTCTTCCAATTCTTATTGAGATTTTGCCTTCCTCCCAAAAACTTTTCCCTGCCCGATAATTGTTGAAAAAAACTTAATCCCCGTCCTTGTATATCTTGTATCGTACATTATCTTTAACATTTTTTTTTACTTTTCTTCTCGGAATTAACCGGTCGAACACAGAGCGCACTTTTCTGGAAAACATTATTTCCGCTGGGGATAAATTTGCATGTGTATTCGGATTAGGCGTTATCCTGTACACTGCTAAAAATTTCTGAAGACTTTTTTTCTTCAGTGTCGATGTTATCGTTCTTTTTTTAACGCTCGTTTAAAAGTATCGACAAATCTTTCAGCTTGTCCGTTAGATCGAGGGCTAAAAGTTGGTTTTGTGATATGCTCTATGGCCAGTGACTCACAGTAGATCTTAAATTCTTGACCTTTGAACATGGTGCCATTATCACTAACAATTGTTTTTGGTACTCCAAAACGCCCAAATACCTCGTCCAGCGCCTTTATTGTGTTTGCCGCTGTAGGATGTTTGAATTTAAACATTTCTGGCAATTTTGACATGCTATCTACTATTACCAGGTAATAATATCCTTTGAGAAGTCCTGCGTAATCTATATGGATTCGCGTCCATGGTATATCTGTTTTAGGCCAAGGTTGCGTCTTAGTGGGCGGCGCTTTTGCTGCTAGTTGGCAACCCTTACATAATTTTATCATTTTTTCTATGTCCTGATCCATTCCAGGCCAGTACGTATATGCTCTCATTAGTGCTTTCATTCTGGAGTTTCCAGGATGTCCCATGTGGAATTCTTTTAAAATTCTATTCTGTGATACTTGAAGTATTACCACTCTATCTGCGTACATTAGAGTTTCATCGCACTTTGAAAATGGAAAAACTGTTAATCCTTTCCTCTGCTTTTCTTTTTGTCCCACTTGTTTTTTTATCTTGTTAATGTATTCATCTGTTCTTGCTGCTTTCTTTATTTCCTCAAGTGTTACCGGAAGTTCCCTAACAGTATTTATTAATACATCTGTTAGTTCATTTTCTTCTTTTAGTGCAGCTATAAAAGTTTCTTCAAGTAATTCAGTTTTATTTGGGATCAACCTGGACAAACCATCTGCGTGTGCAATTTTGCTGGATGCAAGGTGTTTCATTTTAAAATTGTAGTTTAACAGAATCATGCTCCATCCTTGTAACCTATTAGCCGTATGAGTAGGAACTCCTTTTTCGGAACCAGAAATCGATAACAAAGGTTTGTGGTCCGTTTCCAAGATAAGAATCTTCTATGGATGAACCTATGAAATGTCCTCATGGCGTATACAATTGCCAGACCTTCTTTTTCTATCTGACTATAATTTTTTCTGCGGGTAGCAAAACCCTGGAGGCATGAATAATTGGTTTAGTCGATCCATCTTTGAGTCTGTGTAGTAGCACAGCACCTAAACCGTATTCGCTCGCATCTGCTGCTACAATTAATTCTTTTTTCGGATCGTAGTAAGCTAGTGCTTAATCCGATAACAGACATTTTTTAATCTTTAGGAATGCTTCATCACATTTGTTGTCCAGAGCTATTTTTATTCTTTTTCAATAATTCGTTTAAAGGCGCTCTTAGTTCATGCATATTTGGGATATAAGAATTATAATAATTTGCTGGTCCCAAAAATGTCTGTAGCTGCACTATATTTTCTGGTCTAGGCATGTTTTTGATTTCTTCAGTCCTATTAGGATTAGGTTTTCTACCATTTCGATCAATCAATGTCCCAAATATTCAATTTTGTCCATCTCAAAATTACATTTTGCGAGAGCCACTTTCAATCCATAGTTTGATATTCTCTCGAATACCTTGCCAATGTGGATTTTATGCTCTTCCACATTTTTACTTCTTATAAGGATGTCATCTAGATAAGCCATAGCAAAATCCAAACCTGCTAGCATTGTCCTCATAATTTGCTGGAACAAATTTGGGGCTACTTTTAAACCAAAAGGCAAACGTTTTAGTGAAAAATAGTCCTTTATGGGTATTTAATGTCAGGTACTTAGCACAATCTTCCTGGAATTTTACTTGCCAATACGCTACAGCCAAATCAATTTTTGTAAAAAAATTTTCTTCCGCTTAACTTCGAAAAAAATTTCATCTGGGGTAGGAAGCGGTTAGTTATGCTCCTTGAGACAATCATTTAGACCTGTCGAAAAGTCCGCGCATACCCTGATTTTATTATTTTTCTACTTAACGTAAACCGTGGGTGAAGCCCATTCAGAGTAGTCCACTTTTTCTATTACTCCAATATCTTGAAGTCTCTTTAATTCTTTCTCTATAGTTCCTAATGCTGAATATGGAGCCTTTCTTTTTGGTTTGAAAACTGGCTTAGCTTCGTCCTTTAGTTCAAATTTCACCACCGTTTTTGTGCAGAAACCCAAACCTTCAGAGAATACCTCTTTAAAGTCTTTTTTTAATTCGTCAATAAACTTTTCTGGTAGTTTAGAATTTTCTAAACCCGCCAGACTTAATTTATTGCAAAATGAGCTCATGGGTTCTCTCCATAAATTAACAAGAATCATTAAGTCTATACCGAACAAATTAGAATTTTTCCCCGGTACGACATATAACTTGGTTTTCACAGCATTCTCCTTTAGAGACACATTGGTAAAAAATTCACCCTTAAATTTTAGTTTATTTCCAGACACACTTCTGGCATTTTTTTTTTGTATTTTGTAACTTTGGAAACCCAATTTTCTTCCAAGTTACTTCGTTAATTATACTTATGTCGCTTCCCATATCTAGAAGACAGTTCACATTACAGCCATTAATTTTAATTTTAATATATTTTCTTTTATCACACCTAGACTCATTTTTAGAACCAATAGTCTTTATTTCTGCGTTTCGGTATTTTCCTTTCCTGCATACCGTTGATTTATGGCGTGTTTTATAACATTTATTACATATGTTGTATTTAAAGTAACAATCTTTACTGAAGTGGTTTTTCTCCCACATGTCTTACAGGATGTTTCGTGTGCACATCTCATCACCCTTTCCATTTTTTTTCATAATTTTTCTTCAAAATTTTTTACTTCGATGCTTGTATTGTCCTGCTTTAAATTGAACAGTTTCTGACACTCTTCCGTAACTTTTTGTAACATCATTTCTGTGTCTTGGTTCATAATGGATAATATCCTTGAACGAATATCCTTATCTTTAGAGGCTGTCAAACCTTGCACAAAAATTAGACTTTTAAACATATCCTCTTTGAGGTCTTTAAATTTTAAGGGTTCACAATGAGCATTCACTTTCCCCGCGTGAGTTCGAATCTCATCCTCGTCGGCAGTTGTTATATCGTAGATTATATGAATAACAAGTCATTACTGGGTATGTACAGAAAGGGTTTATTTAGGTAAAAAGGTACACATATTTGTAAGCGTCCATTGACAGCTTAGTACTAAATTCTGTCTCCCACATGAGGAGAGTTTGATTGTCTTTTTTATAGACGAAACAGTCCATTAATTTGAGGGGTGTTGGATCAGTCCATTATATCAATAAGATAAAATGCTCGAACATTATCTATCGAGGTAGTTAAGCCAACAAAAACAAAATAAAACAAGAGCATTGTTGAATTAAAAATAAATAAATAAACAAATAAATAATACGCAACCCAAGATGGCACCCCCTACCCCACATGTTCCCCTTTAAGTACCCGCCATAAACCAGTTAGGACGAATAGTTCTTCCATCTTCAACGATATGAACTCGAGACCGCACGGTCAAACTATTCCAAAAGCTAAGTTATGTCATTTTTCTATCTAAAATTTTGAAATATACTGTCTTGATATCGCAAAAATTTATTTATTGCAGACATTATTTTCTATTCATTTTTTTTTTAGGTTTTTGACTAAATTTCTGAACATTTTAACAGAACTTATCTTTCTTTTGCCCTTTTTTCTGTTGTTTTTTTCTCCAAATTATATCTGTACTATTAACTAAACACTGAAAAAAGCTTCTTTCTCAGCAGTATGCATTAATTCTTAACAATTCTAAACTTGGAAACTAAGCGAAAGTGTTCTACTCATAACCAGCTTTTAAACTGGTTCTTCTAAACTAAATTGATACACAAAAAACGACCTCACAAATTGAAAGTTCCATTACGGTATCGTATAAGGTAAAGATTGAATGCTCAAATCCTTCTCTATCGGGGTTAGATGAAGCCCAAAAAATATCCACGCATATTTATGGAAGGAAAGATTATTTTCAAATATTCTCCTTAACTGGGAACGGAGTAACGGACTTATATTAAGTAGATATTAATAAGTCCTTACATTTTTTTTTAAATGGAAGGTAGATAATACACGGTCGTTGTCTTATCGGCAGCTCCACTAACTCTCGCTTCTCTTTTTTTGTCCCTCAGCCCCCATTTCCCATCAGAAAGAAAAAGCTGCTTTCCAGGTCGGAAATACTTCGCTGACATGAGCCTGATAAGTCAGAAATTTTGCTGTTTCTATATCTAATCTTGTGGCCACGTCACTAGTAAGGGTGCTGGAGGTAAACGTTTCATCTGGGCTGACGTTACCTGCCTGATAGTCAGGGACCTGAACCTTGGTTAACCTCTTAGGAGGCTGTCCTATCAGCATATGTAAAGTACTGGGGCTGCTGTATTGCCATTTGCTGAATAGATTCTGGACAATGCAGTAGTTTCTGGTGGGGCCTCTCGATGCCATACTAGTGGGTAATTATTACGGATTTACCTTATTATGTGGTACAAACGTCCTCTTTTATCTCTCTCTTACTTTCCAAATTCGCGTGTGTGTGTGTGTGTTTTTTTTAGATATTTAATGTTGAGTTTTGGTGTTTGTCGAAAAATTCGACAGACTTGGTAGGAGAGAGATCTCCTACCAAGTCTGTCGAATTTTTCGACAAACACCAAAACTCAACATTAAATATCTAAAAAACACACACACACACACACACACACGAATAAACATAGAACCCCATCCTCCAACATAGACCCCTACTACCATGTCTCATTTTCCAATATTAGGGGTCTACGTTCCAACCTTCTAGAGGTTGACACCCAATTAAAGGAGATGAAACCGGACTTACTCTTTCTAAGCGAAACTGGCATCGGACCGACCACTTCCCTAGATGATTTCATAATAAAAGGATACACTTAACATCGAAAGCTGACCCCCAAGATCGCCACGGGCATTGAATATGCACCTACATTAAAGATGACTTCCCCAGTGAAGACCCTAATTTAAGTTATATCTGCATCCGTCTGGCACTTGCTTACACCACCGTATTCATATTAGCCCTCTGTCGCCCCCACAATAGCAGGGTTACTGTGCTTAATAGTATATCTGAGAATATTGACCTCATCCTCTCTGCTCATCCTTCGGCTATCATTCATATTTGCGGTTACTTCAATGCCATAATGTGGAATGGCTGACCAACTCAAATAAGACTGCTGATGAGGGGGGGGTCTGTCAGGATTTTGCCTCTGTCTATGACTCATTCAGAATGTTCACCAACCCACCGGTGTGCTCGATACTACTGATCGATATGCGAGCCTTCTAGACCTTTTTCTTACAACTTCCCCTGAGCTATGTCCATCTTCCGTTCTATCTCCCCTGGGATCCTCCGATCACACAATTGTATCAGTTAAGATAAAAATGAAATACAATAAGTCTTCAGATGTATTACTCGACAGTACTGTATATCGATACTCTATGGCTGACTGGGATACCTTCCGTACATTCATATCAGATCTACCTCGACATTCCATGTTTATAAAGGATGTATCCTCTCTAGTATCAGAACTGACCGAATGGTAACTTGTATACATAGACCGATTCATCCCATCCAAAACCTTCCAACAAAACCTAACAGCCAGCCATGGTTCTCCCCAATATGTGCTGCTGCCATTGCGCACAGAAATCACTTTTCCATAGCTACCAACGAAATGGATGTGCGGAGACTAAAACTGCCTTCAAGACTGCCAGCAACCATTATAAAAGAGTAATAAAAATACAAGGGAACTATATTCTCAGCCTGTCAAATCCAAATAGCTGAGCAGTGGCTTGGTTCCCACCAGGTGTGGCAAATAGCAAACAGGATCCTGAACAGATGTGTGCGTTCTATCCCAACCATCATCAATGGACCTGAGGTCATCTCATCAGCATCAGAAAAGATCAAACTATTTGCCAAGAACTTTGCAGCTTACTCTACCCTCTGCGACGAAGGTCATACACGCCATGTATCTCCTCGTACAACAGACAACACAATATCCAACATACAAATATATGTGCACAAGGTCGCCAAACTAATCAAGAACCTTGATTCCAGTAAAGCAAAGGGCCCAGACGGCATTCCAATTATAGTGTTGAAAAAGCGTCGAACAAAACTTGCCCCCATACTTACAAAACTGTTTAAGCGTTGCCTTAAAGAGAAGTTCTTTCCAACACCCTGGAAAACCTTGTCAATATGCCCCGTATTTAAGAACTCATGTGATAAGCCGTCTCCCTCTCAGTACAGCACAATAAGTATCTTGTGTGCCATGAGGAAGTTACTGGAATCCATATTAAATAAAGAAGTAGTCAAACACCTAAACATAAATAACCTTCTTACTGACATGCAATATGGTTTCCGTTCTGCTAGATCTACAGCTGATTGCTAACATTTATATCTCCTAGGATTAGCGAATCTCTCCTCAAGGGCTTCCTTTCTAGGGCAATTAGTCTTGATATATCAAAGGCCTTCGATAAGGTTAGGCATACGGGCCTACTTCACAAGTTTTCCAGCTCCGGTATAACTGGAAATCTTTTCTAAATAATTAAATTATTTTTCTCTGATAAGTTAGTAAGAGTAGTGGTTGATGGACAGCAATATGAGGCCCACGGTATTAATGCTGGAGTCCCCCAGAAGTCTATCCTGGGCCCAGCTCTCTTCCTGATCTACATCAATGACCTCCCAAAACACATACTTAAATCATTCGTTGACGTATATGTTGATTACACGATCATCTACGGCAATACATCAAAGGCCGTAAATGGCAAAGCTCTCTCTGAATACCTCTCCTCTGATCTTGAACGCATGCTTCAGTGGGGGAAGACTGGCTGGTTACTTTTAATGCATCTAAAACTAAGCTCCTAACTTTACATCATCAACGCTCTGTTCCTCATCTAGCATCAATTGAAATGGGTGGCTCTCGTCTTGGAGAGGCTTCATGTTTTGACAAGCTCCTGGGTTTGACCTTTACTCATGATCAGAAATTGAACATGTACATCAAGTCCGTTGCATGTTCCGCTGGGAAAATGGTGGGATCCTCCTACCCTTCCAGCAGATATCTCTCTACTGATGCAATTATATATCTCTATAAAAGCCAAGTACGTCCAAAGATGGACTACTGCTGGCACATTTGGGTTGGAGCTTCAAAAAACAGCCTAACCTTCCTTGACAAAGTACAAAGTAGACTTCGTGGCTTAGTAAGGGATGCTCTCTTCTCTTCCCTGCAACATCCCTCCAACAGAATGGATATTGCGAGACTGTCTGTGTTTTATCGTTATTTCCATGGCAAGTGCTCGTCCGAGCCCCGATATCTGGTCCCCCTCGCCAATCCTTCATGATAAACATCTGTTTAGCTAAAACCACTGTCAGTAATTTTTCCCACTCTTGATCTGTGCCTAAATCAAACGTATATTCAATGAACATAGTTTTTTTCCTGAAAAGTGCATACCTTTGGAATTCTCTTCCGTTTGCCTGTTTCCCACCTGGCTTCAATTTGGATGTCTTCAAGTCTTACATAAACACAATACTGATTAATCGCCCCCTTAAGTAAGACATTTTATCAAATCTCCAATACCAACTATTACTACGATATTATCCCATTGATTATTGTACACAAAATAACCCTTTTCCCCGAGTTGGTTCCGGGCCTTGATATGTGGTGATCGCCATGTAAAAAAAGATATACACATGTGTATATATAGACTATTTTTGTCGCAGACTACTCATCCATTATAATTACAATTCATCCTAATTACACTTAATTGTCCATCGAACACTATTAAACGAGTATTAACAGTGATAGCCGGCAGAATAAGCCATCACAAAAGCCAAAATCGGGGCCGTGTTAAACCACAATTACCAGGTCAATAATCGCAGACAGTCGAACCTCTGATCTCCCAAAACATTAACAGCCATATCCATGCTTTATTGCTAACGTGTAGATCTATATTTCGTAAAGAACGTTTCTTTAAAAAATATTAAAATTCGAACGCTGTTAAATCATTATTTCATAAATAATTTCTCTTTAAAATCAGTAAAAAATTTAGGCAACCGTTTAATCATTATTCCCTATATAATTTTTCATTAATAAATTATAAAATATTCAGAAGTCAGACTTCAAATCATAACTGAGGTCGCTAAAAAAATAATGGTTGAAATCCGGGCCACCCTGTGAATTCCTGAGAATAATTCCAAATGTATGTTGCCTCGATTTGATGGACGGGGTCAAATAAGAATGTGACCCGCATAGCTGAGTTGGGCAACTGGCTTATAAACGTGCAATTTATTTTTTTTTCCTTATGTGTTTTAGCTAGCTGTTTTCTCTTCCTTTTTTATCTTTCCCTCTATTTTGAACCATCTGCATAAACGGCTTGTCTGGTTTTGATTTCCAGTGCAAAAACATTTTTTTTTCATTCTGATATATAATTGAGCTGTGATATAAATTTCAATGACTATCAGTAACTTCGGTTCACCTTTCCTAGATGCTCGCTAAATCGATGCACTTCTTTCTATCTGTAGTTAACTATCTTTCCCGTTATATTTTTTCAACACTACCTCAGCGACAGTCTATTCATGTGTGATCTAAAGTTCAATTAGCATAAATATCGTCGGTTTCAAATGCACACGATATGCTGAGCACATCTACCTTATTAATTAAACTACAGTGGAGTGTTGGGCTACAAAAATACCACAGAAATAAAGACCGCTATAAAAATGTTCCTTATATGTAAGAACTTGTACATTCTTTTTATCTAAGGAACGGTATAAAATATATGTTTCTCTACCTTTTTATGTAATTTCTTTTTTTCACAATTATTTCTTTTACTATAAATATGGCATACACTTCCATAGTAAAAAAACCGTTACATATCCTTCATTGTGACTGCTGTCATTCCCCAGCTTTTTTTTTAATTAATTATTCACTCTCTCCCTTAATTCAACGTCCAAAATCCAACTTTGCCGACAAGGTAAAATAGCTCAAGTAAAAAAAAACAGCATTAACTAACTCGTGCATTGAGGGTATACGCACTCTCCATAAGCTGGGATTTATGCGTGACTGGTGCAAACTATAACATGCTCAAACTGGTGTACTGCAACATATGTAGCAAGGCTTAAGTTCGGCATTAGGGTGCACCGATGTAACAATAGTTGTGATCGTTCACAACAGAGCATGTATCTTGGTGTCATGGCAAGTTAACGTGACACACTAAAAAAATCATTACAGTGTTCACAGGTACGTAAGTGTCATTTTAGGTTCTTCAGATTTTCGGAACATCCAAGAAGATTCAGTAGCCTAGCCTAGATCGCAATGTATGAAAACTGAATTTGATACGCGATTCCAGTAGTTACTCTTATCAGAAGTTAGAGAACAAAATAAAAAAAATAGAAAAAGATAGGAGAAAAAGAAAACCAAAGAAAAAAAAAACAACACAAGACCTTCGGGGAGATGCGGGTGCCACTAGCCGCAGTCTACATCCGGCGTCGTGGTAGCTGCTTTTTTCTGCTTAATTTTTCCTTAAATGAATAACTAAAGTAAACAGTTTCGTTTAATAGTTAAATCGTGAATTTTGAAAGCAATTAATAAATAAAACTCCAATCGTCAATTCTTGTTTTTATAAAGGTTAATTATTAAATAAAACTATTGTCATAGGGTGGAATTAAATGTAAACATATATATGCATATTCCATTTTTGTTTATAACAATGCAGATATTAACAGTTGTGTGAACGTTTCGCTAAAAAAGGACACTATTTGCGACGCACGATTACTTATTTTTCTCTTTCTTCCTTCAATTAAGGTTGGGGTAGCAGCGGCGTGGATGGAGCGTCTAGTTACACTAAAACTTCTAAACCCAACTGCACTCAACTGCTGAAATTCGCTCTCGTATAACATCTAAATGAAAGGGGCAGGGGGAGAGGCTGGCGCATTATCAAAATGGAATATTCCCTGATTGATCACTTTGGTAAAATTACTTGTACTTAAGTAATTTTTTATGAAGTGTCTTACGATTGGACTGACCGTCGGACAATACTTATTTCTATCTTTAAAAAAAAACAGTCATAAATGCTATTCTGACCAATCCTACTTTTCTTTCACAAAGCTATATTATTATAAACTATTATTATCCTACCACAATTCTGTTTAGCTAAATCATATTTCCTAATTTGTTTATAATCACAAACAAAGCAAATGGAGTCAGCCAGACAATGCGGACTTTTCCAGAATTGTTCCCATGATAAATGCTCCAACTCTGCTCTATTTAAAACGGTATTAATGTAAATTTCGAACAAAGGTGAGTGGGTGACAGAATTGTGTTGCTACATTTTTCCAGGAGCTGCCCAATTCTGCCGAAAGATTTTATAAGAAAAACGCCTTCTAAACCTGTAGGTGATGTCCTTTTCTCCTTTCTGCAAATACAACCTCGCATTCACTAAGGACCTGATTAAGGGTTTGCTATTACTTTTTTACCCCAGACATAAAATAACTGGATATGTTCTTATTTTTCAAACTTTCATTTCATTTGATATTTTTATTTGTGTATCTTCATTTTTCTATCCCCAGTTTTTTATTTTTTTTACTTCTTTCTTTCTGTAACCTGAGTCTGTCTATTCTTATATATTTTGCTTTTTTTGATACGCTAATTTGTTGTATTTCTTATATTTTTATTCTCCTATATAAAAAATTACTACGTATCTTAGAACTATTATTTTTATTACAGGGTGACCAATAAACGGGCCCCAACTCTAATGAGGCCTCGTTTCGTAGTGTTTTTTTTCCGAATGAAATGAAACTTTGGTTATAACTATTTTATTATATTCAAAATATCACATCAAAACACTAGGGTCTTTGAGGATTTTCAAGATTACCTCCATTTAGCTTTTTGTTTTCTTTTTTTTTTTGTCACCCTGTATTAATCTATTATTCTTATATCTTCACTCTTTTTGGAAAGAAGGTGTATAACTAAATATAAACTATTATATTCCTACTTTGCAGACTCTATCGGTTTATGCTTACGCACTCATAAATGTGGGATGTGTAAACTACGATCAGTCAGTTGAACTGAATATAGTCACTTATGAGTTTATAGGCTAATAATATATGCATTCTCTCAGAAATTAATACGAAATGTCAGGGCAAATGAAGACCTTTGGCTACTAAATTAGAAGCTATATACATAAACAATCAGCAATATTCAGAAACAGGAAATGTCAATATAAAAATTTGCGTTTAAGTTAACCTATTTATTTTGCATGTATATGTTTCGTTTCCTGTTAGTCGGGCATAATGATAAACTAGCAGAGAGACACGACGTTTTCTGAGATTGAATGATGATCAACGAATATTTTAAAATCCTATATTTTTTTATTTCATTCTAAATCCGTGAAATCGGCCGAGAGGAAGCTTGACATGCGTCTATGCAGTAACTTAGTCCAAAATGTATGTTATTCTGCATAACACCCGAGAGAACCTTCTGTTTTTATGAGATTATTTTATATAAACGTTTTTCAAGTTATCGAAAAACAAACATTAAAAAATGTACGTCCGTGGTTGCAACCTAAAGACCACATGTATAAAACGTACAAGAAATAAAAACAGAAGAAACGCGTAAATCTTTAAGTCTCATAAACCTCTTTTAAATTAAATTTAATTTTTTTTTAATTATAAAATTTAGGTGCGGAGTCTGACACTACATACCATGCCATACAAAAAGAAACACGCAATCAACTTACCAGCCGTAGAGTGTTCATGGCTTGTTATTCTATCATTGTTGCTAAACTACACAATGAAAAATGGCTTTACCGATGATAGATAAATTAAAACAACGGTTTCGACTATCGATTATCGGTAATTATAGACAGTATTCTGAGACAAAACATAACTAAGAGAATCCCAGAATTGTGCACTAACGATGTGTACATTAAAAAAAATCTATTCCGCAGTTTCGGATTCTACAAGAAACAAAATTATACACATAGGCAAAGTGACATGCATATAATTGTATACATTGTTGTAATATATTTTCATGGTATCCAGGGTACTGAACTATTAGAAATTATGACTAAAACGTCATACGTTTCTGTTTAATGGACAGAACAAAGACTTTAAGAACAAACATGATCGCGGGTCAAAGAGAAGAAAATTAATGAAATTATTAGACAGCTCAATATTATTTAATGTCCCAAGAAAGCAATATGATTTTTGTAAAGATTTTAAAAGAAATGCGATATGATCGACGAAAACGGATTCTACATGAGGGCAGTGGTAATTTACAAAAATGACAATGAGTGATTAATTATTTAAATACTAAATATTATAGTCCTTATATAAAATTGTTCAAAAAGATTTGATACAGTAGAAATTGAAAACACGAATCCGGATAAAATGGGTTAAGTAATAACATTTACGCCATTTACATTTGTATATGGTGGTTTTTGTTAATAAAAATATATACTTACTTTTATTGAAATTAACATTTACAAAGTGCTCAAATGTCATAAAATACAAGTGTTTTTTTATTATAAAAGCTTCGAATGTGCCTCTATTTGACGGAATATATTGTGATTCTTGAATATTTCTGTGTCTTAAAGCAAGTCAATTTTACTATTATAATATTGCAAATATTTAAGCATTTACATATAAATATAAATGCGTACTTTCAGATATAAGTATGTAATTTAATAATAATTTTAAATTGAAAATTCTTTCTCTTATATGATCGTGCATTTTCCTCCTGATAGATTGTCGCTAAAAATAATTCATGCTCTACTGCATACATCCCTATTTATACAAATAATGCATTCTCGACAAATCGCAAAATGTTAATAAGATAGCGATACTTACATATAATACATTATATATGTGTGGGTGTGTGTGTATTTACTCGTTGAAACCATTCTTCTGCAAACACCATATTCATATAATTTCTTATAAAATGTGTTCGTTTTCATCTCTTTCACTAATCAATTTGCCTGTCACTTCTCATCTTCGGTTTGCTTTTCGATAAATGCGATTTAGAATGTCGAGGTTTTTTTTAATAATTCAGACTAATATACTATAATTTATCGCTGATCATTTAAATCAATTACTGCACCAGATTACACCTATGATTTCCAAATTCATCTGACATGTTAATAATTTGCAAAAAAATCGTATGTTATAGATTCATCGTCATCAGTGGTAGTTCCATGTGATTTGCTTGATAAATATAAAATCTACATCAAGCGCGGATTTCAGATTTATCTTCAAGCTGGTAGCAAATTCCCAAAGATGTTATTGAAATTAAAAGTTTTATAAATAATACAAATGCAGACATGCTTAAGCACAAATACCCATACATTTATGAAAGTACTTCGTTCAAACGTCTAGACTTAACGTTCACAGGATACATGAGTTGGATTGGATACAAAGCAGGCATTTGCCAAATCTTCTGCAAAGAATGTGGGTTCTCTCTCTACTATGCTAGAATGTTACTTATGTTGAGAGTATCCTGAACTTTTACAATGAAACGATTCGCTCATATAAAGCGTATTTTTGTCACATTTAAGCTGGTGCTACTAGTCTCTCTCTCTTAAACAGTATCTATATAATAGAGACTCGCCGACCTAATCGGTCCCGCACACTCAGCTAGGCGTTAAACGCTGTCCTATCCACGAATTGTGTATCCTTCTGCCTGTTTTACAAGTATATTAATCGTATCCCTTGCCTCTTCTCGATATAAATACCCGTTCCAAAGTAGATAAGCAGCAAAATCACACCCCATACACAGTAGAAATCCGAAAATATAAGAGATCATTCTTTTCTAATACTTTTTTTCCTATGACAGCTACACGTAAGAATTCCCTTACGGTTCCCTGTTCCCCCAACTGTACTGACATGCAGAAGTACAAGTGTAATGTAAACATACATTTGTTGCTCAACTCTTTAAACTTTATCCCTGAGGATTATGCCCCAGATAATAGCCAGCAACATCAGAATGGAGTCATGCCTTGTTAGGGGTGTAAATTTAATACACATAAATTAGCATAAGGAACTATTGAGTATTGCAACGTTGTCAGCAAACCAACACACATTGTGTGCAGGATTCCTCGCAAAAGAGACGAGGACAAATAATATGCAGTGATTCCAGCTTCCTTGTACTCGGTAGCAATAACGTTTATTTCCTCAGTCTCCCCTTACTGCTGTGGTATCTTTAATGCGATCGTCTTTTCGAGCTTCCTTCACGTAATACACGTGATCGTGAACGTTATCCACGTCTCTCACCAGATGTCGACCGGTATTTTCGCTGCATGCTCGATATCCCTCCTGTGATCCTTCCCATGCTTTTTTCTAGTATTTTTCTTTAACGGTGACGTAATTGTGAATAAATTTACATCCGTTCTATGTTACAGTAATCTTTGGCGATTAAGGAAATGTTTTAAACTATATTTTTAAAAGGTTGTCTCAATGAAAGGTATAACTAAATAATTTCATGAGAAGAAAACGTATTATTTTTCCTTTTATATCTGTGCGATTAACTCCTCGTTCTCTCAAGATATTGCAAAAAATCGAGACTGACATATAACAAATACCATTTATGAGGCAATCAACATATTTTATTATAAAAATGTTAGTTGTAAAAATTGGAGTCAATTGATGTTGTTCCTTTAAAAATTCAAGTTATTTAATGAAGCTACTCTTGTACATTCTGAACGGATTAACAATTCGTAATTTCACAAAAGATCACGCGTTATGTTAATATTTGAAATATACCCAGAAAGAATGGTAATTTATTTGGTGTCTTCTCCGTGAGAAAGTACAGTTGAGAGCTGATATAATATGTAATAGTACAAATACAAATTATGTTGAACTCTCCATTATTGACATATGTTTAGTTAAGACTGTTTTTGACCATCTCGTATGAACTAAACATTAGTTTGTTGTTTTTAGTTTCATAAGAGATTACAGGAAAGCAGGGAATCTGGGAGGGATGGTGAGAGGTGTGTGAAGGTGTGTGAAGGTAACGAAGTCAGAACCCACGTTCACACAAGGGGATTTTTATGGTGCCTTCCAGAATTTATTGGAACGTAACAACAAGTGTGGAGAAAATTACTTTGATGGAGACGAGAGTTTCATGTCTATTCTATCAATAAAGGTGCGTATACGAAAAAAGTTTAGAAACTTATTGAAAACACTTTGTATATATAATGATATGCTAGTACATAGCTCGGCATTGCCCCGTCGAAAAAATGCATATATCTTATATTTTTATTCATACAGACTTCTTGATTACCATGAACATAAATAGTGTAGGTATTTAGCTTAACTAAAAATGCCTTTAAAAACAATAAATTATGACCCAACCAGCTAGGATAGTCGGAGATTGGGCTAGACGGGGGCAAGTTAAGTTAAAATAGAGCTATGGTCGACAATGACATCAGAATTAGACAATTGGGGCTTTAATTATAGACTTCTATTTGAAGTAAAAATCCGAAGGTACAGTTGGGCGACCCTGCTGGTTATAAAACGAAACAGTTTGCTCCTCGATATGAATTACATTTTCTTTGAAGAAACCCCCAACAAATCCGAGAATATTACACAATATTTTAATAATGATTATTTTGAAGTATCTAGCTATGCTAATTCTTGAGAGGTGACCTTAGGGGGCAAGGACGAAGTCAGCCGATAATGGGGATATTTGGCTACCAAGTGAAAGTGACCCCATTGGGATATATGGTGATTTAACTAATTATCCAATCAGGGCGAACCAGATTATGAGAGGCTGGACGAGGAATAGGTGAATGAGAAAATCAAATCCGCCCCAATTCCCTTCATAGCCTTAGTTATAAAGGGAATTCGGAGCAGAAAAATGTGGGTCTAGAATCTGTTCGGAGTGTTGGAGTCTTTTTGGCCTTCAAGAGAAGATATTGTCCACCTCCTCACCAGCGTGAATACACTTGATCACTGTGTGACCGAGAAACAAACCATCGATTGTTAAAACGTAGATAACGCCCAGTTTGAATTAGGGGCGATCAACTACAAACACTATGATGTACATTTTATTTATATTTTTCCTTTTTATAGCTGTACATATTTATTTTTCTTTACTTCTTGTAATAATAAATCTTTATGAAGAAAACTAACCGATTATTCATCTTTATTTCTTGTGAGTAAATTTAAGAGAGGGAACAACCATATTGAAAGATCATTTTTCAGCGAAAGGCCAAAGAGAAGAAACTCGTCAACTTACCACATCCAGCATCCGGCCCGCAGCGCCAAATTAATCCTGTAACCGTAGAAACGGCTCTGATTGCGTCGCCAGTCCTATACGGGCGTGAAAGTAAACAACTTAGATCTTCATTTGTAACCGGGTGTAGCAGTACTTTAGTTTAATATTTATTGCCCGGTCGCCCCTCATATTGTAAAAGTAAAAATAAAAAGTAATACTGTGAGTATATAGATATTTCGACACATTACAACTTTTCTAAATAAAAAATAAGATCCCTGTGCCGAGATCGAGACCAAAACCTAAATATAGTGAATAAAGCACTATCATCATTAGTCCAATTTTAGAAGATCTTAAAAAGGTGTTTTCAAACCTAGTATTTTAACCATAATGTGAACGAATCGTACTGCGCAATCGTGCCACTATTAGTAAATAGAGCAAAATACCATGGCCCTAAGTGCCAGATTTTCAGGGTCGACCACTCAGCAGAACTATTTATCGGATGAAAATCAATTAAAAATGTGTTAACTTGTCTGAATACCCTTTATAAAAAGTGTGTTTGGTGCTAAAAACATTTTTGGTTATATAACTTGTGAAATAAAATTTAAATATATTAAATTGTATGTCTACACTGCTAAACCCGAAACAATAGACAATATGGCACACAATATCTGATGAGTTATTCCCGAAAAGAATTAATACAGTTTGTCATTTTTTTCTGTAAAGTGAATCTTTTTTATACACCATATACATGTGTGACGAGGGAGTTTGCACGCAATTTTATTTCAATGGAAAAACTAAAAATGCCTATTTGGAATAAATTACATATAAAATTAGCATATCTTTCTGTTTTTGTTTTATTTTTTATATTACTTCCAAATAAACTTGTTTTTTTTTGTAAGATTCTTTAAAAGGTATCGATCCTAAATTGGATAGTCGATTTTTTTTCGGGCAAAAAAGGTGTGGATACGTGTGCTTCAGATGTCGTCAGCTGGGTGAAACCTTTTGGCAAGGTTCAGATACATGACTACACAATCAGCAAGCTAATTTTTTTCCCGAGTAAATTTCAAATTGTAAAATTTCATGCATGATTTTATCAATTTAAATAAACATATCATGAGGGTACGTTCATTTTTTGCGATATTTATAGTTTGATAGGTTGTTTTAAATTTTCCTTCACTACTTTAGCAAAGAGAGAATTACTTGCTTTTTGCTTTCGCACATAAAATTAGCAGCGCATGTATATGCGAAAAAACAAGATGAAGGTAAGTATCCTTTAGCACAGGTAGCTGAATTAGACACAAAACAGCGTTTCAAACTGATAACATCGGTAAATATAACATAAATAACAACAGATCTTATATATATATATATATATATATATATATATATATATATATATATATATATATACATACATATGGGGGGAGTGTTCGTGTTTGTGTTTGTTTGTCTTTTTGTGTGCCTCTGTTCGTTTGTAAGCATGTGTAAACGTACACGCTGAAAATTACATATTGGTAGATATGCATGTTTGTACCTGTATATATGTATGTAGATCGTATCATTACGCTTCACTATACCACAATAAGCACACATACCTTCTAAAGATATGAGAACTATTCTATTTCACAAAGTGTTTTTTTTTTAAGTTTTATTAATTATTGGTGATGTATCTTTTGACCCTGAAGATTATTATGAAATTATTAAAAGGAAGCTATGGGGATATATACTGCGTTTGAAGTATCAGACTTGATTTAATCAGTGTTCCCTATTGTGTAAGATACGCTACGAAAGGCACTGATAGTGGATTAAATTTGGCTGGAACAAGGCATTCGAGGCGGCATGTTTAGGTGGCCCAAGAGCCAGAATTATTACATTCCCTTTTTGATTCGTGTAATACGTTCAGGTCTATCATTCTGGATGACAATCAACCATGAGAAAAAAAGCCTCTGTGCTTGTACACGGGGCAAGATAAAATAGCGAACAAAATCAGTATGAAATTAAAATAACTTCGAGAGCAGAGAGAGTCAACCAAATCATTACCCTGTGAAAAGGTAGATATGGTAATGTATGTCTTGCAAAACGTCCAGCTTTGGGAATGGAAATTTGTAAACAAAGAAGCTACTTTTTTCTACCTAAAAATCAAATATAAGATATTCATTTATCAGTTTAGACACCAAAACTACTAAACCAATGATATAGAATTATTATCGTGCTATCTAATCGCCAGAGATATGTCATTATACTTTGTTTAATTTTCCTTTTGTTGTACGATATTTTCCGTAAGAGATAAATAGAATAGAACACCTATACTCTGATTATAGTTATTAAGTGTATACAATGTAACCTGCACTTTATCCGTATACGTACATGCAATTTTGTTTAGCTAAAGCGTACGTTTCCCTGGCGTTTTATTTAAAGTTTCATAAAACTTTAACAAAACATATTTTTTGTAAACCAAAATTGTCATCCGAATGCTTTTGTCTAAAAAGACAAACAAGGCCGCTAATCCGACAACACAGGTGTAGAAGGTGTGTAGAGACTTAGTAAAATGGACATATAACCATAATAGGATGATCTTAAAACATAAGAAGGATGCAAATTTATTCTCCTAATGATTAGTTCAGCTTCTTACTGAATGCTTTACACTATGAGCATATAGGTAATAATACATGTAACAATTATTTTTAAGGGTTCGAAGGTAAAGTGTATCAATAAGGCGGCAAATAAAATGCCAACAACAAATCCATAATCAAATAAATACCCATGGCTCACACCCCCCCACACACATATATATATACATATATATATATATATATATATATATATATATATATATATATATATATATATATATATGTGTGTGTGTGTGTGTGTGTGTGTGTGTGTGTTAGTGGGTGTGGGTGTGTTAATTATTAAAATTATGCTTGTTTAGTTATATTAACTCCTTCATTTGTACCAACAATTTCTCTTATGAAACTCCATGAATGTACTACAAAACTACCCATCCTATGCAAATAGATGTCGAAACACCTACATTCCAAATTTCAAGCCGTTATTTATCATACTGTTATTCTTTAAACGTGTCAAAACGTCCACTTTTGACAGCACCTCTTGACGATCTTAATATAATATTATCCATTTTATTGTTTACTTCTTATCTATTTGTGTTGAGTTAGATTACTATTTTAATTAATATCTATTTTTAGTATATATAGTGATTTAAATTAAGATTTGTTTTGTCCGTTTAGTTTTTTGCTCTTTTACTTCTACAAGAAAACACATAATGCTTAGATTTTTAAAAGTCGAAGGGTTTAATATTAGCCAATATGAACTTTTGTGAGTCTTTTCCCAAATTGAAAATATTAATGATTTATATAATCTTTTTGTAAAACATAATTTATCCTATATTTTCAGGGACAAAATTATTATGGGTGTACATGAGCATTGCATGGCACAAATGCTCCACTCGAGTACAAAGAGCGCAATAATATCGAACTTTGTCAATATTTAAAAATGTATATCCCATAAGCCATGTCAAATGAAAATATCCAATAATGCAGTACAATGGCTGATTTATTAATCATAATAGGGCGGACAATCTTAATTTATATAATGTTGTAATGTCTAGGATAAATGTAATATTCAGTGCCCTCTTTACATGTCTCTAAACGTGATGAATATCATCGGAATTGCGCTCGGCCTGGGTAACCTACACACACTAGTAGGATATTTAGATGTGTGTTTTTTTTTTGTTCTGCGTAAAAATATGAACCTCGTACATCACCTGTGAGTTGATGTGTGACAAATTTATTTCCGTTTGAGCGTTTATTTCTTCCATTTCCAGTATCGAACAATCTTGTTTCCCGACTGTTGCAAAAACAGAAGCCTGTATCAAATGAATAAAAGAAAACCCCAAACCCTCGTTTTGGCAGCGATCGATCGACACGCTTTGTAAATGATATAATGCAGTTATTCCAAGTCGCTTCAATCATGATCGGTTCATATCTTCTAATTCATCAAGAAACTGCAGACCGTGAACCATCCCTCTGAAATACAGCCGGCACTATTGATGCATAAGAACGGAAAGAGTTCAGAATATCTACGCCCTCACCATGCTTAGACAATAAAAATATGAGGCAGATTGAAATGGTAATAATGTAAGGTACTGAAATGATGTATAAGTATATATTTGTGTGTACATGCGTCCGTGTGTCTGTATTACGTTTTTGTAAAAATATTTATTTAGAAGTACTCCACGTGGTCTACTAAAGTAAAGACCATCCTTTTTTACAAAAAAAAAAATAGGGAACTGCAATATCCGCAGTTATACTATAAAACGTGCGGTTATTTATCCACCCGTATTTATTTTTCTACATAGTCACCACCATTCTTAATATATTTTTGCCAGGAATCAATGGACTAATTTCTGATGAATATTTATTGGATCATAACATATTGTCAGCTCAATAACATTACTTTACTACGATTTGTCAAGAAAGTGTGGTAAAGCACGAACGTCGTAAATACATAGCTTCAGGTCACACTTTCGATATGATTGTATAATGGCATACGCCCTTGTCGGTGTAGGTAAAGTCTAATGACACAGAAAAAAAGTAGATTAATAGATATCAATCCTTGAACCTGATCACAGAGGTAATTCCAAAAATAATTTAAAAAATGACTTCTTTCCTTTTCTACAGCCGTGAATAATTTTCTATTGGAAGATGTGCAATTAGAAGATAATTTTATACTGATGTAATATCTAATAATTTTTTAATTTGTAATTTTTAGCTATATCAACTTTATTATAGACCTGAAAACATAGAAGCAGAGGCGTCACCAATGGGTGAAAATGCAGGTACGTTTCTTACAGTTTAACTTAATAACATTAACTGGTAATTTTGTTTAATTTAATAACATGAACTGGTAATTTTGTTATTCACAAAATTCTGCCAAATGTTAATTTCATACATATTCACTGTTAGCTTTGATTGTATGAATTCATTTATTGTTAGCTTTGATTATATATTTTATTGGTTCAGTTTGATTTCTTAGTTACCGTTCGGCTTGATATTGAACCATTATTTAGCGTTTTATTATTCTGTTTCTTCTAATTGTTTTTTTATTCCCTGAATTTATAATTTAGGTATTGAAGTATTTTATTTTTAATTTTCATTTGGAATACATAATTTTACGCACACACATACATCCCCACATCCCCACACATTCCACACACACACACACACACACACACATATATATATATATATATATATATATATATATATATATATATATATATACATATATATATAAATTCCCGTTCACTTACACCTTTCAAGATAAAGCTAGAACCGAGAACTACATAGAATCAAGCAATTGCATCGACAACGGACAACGCCAGACCCAAAATGGGTTTCGATTTGTTCCGACATAGGCGCGAACCCAGGTCGTCGCACTCATGAAGTGTGCAATACTGACGACCTAACGAATTTATATGTCTATCTATAATCTCCTCTTAATGTCTTATATATATATATATATATATATATATATATATATATATATATATATATATATTGTATTTACATAACTGCATGAGGTTCTGTATCAGTGTGTATTTAATGGCATTATGAATGAACTTTCCCATTAAAATCTATGAAGTAACGGAATTTTTGTTTACTTTTAATGCATAAAATACGAGTTTTATTCTGAATCTTTGTTTTCGTTTTTAATTTATATTGAATAATTTCAGTTAATGTTAATCATGTTCCAGATATTTTTCTTAGAGTTTCTACTTTTCCAAAAAAATCATTCCTTTGTTAACGGCCATGTGGCTGTTCCAATTACTACTGTGATTGTAGCTTGCGGGACCCCTGCCTCATAATATTTACACACAAAAATACACCTACATACCCTGCACGGATGCATCGCCTAATCTAACACTATGTGGTAGATATTTTTTGAATAAAGATGAATGTTGATCAAAATAACAGAAAAAATGTTTACAACTTTCCAATCTTACGCTTTCATCCGACAGCTGTGAAATATATGAACATATTCTAAATTAAACTTGAACTAAATTTCATAAATTATTTCAGCAAATAACCAAGTGCTCGTGCACAGAACGAAATAGAAAGACAGTTCAACAATAGAAATTAGACAATAAAAATAGTGTACTTTGAAATTTTTAATACAGATATAAAAATTATTTTCATTATTCTGACACTTCAGGTTGCTATTAACACTAACATTAATAGAGAATATCAGAGTTGAGTTGTGAAGAAATAAATGTGATAGTCTTCCACATGTAAAATATATATACATATATATATATATACACATACACATATATATATATATATTTATCTTTATCTATTAATCTGATATTATTTTTCTTGTATGTATATATATATATATATATATATATATATATATATATATATATATATATATATATATATATATATATAAACTATCAAGAAATATAAGTAATTTGGCGAAGGGTGTTACCGGCATTTCCCGGGTGTTTGGAGGTGTGTGTGCTTTTGGGTAAGTGAAAACAAAAATCGTTGGGCGGGTGTTGGTTTAAAAAAAAAACAGGAGGCCTTAACGCGCAGTTGGAAAATAATAAAGTGTAAAAAAAAAAACAAAAAAAAACGTGCGACGTTTAACGGCAGGTCTCCGTTTTTGACAACTTAATGACGTCAAATTTGAGTGCGGGACAGTGTTTTATTTACCGCGAGTCATTTCGCTTATTTTTTTGTATACGAAAATGATTAACGCACATGCGGCGATCGAAAAATGTGTAATATTTATCTTTTGAAATCGGGCAAATTAAATATACAGGCGACCCCGTTGTTAACTCGTAGATCTTTTCATTTAGGTGTGATACAAAAAGTTTAAAGAAGAAGTGACTCGACCGGTCGCTTCTCGGAAAAAAAAAAACCTTTATTGGACATACACAAAAAACGAACATGCACACAGTTTGGCTTATATATATATATATATATATATATATATATATATATATATATATATATATGTATATATATGTATATATATATACTAGCGGGAGGGTAGCCGGCGTTGCCAGGGTGCCTGTAGGTGTCTGTGTGTTTTGGGTAAATGAAAAGAAAAATCGTTGGCAAGGTGCCCCGGGTGTTTGTTTACAACAAACAACAACAACAACAAAAAAATCTTCACGCGCAGTTGGAAAACAATAACGGGTGAAAAAACGTGCGACGTTTAACGGCAGGTGCCTTTTTTGACGATTGAATGACGTAAACTTTGAGTACGGGACAGTCGAGTGTGTTCGCTTCTTTTTTAGTATACAAAAAAGCTTTATGCATATGTGGCGATCAAAAATTGTTGAATATTTATCTTTTGAAAGTCGGCCAAATTAAATAAACAGGTGACCTCGGTTGTTAACTCGTATATATTATCACTTAGGCGCGATATAAAAAGTTTTAAGAAGTTGTGAGGCGACTGATAGGTTCCCGAAAAAAAAAAAACACTTTGTTGGACATACACGAAAACGCGCACACACACACACACACATTTTCGTTTTTATATTTATAGATAAATAATTTATTATAAAATCATTAAATAAAAGTACTATAAACACATATTCTTAAGCAATGCCAATTCGACGCTACGTTTTTTTTTTTCTGACCAAAAAAGGAAAAGGGCGGAATTATAAAAAAAAAAGATGCAAAAACTCACTTAAAAATATTACAATTCGAAATGTTGTTGATCTATTACTCTTTCATTGTGAATCTTATAATGTTATCTATAACATTTATTCTACATTATTTAATTAATATATTCAATTGCTCGTCTTAACAGTGTTGAGGTATCTCGCTTTATACTGTTACTTGTAAAAGATAGTTTATCTTTAGTGTATAAGTAATAAAAAATATGTTAAAATATGTCATATATAAATAAATACATCCATATGCGTGTGTTATATAATGTGTGCGCATGCGCATCAAGTATTACAAACTGCGCTGTTATTTGCATGTGAATCAGGTAAAGTGCATCTGACGTTTTATCATCTTGCATTGAAGTTGAGTGAAAAGCCGCGTGCAATATAAATGACAGCATTAAATATTTAAATACGACGAGCCTTAATTCTCAATTCACGTTTTATAGGTCGATAAATTTTAAGTCGATATTGACTTCTTACTCAAAATTGATTTTTTTTAAAGATTTTTTTACATGTCTTAAGATTTACTAATCTCAGAATGAAATATATTTGAGTCAAAAGATTTTCCAATTTGAATAATTCATGACAGTTTTTCGATTTTTTTTTCGTTTTCGTTTGCTTTCTCTGATTGTAAATATATCTAAGATGATTGACCGTAAAAGATGTAAACTATATATATATATATATATATATATATATATATATATATATATATATATATATATGTATATAAGTATATCTGCACAAGTATATATATATATACATAAACGCATATATACATCTATGATAATATATATATGCATATATATATATTTTGCATATATATATATATATATCTGTAAAAGTATATATATACATATATATATATATATAATCATAGATGTATATATGCGTTTATGTATATATATATATATATATATATATATATATATATATATATATATATATATATATATATATTAGGGTAGGTCGATTTTTCACTTTTTTTAAAAAATCAACTCGCCTAGACCCAGGAAAGTTGTGTAGTAGTATACTTAATGCTCATACAAAAAATTAGATCTCTTACTTGCACCGTTATTTGAGGAAATAACATTAAAGATCATCTACATAAACAAATTGAAAAATCTGTTTTTTATATATTTTCTCTATAAATTGGTTAGAAAAATTATTATTTTCAATATTTAAACCCAAAAATGTTATTTTGTTGCATTAAAATAAAATGAATAATGTAAAACAGATAAAAGATAACTAGAATTCAAAAATTTACCCCCCCCATTAGCACTGACAGCTACAACATTGTTTTTTTTTCTTAACTTCCTTAATGAAATTGGAACAGTGATAACATTTTAAAATATTGAAAGAATTGTTTTTGTTATAAAAAAAGAAAATTATGTGAATCCTCTTGATTAACAAATTGCATCAAATTGCTCTATATAAGATCCCTTAGAAGCGAATGCAGGCCTCATTTGACGACACAACACCTTTGCCATTATATGCTTGTGTCTTGCTTCAAACCCATACACTGATTCAGAAGCTTCGGTTGTTTATTTAACTGCCCTTTTAACACTTTGTGAATGTGAGGGTAAATCTGGCAACTTCAACTTAATTCCATTCATCAGTGAATTCAAAAGTTCATCTTCAGAAAATGTTTCTGTAAATGCGGGTTCACAAACTCCACTCTGTGAAAGGTCAATTAATTCAGACCAATGATTGGCATCAAGTTGATTTGTGTTATTTTTTTAATTGGCCGTCTCCTCTTTTCTGAAAAAATAGAAAAATTACTTTATTGAGTTAACTTAAAATTGAAAGCTTATCTATTTTGATGTTTATAATGAAATGCAAACATAAATTTAAAATGACTTGATAAATCGACAAGAACAATTTAATTAATATTATATGCATGAATTGTTACTTACCTAATTGACAAAATGTTTTTATTGCTTCTTCTCTCACTTCTAGCTCATCTGATTTTACCATAGCATACAATATATTTTCAGGTAGCAAATCAAACGCATTATGCTGTAAATTTTTTAATGTAATGTGCTGAATTTCAGGTGGCTGTTTTTTTTTTTTTTTAGATCCTATTGATCATATTGAAAATATACAGTTGCTGGTTATGGAACTTATTATCTCTTTTTATTTCAAACCAGGTAACTGCATATACTTCAACTATAAATTTAATAAGGCTGTGGAGTTTGTCAGACATTTCTTGAGGCTAGGCCCCTCGTGTCCATAAACACATTAGTCTGATGGCCAAAGTAAACCATCTTGCCTGATGTATAGGCCCAATTTTCCAAGCAGCAAATTTAGGATCAACTTTTCCTCTAGAAATGCCAAGTGCATGTTCGAATAAAAGTCTCTGGTCAGAGGTTAGTTAATTTATTTCCTCAGCCGTAAAACAAATATCCAGAGGACAACCAACCGGTGTAAATATTACTTGGGGTAAATGATTATAATCATTACTACATAATTTTCCTAGAGGACCAGCAAAAGTTGTAGGGCTTTTTGTGATTCCATCTATATGTTTAAAAAGAGTTCTAAATGGAAGTTCATGTTGGTGCAAAGCACAACCTATGGTGTGTAACTTTGTCTGTAGTTTTTTCTCAACAAGTGCTACAAGTTTAGCCTCACAACCTGTATTTGTATTCGTGTTGTCTACTAAAATAGCTTTAATTGTAGATTCACTGGTGTATTCTTTCAAAACAGCAACAACTTCCTCTGCAAGAACATTACTATTTGCACCAATATTAGGAATAACTCTATGAGTGAGATATTCACTTTTGTGTTTCATCTCTGTTGTGAAGGTCAAATACCGTTCTGGTCCCTTTGCTTTTTTTTATATTTTCTCTCCATTTGGCTCTAAAATCTCTTTATACAACAATGTATTTTTATCATTTCTCCCATCAACCCCGGTCCTGGATATGACCTTAAACTATATCCAGTGGTGAGGCCCCAGCTTGTGGGCTTTGGGGAGTGTAGAGCCACCCTTTAATTACCATTGCTCCCAGGTCCACTCTGACCCGGAGTGGTAGAACCTGTTAGGGTCCCAACTATGGGTTAAATAGAAACCGACGTGAAAACAACAAATATATTCTATTAAAAAAAATGTCTTCAAAATCTTTGGAGTTGGCATTAAATAACCCGAAAAGGGTTGATATGCCGTAAAACAAAAACAACCAACAAACCAACCCATCAACCCCAATACAAACAAGGTTATCAACGATTTCACCGTGTCTTCTATGTGCATTTTCTTTCATTCTTGCCTTTTGTCTATCTATTTTACATTTCTCAATGATAATATCTTTTATATCGACATTAGATTTGAGAAGGTCCATAGCCTCTAAATCTAAAATCAACGCATTAGCAAGGCTGGCTCCAAGGTTGGAAGAAATATCACCCCTGATTAATTCCATAGTAAATCGAGGGATTTTGATAAGACTGTAAGGGTCTGTGGGATGTCTCTCTGGCTCAAAGTATTCAACTTTTATTGAATCACTATTAGGACTGGAGTGGGAAAGGACAGCATCCTCATCATCCGATGCTGACACATCATTAGATGATGAACATAATCTCTTTTATTGTTCTAATCTTTCTGTTTTCTTTTTACATTTTTTTATGTCAGCTTTGTCGATTGGACCAAGCTGGAAAGTACCCTTGGGTCCATTTTTAGCTCTCTGATCTTTTACATATTCCCTCTCTTCCACTGGAACCTGAAATATAAAATGTTATATTTTGTAAATACAAATTAATATCAAAATAATATTTCATATGAAAATGGTAATAATTGCTTTTTACAAGTGTTTAAACAGTAAATGCAAGCATGGAAATCCATTTAATTTAAATTTACATGGCTTTGTTAATCAAACATACTTAAAAAAAATAAAACAGAAAATAATTTTACCTTATTTTCCAAAGGACAGGTACAAAGTATGTGCTTAGTCTGGCAATGTTCCTTGTTGTTGCACTAAACATTTTTGTCATCACAGCTTAAAATGGGTAGTTTGCATATACAAGAAGCAATGTCAAACAGCGTATCTAGCTTTTCCTGGAAAAGTTTTTCTTGGAATGCTGATAAAGATTTTCTATTTATCTGTTTTGATTTCTGGAAACGTAAGATCTTCACTTTATTCACAATAGACTTTTCATTTACTAGAGGTAAAAGAGGGTTAACTGCATTCCAAATGCCAATTATGTCCTTTGCTATTATTTTAGAAATATCTATCTCTGTTAAGTCTGGATATGTATTTAAAAGGAAATAGCTGTATTGGATGACTTGCCGAAAAATGGGTGGTTCTGTTTTATCTAATGGGGCAGGTGAACCTGAAAATTTTCTTGCATCTTTACTGCGAGTACAAATTGTTGTGCGTCTATTTCCGACCACTTTTATTAAAATATCTTAAAAGAAAATATATTGTAGTAGGATATCAGACATTATACACATTTACTGAATATTACGAAATTAAAATTGAACATAATGAAGTAACATAAAATCCAACGATCTTACTTATTTTTGTGCGGTTTATTTCGTAAATGGTGAGAAAATAGTAAAATAAATTATTTTTTTTATTTAAAATAATTAAGTATTTTTAGTAATGAAAACTACATTTTCTTAAAATATACAGAATAAATCTGTAAAATTTTTACAATAAATGAGAAGCAATACATTTTAAATAAATATTTACAGCCTCTAATTGTACTTACTACGAGGTTAATCTTAGACAAGGTCAGTTTTTCCATATAGCAAAAAGCTGAAACACCATTGGAGAAAAAAAATTAAAATTGCCTTAGTCTAGAAGGATTTCCTTTTCATTGACTAACGTCAGAACTTTGAATTTTAAACAATAATAAACAACATTTAAATAAAAAAAATTACAACCTCTTTTTTTAAGTAATTAAGTCAGCAATATTAACTTATAATAAAATTACATTGTGTCACATATAGGGGGTAATTTCGTGGTGGAGGTGTCTACTTTCGGTTTGTCTTCCCACGAGGTTAAACATTGAAAATATACGAAAAAAAAAATTAAAACAGAAATATTTAAAAATTTTCTTTAAAATAATTAAGTCTATTTAAATTTTTTAAAAATACATGTAATTAGAATGTTGTGCAACTTATATATAAACAGAAAACTGAATGAATCCACGTAGAAATCACCGTGAATGTAAACAAAACTTATTAATGAAAAAAGTGTCTTTATTTTCTTACGTTTTCAGTTAAATGCCTTGAAAACCAAACAAAAACTCTCGCTATTTTTACTTGAAAACAACTTACAAGTTTTTATTAAATATGTATATAAAAATATTAATTTAAAAATAAAATGTATTGAAAGGTTTTACACGTGTTTGAACGACAATATTTACACGTAATATAAACAATATCCAAGGGAGATAATTCCGTATCACGAGAATTTCACCGTTTTTTTAAATTGGAATTTGTATTTTAAAATATATATTTTATAGTATATCATATTTTTATTAACTATTATTCTATTGTTAGAAGACGAGCATGGATATTTCTTATAAAAAATATAGTTTTACATCTAAATATTGCGTTTATTTGTTTTAATGCCTAGTCTAAATTTTACCGGCTGACATCGTTTGATAACACCGTTATCGTAGTAGAATCGTAAATTATTTCCTCATTTAAAGTCATTTCCTCAAATATAAACACAAATTAAGGGAAAAAATATCATGTGGTCATGTTTTTTCTGGTAAATTACAACTTTCCCAACCCTCGGCCTGTTACCATTCCCAAATCGACCTACCCTAATATATATATACACTTTTACAGATATACTTATTTATACAAGTATATCTGTAAAAGTATATATATATACATATATATATATACATATATAATCATAGATGTATATATGCGTTTAGATCTGTATGTATACAAACACACACACACATGCACCACTTGCTATTAAGTTATGCATGGTCATTCCTAATGCTACCGTTCGACCCTCACCTGGCAAATTTCATATTATTTTAAATTTTCATTCTTTTGTACCGATTCACCCAGGCTAAAACCAATATATAATGTTTCGCATGGGTTCAGACACATGAAAAATGAAGTATCATATTTTGAGAGGTAAAACCCTAGGAGCTGTTTGGTAGGCATTTTTTTAAAAGACAGATATATACGTATTACATAGAGAAATGAGAATATGAAGTAGTATGGTTAAAATTTAAACGTAGAAAGGGAAAACACTAGTTGTTATAACTGGAAAAAGAAAATAGAAGATATTCTATTTAAAAATGTTAGATCAATAATTTAAAATTTTCAGGATTTAGATTTTTTAAAAATCAATTTAACATTAAATAACTAATTCTTAATTAATACTGCGGTATTTCCATAGTAAATTTGTCATATTTTTGCTAGAATGCTTTGCCTCTTGTTCCAGATTTAACAACTTCTACTTTTCCATGTTTAAATCCCAACCGTATTACATTTAATGCTTGCATTTTTCTCTATAATCCATGATTTTCCAGGCTTTGTTTGAAATCCAATTTTCACTCTGTTTCACTTGTTACCTCTACATTCCTACGATAGTGCAGCTTAGCCACCGATCGGAACATCAGTTTAATATTAGCGACATTTTTTTATATCATGTAACAGGTAGGGTAACATATTAAGTTTCTATGGCAACCAAGAGCTTATAAAAATATATTTTCTTTCCTAACTGATTCTGAGAATTTTTGATCACACTAATTTTATTATAAATTTTGTTTTGCAGAACAAAAATTGAATTTGTTTATCCAAATATAGCTGAGAAAATGATTGTAAAAAATTGTTTGAAAGTTATTTGTAAATTAGTGGGCGGCGAGAATTTTAAGGAGCGCTAAATGAGTAAAAGATACACAGCCACATCATTCAAACACCGGAGTGATTCAATGATACGTAAATATAGATTGAAAAAAGTTGTATTTACTTTAAACACTGTGCGCAAATTTCACGCACTTTTATATATCATGTAGAATATCTGTATTAAGATAATTACACATAATAGTTAAGCAAATATCATTATCCCATAAGAAACCGAAGAAATAATAGGGAATTAAAATACAATGAATGGTAGCAGAATAAGGCAATTAGCTGGATCATTTGCTAGTAAATAGGCCTCAACGACCCATATATAAGACAGTTGTTGTTTGTTTTTTTTAATAAATGGAAAAAAGGGTTTTAATATGAATATCAGAACAAAAAAACTAATATATGTATATATGTATATATAAATATGCATATATATAAATCATATATATATATATGCATATATATATATATATATATATATATATATATATATATATATATATATATATATATATATATATAATAAAAACACCACTGGTAATGTTAAACTTTATTTTAACAAGAAAAGGAAACCCAACTAAACCAATTGCAACAAGATATGAAGAAAAACATTTTTATATATGTTATTTAAATTATTCTTTTATATTGTTGTTTTGACGCTATTTTCTCTGAGTGGGGCATTGTTATGACTGTTTTCCTTGTATGTTATTAATTTTTTATGCCGATTGTAGGTTTGTGTGTTTAATTTCTTATGTTTTTTTTAATGATTTTTAATGTAGAGGGTACGGGTTTTGGAAAATTGTCTTTTGCAGCAAGGGCAGACTATAATCGCGAAGGTAGAGAAGAGAAAGTTGACGGAAGGTTAGGGTAATGTTTGGCATCGTGTGTTATTATGCAGGGGAAATGATCTTTGAATTTCTGTGATAATAGTTCTCTATTGGTACCACATTGGATTTTGATTTTTTTTTTAGTTGTTCCTTCACAGACGTTCGACGTAGTTGTTCATCGTGTGTGTAGTAGGTCAACAACTTTTATAGATTCATTATCTTAATTATCTGGAAATTTTGATGAAAAATATTAGTGTAAACTTTGATTAAAAACATAATCAAATAACATTTAATTGAATTTTTTTGGCGTCTGCTAACTTAAATTCCATTAGTTAGGCGGTTCGTCATATCCGTGTTCTGCTCGTGAACGTTCTTAAAATCGAGGTTACAGAACTGCATAAGGACCATTTGTCATTCTAGTGTATATTTAAAATAAAACAAAAACATCTTTAACTCAGTACCTTATTTGTTCTATTTTTTATTTATTCTTTTCTACGTAATTTTGTTTTTTTCCACCCAACCATTTGTTATTATCATCACTGGACACTCTTTAGTTTAATTGTATTTTATTTTGTTCGTTTCATTCTATGAGTTTATAAGGCAGGTCGTCTGTTACGTGTCTTTTTGTTTTCAAAGCATGTTTTATGATTTTACTAACTTATATATATATATATATATATATATATATATATATATATATATATATATGTATATATATATATATATATATATATATATATATATATATATAAGAATTTAAATTTGTAGTAAAAATGTAAAAGTTTTCTTTTGTATTTTTGCTTTGGCTTTTTATTGTTCCAGTTAATAAGGAATGAGTTACCTCTGTACATACAGTTTTTCAGACTCCCTCATCACATTAACACAGCTTATTCCCAGGTAATGCATTGAGCGAGGATGTGGTAATTCCTCACATTGTTGTGATTTTGTTGGTATATGCTGGTCTATGTTTATATTTTTCTCTATTTGAGAGTGCAAGCTCCGTCCATATCTCGCGGGTTGCTAAGGCTTTTTTATCATTGTTTTAACTGTAAATGAGCTCATACGTGCATATTATCTTTGCTTTTATGTACCTTATATATATATATATATATATATATATATATACTAGAATTTAAGCTATATTTGCTCTTGTGAGCAATGCTTGGAGTTATCATAATTATAATTCTATAACAAACCCCACTCTCCCCAATGGTTTACTTCCACTTGCGCAACTGCCATTGCTCAAACGCAGCATGTATACCGCAAATCTAACAGACATATGTCCAGTTCAAACAAACAGAAGTATATAGAAGCTAGAAGTAACGTTAAGAAAGAAATAGCGACAGCTAAGAGAGAATTTGCTGAAACCACTAAAAACGCATCGAAGCACAAAAATTAGGAACGAGTGACGTCTGAAAAATCTACAACAGTGTAGTAAATAATGGGCAATCAACAATTTCCCCACTACCCAACAATCACGAGGCTAATATGCTTGCCAGTCGGTTGTCCTCGAACGCCACACTGAACCCTTCCAACAACCCTCTGACTGGCTTTTCGTTTGCGGACAGACGTCACTCTAGACGATTTAAAAATCACCCCTGCTCAGGTACACGCTATCATAAAAATCCTTGACACTTCAAAGCATGTGGACCTGATCTTATCCCAGCTGTGCTATTAAAAAAGTGCCAAGCCGAAGTAGCTTCCGTTCTCTTTAAACTCTACAACAAATGCCTTAATGAATCATGCTTCCCGGGCTGTTGGAAAACTGCTTCTGTGGTAGCAGTATTCAAGAATTCTGGCGGAAGAACTGATCCATCAAATTATCGCCCCATTAGCCTACTCCCACTTTTAGCCAAAATATCTGAGACCATAATTAACCATGCTCTAATCCGGCACCTTACAGATGCAAAACTTCTGACTGACAAACAATATGGATTTAGACAAGCCCGTTCCACAGCTGAAATCCTCACTGTAATCTCTGAACGTATATACCATTCACTGGACAAAGCGGGGGAGAGAAGAGCGGTAAGGCCTTTGACAGGGTATGACATAATGGTCTCCTCAGGAAAATTAAAGCATACAGTATCACTGGTAGAATACTTAACATAATTAAATCCTTCTTAGATAAGAAAAAACTCCAGGTTGTCCTCGACGGTCGTACATCTAAACAGTGTGATATAAATGCGGGAGTGCCTCAGGGGTCTATCCTTGGACCTCTATTGTTCCTAATATTTATTAATGACCTCCCCGATAAAACTGCCTCTGAGATGGGTATATATGCTGATGACACTGAAATCTATAACAGTCATGACAGGAAAACAAATGAACCCATAACTAAAGAAATGGCAAAAATCACTAGATGATAAACTCCTATCTGTAGTGGAATGGGAACAAAAATAGATGGTCACATTCAATGCTGCCAAGACTAAACTCGTTTCCTCCAATAATTACAAGAAACCTTCTCTGCCAACAATATCAATGGCCAGTGACTACTTGTCTGAGAGTACATCGTTCAAACTGCTTAGCCTAAAATTCACAGGAAACATGAGTTGGAACAATTATATTGAAAACATTGCCCGGGCCACTGCGAAAAAGGTAGGCTCTCTCTACCGTGCTAGAAAACTACTGACACCGGAAAGTATCCTGTACCTCTATAAGGCCCCCATTCGCTCATGTATGGAGTATTGTTGTCACATTTGGGCTGGTGCATCTGCTGCTAGTCTCTCGCTCCTAGACAAGGTTCAAAAGAGAGTAGCCAATCTGATAGGTCCTGAACTGGCATCTAAGCTTCAGCCTCTATCCCCTCGACGAAACGTTGCATACCTCTGCCTGTTCTACAAGGTATTTTAATGGTGAATGATCTGCCGAACTGCAGACACTTGTGCACCCACGACATAGACACCCTCGACAAACCCGACAGGCAGCTAAATCTCACCGCAACACTGTAAAGATCCCTAGATGTAAGAGAACCTTCTACTTCAGTAGTTTCTTCCCCAGACCCGCTAGACTGTGGAATTCCATTCCAGGTCCGTGCTTCCCTAACTGTACTGATATGCAAGAGTTCAAGTGTAACGTAAACCGACATATTGCTGCCACAATTCCCAACATAGTGCCCCAGTAGTTGTTGCCCCTGATAGTAGGCCCCTATACCAAAGTGGCAATGTGTTTTGTTTGGGGTGAAGATGTAATAAAAAAAATAAAATAAATAATCATTATTAACATTTCCATGACTTTTCTTTGTATTTTTGTTTTGTATTATAATTTAAGTTTGAATTTATTTTCTTTATAATCTTTTATTTTGGTTTTGATTTTTAAAAATGTAGTTTTGGTTTGTCCGATTTTATTTCTAAACCGTTACTATCGTATTCGTATTATAAAGCAAGATTTTTGTGCTCTGACATTTTAAATGTCGAATCGATCTATGTTAACTTTCCGACTACTGTTATCAAGGTATATTAAGTAGATGAGAGAGATAGAGAGAAAGGGAGAGATAGATTTCATGGGTGTGACAAGTACAGGGTTCCATTTAATTATATATATATATATATATATATATATATATATATATATATATATACACATACATTTATGATCCTTGAAATTACTGTTACGATTCTGAACACGACGTTAATATTTTCTCTTTTCTGAAGATAATTCACGTAATTGATCAGATGAGTTTAATACTAATGTTTTACAAACATGTTTACATATCATCGTTATTTGGCAAGCATAGCCGATTTCTTAATCATAGCTGTGACGAAAAGAAATAAAAGCGTATTAACTCACACGTAACTTAATGTAATATAAAGAAAGAAAACTAAATTATTTATTAAACTAAAAAATAGAAAATCTAAGATATAAACATATGTAGCAGAATAAAATAAACTCTAAAAGAAAATAATGAATATGAAAGTAATTGTGAGAGAAAGTCAGATACATAATTTTTTTTTAAATCAAGGAAATGTAGTGATGTGATTGGTTACCATACATTATTAATGTCTCAGCCTGCTTATTTTATATTCGAGGATATAATTAAAAACTTGTCCCCATATTAAAATCGAGCCCTTATTTATATTGTTGCATTAACCCGATGTTATATGGTTAATTCTCATGGTTCGTAGAGGCCTTATAAACACCAAACCACCCGTTTGTTTTATTCTATTTCGTAATCGAAAAAAGAAATTATCAGCAAAAAATATAAAATAAATTAAGCGAATAATATTCAGAGGAGCAAACACAACTAAAGGCAGTATCATAACATGCGTAGTAAATAAATTGCATTAAAAATAAAAGAAATATAGAAGAATATATAAAACGTACAAACACAATGAAAGAACGAAACATAATTCAGGAATAAATGATGCTAAATAAAGCTGAAAGGTGAAGTTGTTTCTAAAGAAAACCTATGAATTAACATATATAAATAAAATTATAAAGAAAAAGTGAGTAAGGAAATGTCAACAAAAACCTGAAGACGAGGGGAAATAGAGAGGGAGAGAAAGAATTTAGATGAAAGAATACCGATACAATGAAAAAAAAGAATGTAAAATCTAATTGGGGCAGCGATGAAATACGAAATAAATAATTAAAACTACAAGAGAAAAATCGCTGATGCCTTGGCAGTGAAAAGAACGCACAAAGTGTTCAAAGTGTGGAAGCCATGTACTACGAGAACAAAATAGAACATATAAAAACAACAAAAGAGTAGTGGCGTTGCTGAGCGCCACGGGTCAGTTAGTGTTTTCGCCCGATTTTCACTCTATTAGTCAATAACTGATAAGTGCGCCCCGCTGTATACCAAGTACAATGGCCATAATTGCATTGCTGTTCGTCTTGACGAGAGTTCCCAAGTGTATGGCGCAAGTTCTAATATTTGGACAATATCCAACAAACACGGACGGGACTTACGTGGCCAGTTTTCAACAATTCGTCGCAACAGATATCGGCTGGCTTTAGTTCAATAGATTGCCGTTTAACAAGAGTGTAGCATCGAATCGACGTCAAATATACAAGAAAACATAAAAAAGAAAAGTTTTCTTCTGTCTCTGATTATACGTCTAACAATTAAAAACTAGTTGAGCCCGTTACCTACCTATACAGTAGAACCTCCGGATACGGTATGCCTAGGGTACGATTTTTCAGGGTACGATGTTGAATACAATGATTTTTCGGCATCTGGTTACATTTTCTTCTCCGTCTTGTTGTGGCATTTATATTGTTATTTTATTATATACACGTGTACTATATACTCTACTATTACTCTTTGTTACTATATTTTAATGCCGAATCCCGGAGTTCTACCGTATAATATATGAGAATACAGAAACACAATACATACTTTAAACAATTTTTAATGAACTAATTAGATAGAATTCATTTTAAACCTTGCATGTTTTGAATAGAAACGATAAAAATATTTACAATCAAAAGAGTATGATTAAAAAACATTAAAAACATTCAAGTAAATAAGTGCTAATAAATGCATATATGAACATATAAACGCATAAACACATGCGCACATCTTCATGATGTAATAACACCTACTGCGATATACAAAGTCATTTTAATTGTGTTTATATTCATGAAAACCGTTCTGCTGTCATTATTCGTAGTATCTTAATTACTACATTCTCCATATTCCTATCATCCTTCTAAACTTGTTTCTGTATATTCGCTCTTCTCTTTCGTTCCCTTGACATATTCATTGTAGGCTGATTTAACGGCAAAATCAACGACTTAGGAGAACTTTTAATTCTCGTTCCTATCATGTTATCTGTTTGTTGCTTCGATAGGTTCTTCTCTTCAGGATTTTTGTAGTCATGTCTTTAATTAGTGTTGCCGTTTTTGCGAGTATTGTTTGTCTCCCTATTCAAGATGCAGTTGTTTGCATTATTCCTACTATACTGGTTTTTCTAACTTGATCGAGTTTATTCGTATATTCTTTCTGCGCTACTCGTTGCATTCAATTATTACTTGGTGAAACGTTTCGTGTCTTTGTCCATAGAGTCTGTATTTGCGCATCTTGAGCTTTATGGATCTATGTCTACATATCTAGTTATCGCTTCAAGCCTGGCCCCTTACCTCTCGGTGTTTACTATATAAGTGTTTAGGTTTACTCCATGTCTCTTACTGCGACAAATATCCTTTCTATGTTCTCCTTCCATTATGTTCTAATTCATGTCTGTGTTTACGAAGCCTCGGCCAGCATCAGCTTTTGCTTGCAGTGCGTTTTGCATAAGCAAAAGCTTCCTTTTTTTGGTCGACATCTCCGTTCTAGTTTGGCCCAATTTGTAAACTGTCCGGAGTATGTTACTATTGATACTGCAGATGTTATAATTCTAAGGTGTCCACTATATTTTAGTTTTGCTGAATATTCGTTTTTATCTGAAGTATTTAGTTCCTATGTTTTGTTTTCAATCTGCCGATAGTGTTTGCTTCAAATTTTTCCAATAATTGTTAGTGTCTATATCCTAGGTAAATGTAATATCTTCTGTTGCCCCCTGTTTTCCATACTGATTATGAATAGTGAACACTATTCAATACCGAAGTATGTACGGATATCCTGGTTTAATGTGGTGTTTATGAACTAACGTCTCTAGTTTTTTTCGGTTATTGCGACAGATTTCATGTCATGAATACATATTAAATGATTCCTTCTTTCTTTGTACATATGAATTTGTATTCGAATTGGTATTTTCTTAGTTTATTTTTAACAAGGCATCATGACTATACAGACATTAGGAATGGTATTGTATATCAGCTTGGTATATACTTATTTTTATTTGTATCTAAGTTATTGTCTACCAGATCATGTCTCTATGTTCTCATTGACCTTTTATTAAACTCGTAAACTTCCCGCGTATTTGGATCAGGTTAAGCTAATCTTTTATTCATGCTCGGCAAATTATGTCGTACAGTTTGTGCTAGACAATGCATGTCATAGCAATGTTTTCATTACATCTCCCATCCTGAGGAACGTTTGTTTTATGTATAGCAGAGCAAGCGTTTCTCTTTTAACTTTCTGTTCCTCGGAAAGTAGTCTTCAAATATTAGGAGGATCGTAAATTTGTTCTCCCAATTGTGTTGTTAGTAATTGCACACAGAACGTAAGCATCATATAGAGCGTATTTATATCTGTCTTTTTATAAATATATACATATATATGTATATATATACATATATCCACACACACACACACACACACACACACACACATACACACACACACATATATATATATATATATATATATATATATATATATATATATATATATATATATATAAAGAGACAGTTTCTTATTGTTCATCCATTCTAACACGTATGATTCGTGGATACATCATTCAAGTGTGTTATTTGCATTAAATCTATTGAAAGCCGTTTTTCAAACTGATATGCTATTATGTAAGTCAAACACACGCACACAAACGTTATTAAATTACGCACCAGTTACCTTCCCTTGTCATGAATTGAGATTTGGCCGAGAGGTGGCGTTCTAATCCTGTTCAGTTAACCAACCATCTAGTTCTCTTTCTGGTCTAGCTGTCCACTTGAACGCATGCAATTTTTCATCGTATTTAGAAAGACACGTTTTCCTTTTGCAGGTAAAGCTGAATACAAAGGTATACCTTAACACATTTGGCATACAAAATTAACATTCAATACACCACTTAGGGCAAAAAGGTATCGTAAATAAAATGCATCAAGAAATGCCGCCTGTTTCCTCGTCAAAATATGCATCATAAATAGTTTGGTCGTGAATACGAAACATGGAACGTTGAGAAGTGGAAGAATGGCTTATTAACTGATGGGAAATTTGCAACCCCGGTGGTCCTAATGGCTTTAAACGATATTGGCATAACAAAAACAGGCCTGCTATATTGTGTCCGCACGTAATTGTATAGGAATGTCCCTAATGGTATGTGGTATGAGATTATTTTTTTTCTAGCGAGACAATGGAGCTCCCGGTGATGCATAGGTCAGAGAGCGCTGGTTATGTTAGCAGGTTACAAAAAAAGCATCGTTGATGACCGAGGGATATCGTTTGTCTGTGGAATGGATAGTAAATACAACAGGATAATACTGTAATCAATGCTGCCCGAAGGATTGGTCTTTTCATCTCTTTAAATATCCCACATGCTCACCGGACTTGAATACAATTTAATATGTTTAGCGATGTATGAGAAGAGATTTAAATCATAATGGCAAACAATATGAGAGAGAAAAAATGAACTCCGTGAAGCCATCCCCAGAAACATGGACATCATTCATGCACCTTCATGAAAACGGATATTTCTAAAATATTCAAGAATTTTAAGTCATCAAATGGAGGGAGAACCCATTGTTAAATTTGGTTACTTAATGTCTTTATACATTTTCCGTACAAATTCGTGAAATGTATCACGTTGCGCTTATAATTCTGAAATCGTTTAAAATGCCTCCTTTTAAAAAATTTAAGGTTCTAAATTAAATGTTGGGAATATAGCTTTATCCATGACGAATTAATTTCTAGTATTGCAATCTTAAGGGAGAATAGCTTATCCGTATTTTTTTTTTACTTAGAAGTAACTTGAATATTTTATCAGTATATATATATATATATATATATATATATATATATATATATATATATATATATATATATATATATAGAAAGAGGGAGAGAGAAAGAGAGAGAGAAGAAATAAAATGAAACAAAGTTATGTGTTCATCAACGGTTCGTCTTTATTTCGAAATTCCTACCATATCTCAGTTTGTTCCTTTTAATTTCTCTATTTTGTCGGATTACTATATCCAGTATTCCCATCGTACACACACACACACCCACACACACACACACATACACACATATATTTATATACAAATGTATTTTCTTAGAACATAGTTTTATCTAAATATATGGGTTTCTGTCAGAAATGCATGCTCGTAAATTTTACAGCATTGTGAAAGATGTAGTAAATACACATAAATAAAGCTCGTCATAATAGTACAATTATATTACTCATCTAATACATGCCCATAAAATCAATAATTAACTAATAAATAGTATCTTTTATACAAATATGTTAGATATTTTTTGGCATATCAATTACAGAGTATATTAAAAACTTCCGTTTAACAAATTTTTAATTCATAAAATATGAGTTTAATACCAATGTTATGCACAAAATCAGTTTTTAATATATATATATATATATATATATATATATATATATATATATATGGAGAATAAGGATGTCTATATGTATAAATACAGACGGGCGAAATTCTTAAACCTGATGGACAACAGTTCTAAATCGAACCGGTTCGTTATTACGTCAACCTAGAATGTTAGAGAACAAAAAACATGTATTTTATATTGTTCTTTCTACATGGTAGAATAATTAACTCCCGGTCTAATTGAAATTTTAGTATAGGTTAACAGTGTTTAAGCATAAGGCAGTAACGCTCTATAACTGAATTACATCAGACAGAATAAATGTCTACGTTGTTCAGATCTGAATGCGTGAAAGAAAACAATATATTTTGTGCCGTTCAAATCGTATTAACGTTGTATTTTTATCATCAAATAAAAATATTCATTTCGTAAAATAAAATAATCAAGACTTTTTTATATTATTCAGTTGTGAAAAATCAAAAATTACTTTTATTCTTTCATTTTCTTATAAACAGCATTTATGTATCATTTACAACTAAAGTCAGTTTGAATTTTCTTAACAAAACGAGGAACGAATTTAACAGAAAATCAATACTTTTCAGCAAGAGTTCGGAAAATATATTGCTTTAATGACTGTAAGCAGTTCGAAACGACTAAAAGATTTTACTTCATCACATCCTATGAAAGTGAGTGATAAAAAGGTTGAGTTGCATATTTTTGGCAATGAGAAAAGTCTTAAACGTGATAATCATATTCGTCTGATTTTCTGAGCAAACTACAAAATATAAGCACATCAGTAAATGCACACACCTATAGAGATACTCATGCATACACACAAACATAAATATATATATATATATATATATATATGTATATATATATATATATTATATTATATTATATTATTGGTAGTATTATTTAAACAAAACCAAAATGTGTCAACCAAAGAGTGTTCAATGTAAAGAGAGAGCAATGATATGTTGGATGTGATAACTAATAGCTACACATATGCAAACATGTTTCAGTGACCACCCTGCCTGTCGTGTATATTCATGGCCTGATGAGGTGACTTTCCCTAGCAGGGTGTCACTGAAACATGTTTGCATATGTGTAGCCATTAGTTATCACAACCAACATATATATATATATATATATATATATATATATATATATATATATATATATATATATTTACACATTTGTGTGTTCTAAATAAAAACGAGCTTCGAGGCGAAGTCAATGTAAACCGTATTCATTGTTTGAAAAAAAAACAAAAACGGAAACACCACCACCAACAACAAATGTAAATTTATAAGAGATAAAAATTAACAGTAAAATAATCTAGAGGTCGTGGCCTTACGGTTAATGCGCCGGACTGTGTTACATACAGTCTGGAGTTCGATCCCGAAATCAGTTGAGCTAGGCTGATAAGAGTTAGTGAACTCGAAACACGCGTGTACGTAGATTACTGTTTTTTAAAAAATAATAAATAAATAAAAATTATATATATATATATATATATATATATATATATATATATATATATATATATATATATATATATCCAAACAAATTATGGGCGCCCTTCTAAATAAATACGAGCTTCGGGGCGAAGCCAATATTAACCGTATTTATCGTTAAAAAAAAAAACAATATACAGCTGTGTAACTATACACAACACTCAAAAATATATCTATTAAATACATAGGTATAGAAATGAAAATGTAATTTAACTAAAGTAGGACGTCTAATATGTATATAAACTTAGATTAGAAGGCTATAACAATGCAAGAAGCACAAATACCGCGATGGTGTTGAATATAAATTAATCAAGTGGTTTATACAAAGGAACATTATTTCATCAGTTATCTTTTCTAAAATGTTATCTCTGAATGTGTCCTATAATATACTAGAGGAAACATTCTTTCAAAATACGAGTCGACAGATAAAAGGAAAATTAAAACGTAATATTTACAAAAGGGCAATACATTTTATTCCATGCATTGTGATAATTTTTATTTGCTGCAATTTCTCCACATCTGCCTATCTGTTTCCTTATGTAATTGTGTATCTATATATCTTTCCATCTATTTATCTATCTATCTATCTATTTATCTATATATCTACCTATCTCTCTATCTATCTATCTCTCTTTCTCTCTCTATATATATATGTATATATATATAATCTGTGTGTGTGTGTGTGTGTGTGTGTGTGTGTGTGTGTGTGTGTGGATATATAGGTATCATAATTTTATTTTGTAAACAATGACACACCTTCACCTATTACAGGATTTTTAAACAATTTGAGCAGGCGAAAGTAGCTTTACATGGACTATATTTATTTACTTAAGTGTATATTCATTCAAAGAATTAATGGCAGATTTTTTTGATGCCGAATGAACGGGTACAGCATAGTATTTCAAAATATCAGATAAGTATTTGATATACACGCATTGAATATCATTTTTTCATAACCATGTTGTAGAAGCATAATCAATTAAATCATGTTATATTACATATTATTGCCAAAACGTTATGCTGATAGTATTTATAAATGGATGGAAAATTGTGCTAAATTTTCTGATCGTGTAATTTATATTACTGGTTATTGTTATGTGATTCTTATTATATATATATATATATATATATATATATATATATATATATATATATATATCGATTTTAATAAGAGAATAGTTTTAAACTGAAACAGTAACATTATATTGATATGTAGTAAAATCGTATATTCAGTTTACTAATTATAGACTAACAAACAAATAAATGAACGAAACGACTGGTATATTCATTCAAGAAATGAGTATATATATTTATATACACATATATATATGTATGTATGTATATATATATATATATATATATATATATATAGGGAGTAAAAAAGAAAGAGATTAAGTTTTGATAGAAAAATAATTATATCTATAGGTTAATAGGGAGTTTAATTAGAACATAAGGAAGAACCCCATTTACGACAGGATATTTCAGAGTAAAATACTTATCATCTGAAAAGCGAGGAGCCTGCATTATATTAAAAATAATTCGCACTCATATTTGATTTTGTTAGAGGTATTTTGTTTTACTACTCGTTTATTTTTATTCATTTTTTCAATAGACACATTTTTTCAACTCAATTTTCATTCTTATATTTTTCATGTTGGACGGTTTTCCTCGAAATTCGAGGAAAAGCTTTTCTTTCTTTAAAATTTATAATGCATATTTGTAAAACATAACACTCTAATATTTTCATTGTACGCTACTACTTTTTTGTTATTATTACTGCATTTTAAAAAAACAGTGTTATATTTCATTAAAATGGAGCAATCACCTACCAAGTCTCATAGATTAGCTGTCATGAAGATACGTTGCTAGTAAAGTAAGTTTTAATGGACAATGTGATTAGTTATGTTGATGTTTCAACAATAGCTTTCTAAAGTCTACCATATTGTAATACTACGAGACGTAAGTCAGTGGGAGAGTTTTCCGCAATCACAAAAACTTATAAAACACTTTAAAAATGGGATACAGAAATTCAAAAACGAAATAAATTATCATGGATGAGCAGATACTCAGGGATATATGTATAAAACAGGAAAGAGTATTCGTGTAATACAATATGTACACAATTTTATAAAATGTACGTAAAATAATTCATGGGATATAGGGGAGATTAAATATATATTCGAGGAATTATAATAAACTACTTTGTGAACAGAGAGAGGGTCTGCCTGAAATAATGTAGACTGACTACAAAATTGTAAAATAATATTTGAGAGTCAGCTCGGTGTAAGATTCTAAAACAGTCCAATTTTTATGCATTAGTACTAGCAAGATTTTCGGTTAAGTATGGCCAATAGCAGATTCCACGGTATAAGTTTGAGGAAGGCAACGGGCTTGCCCACTCTAATGCACATATCAAGCTCTCTTCAGCCAATACTCATCTCTGAAGAGAGCTTGATTTAGCCAATAGTCATCTCTGAAGTGAGTTTGATATGGATATCTAAAACGGTCCTAACCATCGGGCTTGAAATCGACGGTACGAATGACTTGCCTCATCTAACAACTTTCTGTACGCAAATACAAAATATAGAAATATAAATACGCTCTTGTATTTCAGATTTTCCTGCTAGTTGATCACTCTGCTGGATTTCTTTTTACAAAAAACTAATCATATATATATATATGTATATATATATATATATATATATATATATATATATATATATATATATATATATATATATACTAGCATAAGTACTCCTCGTTGACTGGGTTAAAAAAGGCTACAGAAAATTGACTGTGATTGATGAAAGTATAATAAGTTATGAAAAGGAGGTGGATACACAAAGGTTTTACCCCAAGCCAAACATGATGAAAGTAAAGATAATTTTCGCGAAAATATAGTTTTTATATAAACTTTGTTTCCATTCGTAGCCAAGAGTGACCAACAAACTTATGTTTCCTCACAAAGAGAAAATGTTATGTATATATATATATATATATATATATATATATATATATATATATATATATATATATATATCGGAGCTACTTAAACATTAATTAAGAAAAGAATATCAAACCACATTTCTTCTTTTAACAACTATAATTCATATAATAACCAAGGAACTTCTCTAACCACATTAATTAAAAAACTTAACTCTAACAATACTCCCTTCTCAATCAAATGGACTATTATAAAAAAAAGTTAAGCCTTATACTGCAGGCTCTAAGTCATGTCGCCTCTGTACAACCGAAGCTATAACTATAATTACTTCCCCTCAAAGTAACAATATAATACATTTTAAAAATGAACTGATCTATTTCTGTAAACATAAGTCCGAATTTAATTATGGCAATTTTGAAATTACATAGTTATTACTTTTACCTTTTATATAGTTATAAAATATTTTTTCTTTAACTTTTTCGTTTTACGACATGCTTCTTAATTATTTATAATGTAATAATCATTTATTTTATTATTCATCTCTACTTTATAATTAAATAATCCTTTATTTTAATTCTTTATCTCTTTGCATGTCCAGTTTTTTATCTGCATTTTCTGTTTTATTCTTAAATTTTCCTATCTATCTAATACATCAATCTACCCACACTTTCATATTTTGTATGTATATTTACTTAAATTTTACTATATGAATGTACTTACTCTTTTTCCTGAAATTGCAGATACCGGCCATGTTCTCCCCTTAAGTAATTTTTTATTTTTTATCTTTATTCTTTTCCTATTCTTATTTTATTTTATATTTTATATTATATATTATATTTTATTTTTTATTTATTTAGTATTCTTTATTATCTATTTAATTATTATATATTTATTTATTTTTATTTTCCTTTTTTATTTTAATTTTCCTTTTAGTGTCGTTTAATAACTCTTGCTGACATTTTTTCAGTGATAACCTGTACATTTCAGTTGACCTATATTATTTTGCCCTACATATATTTTCGCGCCTTTAACATTTCCTGTCTGGGTCGTTTGGACTTTTGTTTCCCTTTATTTTATATTTATCTTTATCATTTCTTCTCTCTGTCCTTTTTCTTCCTAGATCTTTTTTATTTATAGTTATGTCTCGGAAGTAGAGTTAAAAGCACATCTTATTTTTCTTTTATAAATATTTTTCCTTGTACACATGTTTGCCAATTTTGCCATGGATTTCTGCCTTTGGATTATTATGGACCATCTTCTTCCAATTACGGGAATTCCTTTGAATTTTACTTATACAAATGGAAATTCTTTTAACTATCTTGAAGTTTTACATTTGGATTTTACCGTCACTGGATTTTTTATCTTCTACCAGACTATCCATTCATGTGTAATCACCTGTTTCTTTACCGTATTCCCTCTGCGTCACTTACTTTGTCTTCAAATAAGATCTTTAACTTACTTGTTGTTTTATCAAATACTTCTGCATGCAAAATCCGATCCCGCATTTTGCTAATTCCTACACTCTGATGAGAAGGGGGAATTTCTTCGAAACTCCGCGGATTTAGGACTATCCATTTATCTAGTGTTTCCTTTTCAGATTAAATATTTTTAAACTCATTTCAAGGTGTGTGTTTTTAACATATTTTATTAACTGTTTGCTCATATATATATATATATATATATATATATATAAATATATATATATATTTATTTATATATATATATATAGATATGTATATATTTATATGTATATATATATAAGAAATAAATGTTACCATAGTCCATGAACGTTACTTTTATGGTAGAAAAGTTCATTGGTTTGTATTTTTAAGTAGTCTGTATTTTTTTTAATTCACGAACCGGTTTTAAAATATCAAAATGGCAGCGGCTGCGAAATGCAGAGCCCCGTTTTCAATTTGAAGGAGGGACACCTGAGCATTCTGTGTTAACAATTTAATAGAGTTCGCTCAACGTAAGGAATGTTTATAAACATACTTTTTTTTAATGTGTTCCGTTATGTTGTGCTTGAGGAATATTCGATTATGGCATGTGTAGTCTATATAAAAATTCATTTAACTAGTTATCGCCTAAAAATTCGTTTTAATTTAGGTTCGCTGAAATTATTTCAAGTAAAGAGCATTAAAAACTATTTAAAATAAAAAAAAACATGAACTGAACTTTTATTGACTATGGTAGCATTTATTCTTGTACAATTATTTTTTCGGGTAGTCGTTTGTTGGCTTTTCTGCTAAAAAACTCTTTCTACATAATATCGACGAAATATCAAAAAACAAAGAAAAAAACAGTTGTGAAAAATAATCAAGCTTTACTTACTTTAGTAAAATAATATGAAACAACAAAATGCATATTATAAAAGTAAACACGTATTTTCTTTTGTTTTTAAAGCAAAGAATCGATATAAATATGAATAAGAATAAAATGGCGCACTTTTCAAGCAGAACAACTTCGTTTCAGCTTTACAGTATTGAATACTGCAGTATTGCACCGTCGGATTCAGGGTTGTACTATTGCAATGTAGAGAATTGCAGAGAGGGGTGTAATCAACTGAATTTCTTTCTCGTACACTGACAAAAAAGCTTAATCAGATATATAAATAAAAATAAAAAGGTTGTGTAAATGTTTTTTAAAAGACACGTAATCACGTGAGCAGGATAGTTCCTTCTTTTGAAACGATAAAAAGTAACGCTCTTATTTTTTATCATTTATCTATTTTTCTATTTTCGAAAGAGTGCCACGTGCAAGTGGAGAAGAGGAAAAACTTAATGATGCAAAATGTGTGTCGAGAATTGTCCAAAGTTCCGACTTCTATTTTTGGATTTCACTTTAATAAGAACGTGGATTTATGAGGTGAGTTTATTCGACACAATATGATCTAAATCAAAAGAAATAAAAGGTACCGTGAATTAAGATTAAAGTTAAGGTGTTACTGTTGACCGTCACCCCTTTTAAAAAAACTTGTTTTACTTTGTGACATATTTACATTCCATGGAGGTCAGGCGCGAACGAACACCCAATAATTTTATTGTAACATATTTCTTCAAACTGAAACATAATTATCAAAGTACACTTACGCAAATAGATATGAACAGTCTTTGTTAAAGTTTGTGGCATATTTTATGGAGTACAGGCGCGAAGGCAAACCCCACAATTATTATTATACCATCGCTAATTAAGTTTAAGCATACTCATCAAAGTATTCTTATGTACATATATCTATATCAAAACCCCTGTACAGTTTAATAATTTTCATTTTTTTTTGTTTCTATACTTTGAGGGCCAGTCGCGAACGCAGACCCCACAATTTTTATGAACCACGTTCTGCCAGATATAAAAATACCCATTCCTCATCCTCAATACATCTTCTATCATTATATGTAATCATTTTTTTTTTAAATAGTCAACCATATATGAGCCTATTCTTGACCACACACACACACACACACACACACACACACACACCACATACAGGCGCTCAGCTTTATATTATAAAAAATAATATAATGGATTTCTTTTTCTTTAGATAAAATTGATAAGTGTTGTTAAAAAGACATGAGAATCTGTTTAAAGTCATGATATTAAAAATTTCTAGCTAATTATTAAACATTTTAGAACTGTTCTTAAAATAAAAAGACTTTGAGTTTCAGAGAATAATATATCACTGATGATTTCTGTAATGCATTTTCTTCATTCAAGGAAACAGTTGTAAACGCACGCTATTTATAATAAAACAATCTGAATGTTATATATATATATATATATATATATATATATATATATATATATATATATATATATATATATATATATATTGGATTTTGGAATGCTTTAAAGGTGGCTACCTGGCTACGTTCGAATCGTCCGCTCGGCAAGAATTTCATCCTACATTGATGAATGCTTAAGAATCGTACATGATTTTCTTTAGATATAAAATAGTAAATATTATTTTATTGTAATTTTCCATGCTTTTACAGAATGCATAAGGATGCCCACTGTCTCGGAACTATAAATAAAAGACACTCAACTCTGTGTTATGCTAGTCCACATGTCGTTCGAACTCTATGAATTATCTAATGTCCGCACCGGAATTGTTACTTCTTTATAACCTTCAAGCTCGTGCAATAGTTTGATGGTCAAAGAGTAGAGGCTTATCAAATGGCGTCAACTGTGGGTTCGTGGCTGTGTTCGAATCTCGCAAACGGCATTAATTTTCATCTTACACCGATGGTTCATAAGAATGGAACAGTATTAGCGTAGGTATAAAATAATGATTGTTATTTAATAGCAGAACCTGTACACCACAGTTATCCGGTTGAAGTATCACCTCCTCGTAAAAAATTAAACTACGCTTGTTGTTCGTTGCCACTGCCGTCTCTAAACAATTGCGAGGTCTGGCGATCCTGGCCGAAATGAAATAATCTGGCTTCCATGGCGGTTAATTCTGGATGTGGGATATATCCTGAGGGGATTGTTATATTCACATACAGCAATTAAGGAAATTCGTAAATCAGTATGAATTATTACAATTACGATAAATGCTACATTAGAATAATAATAGAAATTGAAAACATACATTGTCGATGTTAGGAATTCTCAACAATATATTAACCATTTAGTGTAATCGTACTTAGTAGTAGCAGCCCTAGCTGTTTTTTTTTGTTTTTTGTTCAAGTCTTCCCTTTTCGTTTCAAATATTCCATCAACTGTAAATAAAATTCTAGTTTCACGTCTCTTTTTTTAATGTGTACAACAATTACGACTGTTTCGACTTCCTTGCGTAATATCATGTTAAGAACGGCTTGCAGGATAAATACTCCCAACCTCCACATCTTTCGGAATAGACACCACCGTTAAGAACGTATTTAGGAATAGACACCTCAATCCTCTTCATGTTAATCGACCCCAAAAATGAAACAAAAATGTGAACGCGTGTTGTTTCGATTAAGTCCGGAAAAGAAAATCATATAAAATAATCCACACAAAGCAAAATTGATAAAAACACAATATTCCGCGGTCAATGAATTTACGTTAAAACTAAAACCGAAATTATCGGTGAAAAATTTAAAAGTAAATCAAATAGTCCACAGAAATAGGGAATGCCAACAAAAAGCAACAAGAAAAACAATACAAGTATAGCATTCTGTAAAAGAAGATAATCGCTGCAAAACCGAAAGAAAAGCAATAATGTTACCAGAAATTGTATTCTCAAGGATGGTTTTATTTGGAGGGGGCAGGAGAGTGTAGGATTGGTATTTTGTACCTGTTAACATTCCCAAACCATTTTTGTGACGAAAAAGATGTTATGTATACATATTTTCAATTGCGCACGTATTTCAATAATAAAGGTTACAAGTATTTAATTGTCTGTTTAGGAGCGGTTAATATAGGTGTATTTGTTTTTTACACTCTTGTCTCTTGTAGAGAGCGACACCATATTGTACAGTTTTTGAAGTGTTCGTTTATGTAGGAAATATTTTCATCCCGGAACAGAAGAATTATCAGGTTTCAGCCAATCAGAATAGGCCGAATATGTCAAGGCAGTCGTTATTATTAATGAATCAGAATTCGGAATAATTATGTTTTGTCTGTCTGTGTATAGGCCAGTTACGGAGAGTGTAATCAAAATATTAGCAGAAAGTTTAGATTTCATATAAGAAGAAATTGATGATGTATCATGTATTCGATACAGTTTTCAGCAGTGTGAGGGGAAAACAAGTTGAGCTAATGTGCCGATTGAAAAATCTCAAAGAAATTCCAACAAGACTGGCCCATTTATCAACAACTTTTAATGGTAATTTTCATGAATTAAGTTTTATAAAATTAAGTATAAACAAACTTCCGCATATCTTCGAAATAAAACATATTTGGCCTCTCCCTGTAAAAACGAACATGTCTTTCTTAAATGCGTTTAACCGCCAGCAAGTTATGTGTATTATATACATGAGTTATTGGCTTCAATTAAACATAGAAGTAGAACAAATAAAATGTCACAAACATATGGAGACGATAATCAGGAATTAAATTGAAAACAACACCTCTAATTACTGTTTGTGCGTTTTAGTAGTTTACAAGCATAAACAGATAATTTCATCGAGAAGGGCTGGGTTGTAAACTAGAAGTTCTCTTATCGATTACGTTGTTTGATTTTAAGGATATGTATGCAAGTTGATGCCCCCAATCTAGTAAAAAGTGTCTTGAAGAATATTTTTATTTAAATCTTAGCCTATACATAGACACAAAATATTAACAACACGGAAATGGTAAAAACATGGAGAGAAAATAGTGTCGAATTGTATTAAGAAAATAAATGAAAACAAACCGAGAAAATTGCAACACAATCGTAGACGTTTGCGTGATGATAAAAAGGAAAGCCAAGCACACGAACAAGTCAAGAAATAGACCAGTATTTTAAATTACAAAATTAAATGGTGATCGATTCAGACTGTAAACTCAAAATACAAACACACACCAACACACACACACGCATACATATACACACATACATACACACAGGCACACCCACACACGTATATATATATATATATATATATATATATATATATATATATATATATATATATATAAAAATAAGGGGGTGGTCACCAACAATGTGTATTTTTAACATTTTTTTATCATTCCGTGTCTTGGTTATTGATTGAGAATTGTTTCGATCATTGTAATAATGTTTTTAAATCATTGAAATCGTTTTTAACGCGTTTCAGACGTTCTCTGAAGCGTCCTCTTCGGAAATTATTTTCAAAATGTGTCGGGGATGTAAAAATAACCTTTTCGAAGTTCATTTGAAATGTTTCCAATAGGGGGAAACGTGTGTCTACTATCTATTCATTGGAATGTTCAATTTTGATTACTCTTTTATTGGGCTGTGGTCACTCATATATATATATATATATATATATATATATGTATATATGTGTGTGTGTATATATATATAAATATATATATATATATATATATATATATATATATATATATATATATATATATATATATATACCGTCCTTTTGATTAATCTTTGTAATTATCTGATAGCTATAGATACATTACCTGAAACTATCCTCGGCATTACGTTTACAGGAACACAAATTGACACAGGTCCATTGAGAGCATTGCCAGGGCAGCTCGGAGGATGGTTAGCTCTCTCTACCGCGCTAAATAGTTTATTACACCTGAAAGTATTCCAGTGCGATGTGACGTGTAGTTTAAGAGATTGTCGGTTAAATAGTAACACACAGACAGCCAGATACACGCATAGAGATATAATGTCTCATTTGTATAGGTAGACTGACGCACACGTGCAAGTTTTTTTTAATTTATGTGGATAACATACTCTTAAATATATTTTTAAATGCAAATTTCGACTATATTATTACAGAGCCAACTCTCTATTGAATGTTATATTGTAACTACTATACAGTAATTATGTCAAAAGTTAAAAACTATCCTGAACGCCTTCACACAGAATAAAAACTAAATCATTTACCGCTGTCTGAAGTAGGCGATACGTGACTGTGCGCAATTAATTCAAACTAGGATCTTACTTGGTATAACCCAATATTGATGTATCATTAATACTTCCAGTTTAATTTCAGTGCTATGTGACTAGTAGTTTTACAGCTTATTTGGTTAAATATTTACAGATAGAAAAACAAATACACACACATACATCAACTGAGTTATTTATATACATAGAAAACCATTGTTTATAATGTACCATATATATAGAATTGATTTCAAATGTTTAAAATATTGACTTGAGTTTCATCAGCTTAATTTGAACGTCGGCTACCATCTATGTAGTTATAAGAAGTTAGACGTATGACATATTAAATAAATTATTATTATTGATAAAATTATTGATATAATGAATTGAAGTGTAGCATCTAAACAAAGCTTTTATTGGTTATAGACGATATTTGTTGTAAAATAACGATTACTGTTAATTTCAGTGTTATGTGACCTGTGAACTGTGACCTGTAGTTTAACAATTAATCAGTTGCATATTTACACACGAATATACACCCTCATATATATATATATATATATATAATTATATATATATAATTTTGCTTATTTATATACTTATGGTAAACACTGACTTGCATAATAAATTAAGCTGGTCTTTTGTGAAGAGATGTTTTTGAATCATATGTGTAAAAGTGATGTCGAGGAAGTTACGCGGCAGGTTTACTAGTATAACTTTATTATATGATAATCGTCACAAGTATTCATAACTGTGTTTAATTTCTCCACGTTTTAAAAACGAGTTGCAATCTGTACCTCGAGTAAAACAGAATCCTTAATAAAAACTAAGGAATTCGTTTTACTCAAGGCACAAATTAAAACTTTTTGTTACTATATTGTATGACTTTTAAAATAATATTATAGCCACAAGCCAAACAAAAAGAAATAAATTAATTGCCTTTTAATGTTCACCGTTTAAGTTGGTTTTATATAAGGCTTTATAGGTGTAAGCATAGAGTTATTAACGGATATCAAATAAAAAGCTGCATTATATAAAGTCTCATATCATTAAAGTGTTTTCGTTCAAATTTGCTAAACATAATTGCATGTGGAATTCCGATCAGAGCATCTTATAATTAAACTAAACGGTAGCAAAGCAGTGGTAAAGTATATATTTTGGATGTAAAGGCAAAATGGTATAGTTATCACTTGAAGCGAGAGAATATACTCGTGATTCGTTAATGTTTAATTTCTAGTCAGTCGAAGTTCTTATAAAATCAGGGTGCCTCCTTCCTGTGGCTAAACTTTGGAGGCATACTTATTTATATATCCTATTTACATTTAATTAATATCTCAAATACTGAGTTAGAAATGACGTTGAGACAATGATTTTCCATCAGCTTTATTGAATATTCAAATATGTTATAGTATATATCATTTCTGGTCACATGATCTAATCATGCCAGGAAAGATAACTATGAACTTTCCTGGCGTATTAACTTTTTATTTTCCTTTCATAGTCGGCGGTGCAAAGGAATAAGACGTATATAACAGAGTATTTTAAACCAATTTAAGAGCATATGTGCATATAGCGAGTGTATATATATATATATATATATATATATATATATATATATATATATATATATATATATATATATTCGTGTATCTGTGCCCGTCTAGTAATATTCGTTGCGTTAATATACACTTGGCTTTGGCTGTATATAACGATTAATCTATTCGAGATTGATTAGTGTTTGTAAATGTCTACCTTCTTTATTTTTCTCAGATTGATGCGTGTATGTAATTTGTTTAACAGGGAATATAGAAAAGTAAGAAAAATAGAAAATACAAATAGGCAATACACAGTTCTGTGGGGTTTTACATATTCCCAATAGTGGCAAATCAATTGTCCAACTTTGAGTTTTATTTCAGGAATCTGCAAGCTGTAATGACGATTTATTCTAAGAAAACGAACAAAAGTCATATTTTGTAGTTTCAGCATCTTTTATTCCCAAAATGTTTTCCCACTTGGAAAGCTGTTCGCCTGTATTAATCAATAATTCTGACTATCATTCGATGGACAGTTTTGCGTACAGACCGGAGGCTAATAGACTCATCTCCTATCAAATTTCAACTCTTTCTCTCGAATGACTAAAATTGACGTGTATTTAAAAGTATCCTCCATCTAATTACGTCATCAATACACGTACCCCAATAATCATATCAGCTGATCCATCTTTGCCACATATTATGTTTATCTATCTAATGTTTATGTTTCTTCTTCTTAACGCTAACATTTCCGATCCGCTTTTAATATAAATATTTGCTTTTTATCTGAATAGTATCAATACACATTTTCTATCAATCTCTTTTTCAAAAACACCAACGATCGTAGATATAATCTTCCAGGTATTCGGCGGTTTTCTTGAGCTAAAATATTATACTGTTTCTAAACTTAACCTAACTGGGAGAAGGGACTCCATTTCTCGTAGAAGCCATAATGAGTAGACATAATTTGGCCTGCACATACTATATGATTGTCAATACTTATTTACGGTTTAGTTGTAGAGAAAAGTATCCTTATGTCAGATTCTTTTGAAAGAATCGTGTAGGGGGAAACCTTACACACTCGAGGATAATGTCTAGTAGGCTTATAAATGTGTGCCCACGGAAATATGACAAAATACGGAGACAAACCAACAACGTTTAGATATTATTTTTCCATGTGTTTGGAAGAAATTTATTTTAAATATTCAAGGAAAAATTACACGTGAGTGTATATGACATGTGATGCAGAAATACATCTAAATTACCAATCGGATAATCTCATACCCTGGGGCAATTCACTACTGCTGATAATATCCAGACAAAGATCAAGCGTAGATGGGGTGTCTGCAAATGTGCTTTCCTCATCGAAACCTGTTTCTTTTTCACATACGAGTGTACCACTCTCCGTATTTAAATGATTACAACTCGAAGTCTAATATTGAATACCATAAATGCGTTTTCTTAATGAGAAATTTGAAAGCCATGCTGGCTAGGCCTGAAGAAACATTCTGGCAACAGACAAAACTCTTCAAAACGCAGTTTGAGGAGAGCCTGACTTCATTTAAATGTCTGCAGTAATTTCGATAAGACGAAGAAAATGAAGCAACAAAAAAGAAAGACAGTGTATTGAAGACGAAGTCCAGAGACACAAAGAAATAATTATTATCGAAAATATACTGTATAATATTAATAATTAATAATTAATATGGAAAATATACTTTATAATATTTCAGATCTATTTGTCTTCAGAGAAAAGTCGAATAATGGCCCTGAAAAAATATAATCAAAAGCAAACGGGATCTAGAAATGATGAAAACAGCTAAAACTTTGAAGTCAAAAACAAAGATACGTACTTCGAAACTTATCTAATCACGTGAAATATTCGATGGAATAATTGAGAAATATAGATAGATATCACCAGCACATAAAGCAATATTAACTGGACGATAATAAATTACATAAAATAAAAGCAAATCTTGGCACTAGCATCAGTTTATAAAATCTTAATGAACGGTCAGGAAACATAAAAACAAACTATAAAAATACGTTAACAGAGAATAGTAGGTTATTTTTTTTAGTCTGTAAATCTTAATAACTATTGTTAGCGATGCATTAATGACAAACGGCTTTCGCAATCATATCCAATAAGTTTCAACATATAAGAGTGCACATTAAATAATAATCTATAAACTTTATCGCCAGGACAATGTAACCATGACTTATTATTAGTAATAAATCAGAGAGTATAAACTTCTAACCATAGAATTCAAAATAAGTATGATAGATTGACATATGAATTCGTTTGGGTAATACCAAAACAATCCTAGGTTTGTGCCACAAGTTCATATTTTTTTTACAGGGTAGCCCACCACAAATACATCCAAGGCACCGGACCGGGATAAGATCTACGCAAGAGGTAGATAATACGACAGCAAGCTCAGTCAGGTAAGAATATGTGTAAGTGTGACGGGACGTCGAAGAAGCGGTAGGGCTCCCCATTTGGGGTAGCTTGATATTCCTGAAACTCATGAAAATGCCGGGCAGATCTGCTTGTGTTATTTGTTAAGTATTATTATATGCCGGGGCAATGGCGACCGACCCTGCTTTTAGGAAAATTAAAGTTACATTTAGTTTTAAATTTATGAAATCGGCATATAAATGTGATTGTTTGGTGAAAGTGACAATTTGATGTCATTTTGAGAAACATAATGAAATATAATTTCGTTTCTGATGCCAGCAAGCCCCATCTCAGGGACGTCTGGTCTCTGAGCAAAATGACAGACGAGCGGTAACTGGGTTAACCACTTGCGATCCTGAGAAACACAGAGAGCATTCGCAGATTCATAGGTGCGTGCAGTGAGTCGGGAATTCTCCTGGGATGACGTACGTACTGGCGATTGGTCTAAGAAGCAAGCGAACCTACCCCGATACGCCCGTACATAAGCGAATCCCCGCGCCAAAACCAGTAGTTTGGAGTGAATTAAATAGTAATCAAAAAGTCGTCGCCACCTTTCTCTTCCTCTCTTTCACCATATAAGTGTATATAATATTTTTTTAAATCTAACTTGAATTAACCAAGTAGCATAGATAAATCATAGTTTGTCTTTCTTTTGTGTGCATAAAACCAATTCACTTCCAGTGTGACAGCGGCATACCAGGCCGAATGTGAAATCGACTCCGGCCTAATCTATTTACGAATCCTACTGCACCGAGAGAATTTCTTGCGAAGAATTCTCTGCGAAGAACGAACACAGGTCACCTTGAGGTTCGTGACCGAGGAATTGCCCCGTATGTTACGAGGAGGTCCCTTATTAGGGATCAGTGAGGTTTCACATCTGGTTGCCAGTAACCAGATCATATCTGGTTGCCGGTGACCAGGAAATATCACATAAGGCAAGATTCTTTCAGAGGACAATTCAATAGGAATATATTTACATTTTTCAATTATATTTTTACCTTCAAACAAAACATATTTCAACTTTAATATAGGTGGCTACTACCTGGGGCATACTGTGCACCTATATTATCTAGAGAGCGAAGTAACAATACGTCTGTTTACATTACACTTGAACTTCAGCATATCAGTAAAGTATAGGAAGCAAGTAGGGGGCATGGTATTCTAAAGTCCTAGTAAAGAAGAGATAAATGTGAATGGCTTTCTTGCATCTGGAGTTCTCTACTACATAATGGTCGGATTTTGCTGCTTGTCGGGTTTGTCGGGTGTGTTTAGGTAGATCTGGTCCAGGTGCCTGAAGTTAGTAAGAACACCTACCATTTAAATACTTGAAAAGTATACAATCATGGATAGGACAGATGCTGAAACCTAACTGAGAGTGTGGGTCTTGTTACTTTGGAAACTCTCTTTTATGCACTATCTAAGAATGAGAGACGTAGCTGAGGCACCAGTCTAAATCTAACACCAATCATAAATGCATAACAAGCTTGCCTTACTCCAGACTGTTGGTCGAACAGATGTTTACCAGCTGTGAAGTGATTGACTAACTTAATTAATTGATTGACGGAACGGTTTTTGTGACAAGAGGTAAAAGGGTAATGGGATGATGATTTCATAGGTCAGTTCTTTAACCAGAATTCTTGTAAACTGGTACCACAGAAGAAGAGTTCAAGCTGTCGAAAAAACAAGATTCGTTAAGGCATTTATTAAAAGGTTTGGAGAGCAATTGAGGCAACGTCAGCAGCGCATTTTTTAATAGTACACCCGCGATGAGATTAGGACCATATGATGTTGAGGTGTCAATACACTTGAGAATGGGTGATTTTCAAGCAATCTAGTATGGTTTCTGGCCCCACAAAATTTATTAGAGGATGATTTGCTGGGTCAAAAGTAGAGTTGGATGTAAACCCACGGGCAAGCAGGTTAACCTTCTCGGTTACCGTGTAAAAACATAAGATTGCTGGATAGTGGGGGAGTCGTATGTTTCCTATTATTTACTACACTGTTATAGATTTTCCATTAATCATAAATTATGAGTGTTTGCGATTCAATCGTTTTCTGGTAGTTTCGGTATATTCTTTCTTTACCGTCGCTGTTTTTGTTACAATAAATACAATCTCCTATAAGCAAGTCCAATTTGTACTGAACGTTTGTCGGATACAACTGCGACATGATTTCTATAATTTCACAGTGTAGAGAGCACTTCCGAGAGATCAATTGCGATTTGTTGCACAACCATAGAGACTGTGGTCAGAAATAGGTTCATAAGTGAGAACTGTCAGTTCTGAGGAGATGGAAAAAGGCAGGGAACCTTACATTCTTAATTAACGAATGGGATATAGAAAAGATATGTGTGAGGCTATAAGCAAGGTCGCTGCAAGTATAGAAGCTACACTGATCACTGTGGTGCACATGAATGTCACGAAATACATGTATTTAGCAATAGTATCTAGGGAAAATGTTACATCTATGCAGCCAAAGAGGTGTTGATTAGAGTGCAGTCCCGGGTTTACGGAGAAATTAAGGAAAATATAATTAGCTTACGCTATGTTGTAAAGTAAGTCTAAAGTTCATATATCTATTGTCGCCCGATTCTAATTTAGTGCCCCTAGTCATGAGGGAGGGTTAGGAATATAGACACTTAGTCTGTGCATGTGTTTAGCAGAATTCTTATGAAAACATGGAAAATACACAGATATATTAAAATTGTTAGAGGGGATAGAGGAGTGCAAATTGGTTTCACTTAGTTCTAACATATCTGTGAAGTACGTTAAGAGATTTGTGAAGTGTTCCTTTACCATGCGCAACATTTCGCCACATCCATTGTCGATAATGTGCAACTGATGATAAAGCAGCCGCTCTAGGCGATACCAAAATTTTAGAGTAGCTGTACTGTCAGTCGAAATATAGCTGTCAGACAAACATTATAACCGTACCCTCAAACATGTAAGACATAGTGGCCAAGTCGAATAATGGTGTCGTATATGGAAAACAAGCACCATCAAGATGCCCCCTTTAGAGGAAGGGAATAAAGCGGTTGTGGAGAACATCGTTCATTGTCCTAGCAAGGAAACGAGACAAATCCCTGGGCGTCTCTAATAAGATATATACCTAATAGCTTAAGCAGTATGAAAGCCGGGCGACAGGTAGAGGCTTCGTACTACTTAGGTTTGCAATCCGGTGATTTGATTCAATCACTAGCTGTATAAAGCTTGTAACCAGAACTGAGGAGGCCTCTCTCCCCCGATCGACACCAAGACGCAGTGACACTGGTTTAACATCGGAGTGATCCTTCTAGAAGAAAGATGACCTCACGAGATATATGGTTCCATCAGTACCGAAGGTTATAAAGTTAGGCATTTCTATGCCACCGCATGGGTAGTTAATATTAATTGAGAAATTATCAAAGATAATCTGTAACGGTTTTGACGTTACACTTCTTATAATAGAATTATAATGGAATAAGTGTTTACGAATGCACAAGCAGTGTTATACATGAATATGAGGTGTGCATTTTAGTTAGTATCTACTAGAGTTAAACGACGATTAAATAGTGCATGTAAATTACTAAATACGATAAAAAGTGAAGTATAAAGAATAAGTATGTGATTCAAAATTAGCTTCGAACTTAAGATTCAATGTTTCATGTAATGACAATCATTAGTACGTTGGTCCACATAAAGGGGAGGAAAAAAGAGTTTCCACTCAATATATATATATATATATATATATATATATATATATATATATATATATATATATAACTTTAAAAGGTTACACGATGAGATAGGTAATCGATAAAGTTTATCTCATAGATAATGCACGTATACTCAATATTCTATATTGAGTATAACTGCATTTGCTATAATAAATACCTGTACCCTTTAGCGAATCTGTAAGATACCTTTAGACGTTTGGTATCGAGTTTTAAATGTCGGCCTTTTAAGGTTTATAACCGGAAAATAACCACCTGCTTCCACGATACGTGCAAAGAGTAACGTAAGGGGTACTAGATCATAGAATGAATAAAATATCTGGGCTACAGGAATACAATATTAATATCAATTAGAATATACAGGAGTAAGGTCAAGATTAAGGAGTACAGGGATATATAATATTTTTTATCATGTAAACAACCAACACCACTCAATCGGCTTCTGAGGCTAAGAAACTAGCCCTTTGGACTCGACATATGTACTATGTCTTAAGTATCTTATATAAGGAACTATATATATATATATATATATATATATATATATATATATATATATATATATATACACGTATGGTCGGTAACCCTCTTACCTTGAAGTATACTCTTAGTTAAGGGATGATAATCTAAAAGCTTCAAAAAGTAAAGCAGCATCAAAAATTTAGGTCAGGAAAACGAAGTTTATTGAATAAGCTATAATTTTACAAAATTTTGTAAGAAACTAGGGGAAAAAACACGATCCGCTTTCCTTTAACTAATGTTTCAACTTCACATTTCGGTAAGAATTATGAGCAGCTAGGTTTCTTCTTGTTTTTAACCTGTGGTCAGTACCAAATCATTCCAGCAAATGGGGTACGTTTTTAATGGGTTTATGGAATCATTACCTTGAAAATAACTGTTTTATTCAGTCGGGAAGCAGACCCTCAGTATTGCGTTCCACAGTCTGAGAATTCTAGGAGAGAAAGTATGTTGATTAACTGCCCGTGTAGTCTTAGAAACAAACACAGAGTTAGGGATTTTGTTGGTGATTTTGTAATCCAGGCTAATATTTGTTACGAGCGCTTTTCGGAGAGAGACTACTGATAAAAATTCGATCGAGCATTTACCGTAATATTGACAATTTAGCAACATTATGCTGAGAACGTATTTTTAGTGGGAATAAGTAAACGGAAATGAAAATACTAGGGTCCACTATATTCGATTGCGTGTATCGGATAAATCGCTCATAAGAGCCTCCCTTCGGATGTGGCAACATTACTTCACGCTAGGCTATATATAATTTTTGTAGAGGAAGCGGATATGGTCTGGATTGATATACTTGCGGAAAGGATATAACGATCTACCGCCATTGTTCCGGAAAATTTGGCAACATATCTTTTCTATGCCTTTCAGTTCAATTTATGTGTCCAAGAATGTTATCGAAGCACAATGTTTCATCGAAACGAGATAAGTTAATTTAACTAAGGCAAAGCTTTAGAGATAAAAAGAAAGCAGATCGGTTTTAGATTCATTTAATGAGAATGGCTATATGTCTGTTGATCCAAGGTAATAACAGGAAAATAAAAATACAAATGCTCCCATGAATTGATTGTAACATTTAATAATAGTAAGTCTCTGATTATCCCTTTAACAATTACACTGAAGCTTCTTCGATATCGATAAATATAACTAATAACACGCTGCCTATTAACTTAGCGTTTAATGTGACTTAATATACACATAAACCACTAATTGAAACAAATACACTTAGGCCGCTGCCAAAGCTGCTGCAAATAATTTGGTTCCCTCAAATATGCTGACATTTTTAATATTTCTACAAATCGACTAGTCTTCTATGAATGCTTTATTGTCAAATCTGGGTTGGTACAGCTACAAGCTAGTCTCTATAGTTTAGGGAAATGATATCTAATCTCACATGTGCCAAGTATAATTATGAAACAAATACCGATCGATATCAAATCTCCACAGTTTAGCATCACTGTACCTGTTAAAGAAGTACTTTAATAGAATTTCTCTGGCGAATTCATAGTGTTGTACTTTCTCGCTGAACATACCATCGACTAATCTGTCAGGCATGAATGTCCTATCGTTTTACTTTGGCTCCAAATAAACTAAAAAATATAAGCTTCTACACTAAGAAGTTCACTCCACGGATTACTAAACTTTGGCATTGCCTTCCTATTTACTGATTCACTGACTGAAGTAATATGCAGAAATGTTAGTATAATGCAAATGGAAATCTCGCTTCCAGACTCCCCACATAATTCCATAGGGATGTGATACCTTATAGTAAATCTTGACTTTCCAGGTCGCAGTGTCTCTTGTTTAATATTAAAAAATATCTAGTAGTTTCTATTTATTAAACTATTCGAAAACTGGAGATATGTCCGATCACAGTTCATGATTGGCTATTGCATAGATATTAATGCATCGGGGTAAAAACCATCCATATTCATTTAACAGAAGGCACCAAATTTACAAACTTTTCAAACTTCTATATGATTAGTACCAGGAAATATGCGAAAAAATATAAATAACTGAAAAGAACTACACCGGAAATTAATCTACTCTGACAAACACGAGACAAGAAGGAGCGCAGAAATTTACCAATGAAAATAGAACGTCAAGTGTTAATTGTCATTCAAGCGTAGCTTACTTAACTTTAGTCAGACAGAATGTCTCTGGCTTTAACTCATTCTCTCCCCGATCCGTTCTCCCACTCACTCTTTCTTTTCCTTTCTCGTTCTTTCCCAATCCGGGCGGAAAGCGCCTGTTTGCATTATAGATGACCCTTGCTGCTTAGGATGTTGATAAAGTCGGACATAATCGATCGAACGGTGTCGTAGAGCATTGTTGTGTTAACTATTAGCTGCATAATGAAACAAATGCCAATACTTGTTCACTTGATAGAGGAATAACTTGTCGTATGCGACTCGAATCGATAATGAAGGAAACGGTGTGTCATTTAATCAACATGAATGCAACCTTCCAACAACGTCTCGTCCTTGTAACGTCCTTGTTAGGTATTTGCTGAAGTGTTTTCTGTATTTACAGTAGATACATTTTCCTATAATCTAGATTGAAACACATGGTTGCTCATTTGTAAACTAGTCAATTGCTTAATTGTTAGGGTGTACATCATTCCACCAATCTTGTTTTATGATATATATATATGCGGATTAATTATTGCAGAATCCATGGAATAAACATATTCACGTTCATATACATGCATATATATATATATATATATATATATATATATATATATATATATATATATATATATATATTAAAAAATACGAAAAGTATAAAAGCTTATAACTTTTCCTCATTCGTTTTTTGTTGCTGAAGTCCAGGAATACAAAATAATATTTTTTAAAAATTAAAAACTTTTTTTTTATAAGTACGTATTTTTCGACCGAGCCTTCAGTCTCTATCAGTGTAGTAAAAGTGATGCGACTGCACGGGAAAAGGGGGAATGGAAAAAATGACGGAAGAGGAGGACGTATTATTAATTAAAAGAGGCGACGTCAGTTTTAAATACAACTACATATAAGTAGCACATACACGCATACAGAAGCACATGCAAATAAGCACATGCACATAAACACGCACACAGATATTAAAGAAAAAAAAACAAAAATTAAACAGTAAATAAACATGACGAACGGCGTCGATAACTATCAACTATTTTTAATTTAAACGATATTATTTATTCAAAGAGAAAACAAGAATTCGAAGTCTATATGACGTTAAAAGGAGATACGCTATGGATTCATTTGTAAATCAAATTAGAGACGCTATGGATTGATTTTGTAAATGCACGGCTATTTCTCATTTGAAAAAAGAACGAACCCATCGTTTCCAAATTGAACTGTTTAAGACATAAACGAACAACTCCTTTATCATTTATGTATATATTGATATGTGCATACAAAAATGTATACAAACAAATGCTCACATGTACACACATATAATATATACATACACACATAAACACATGCACACACACGCACATACACACACATATATATATATATATACACTAACAAATACACATGCACATACATATATGTTTTCGCATATACTTACACATAGGGACAGTTATACAAATATACACAATTCTACAAAACTGAATGTAAGGAGAAGGAGGGAGAGAGAGAGTGGGGGACGGGAAAAGAGGCATAGGCGATAAATACACATATATATATATGCATAGATACGTATATATATATATATATGCAGTAATATGAAGAAAATTTACACTTAACGAAAATGTAAGTGCTTTGAAAACATACACACATATGCACACACATATACACATTTATCAACACATACATACATATATGCATATATATATGTATACACATACATATATATACATACGCACATAAATACATGTACATACACATCCATGTATATATCTATCTATCTATATATATATATAAATATATATATATATATATATATATATATATATATATATATGCATAAACTCACACACATATATGCAGTTACATAGACCAATATGTACGAGAATATAAAGAAGGAAAACAAATAGAGAAAGTGTGTAGGTTTAGGAAAGCGTCAGTAAGAAATGAAAAATAAAACAAAAGATTTACTCCATCCCACTGTGCATTGCATTCCTAAGGAAAATCTTTGTCGTTATAGAAATTGTAGTCATTGAGTTTTTTGTTAAGGCCTAAAGTGTGCGTGGTGAGTTTAGAATTATTTTTTTTTTTGCATATATTCGTCTCTAATGTGGTGTAATAAAATTAGATGCTATTGTGTGGTTAGGTAAAATATAGTGGATAGATACTAGATGATGTGTAGATTTGTCTCCAATGGTATGTCTGTTGTTGTTAAGGCGTATACGGAACCCCAGGTCTGTCCCCCTCCGATATAATTGCCTTTCGTGCATTCAGTGAACATTAAAAAATATATTAAATTTTATCTATTGCAGTTTAGATGCGGGAGTTTTTGATGTATGCTGGTGCATGGAGGGGTGAAAGTGATGTTGGTATATTAGACATCTGGGCGTGTTGCAAGGGTTGTTTCTATGAGATGTGAGGTTGCGGCCAATCCAAGTTGATGTGAGTAAAGAATGGTAAGTAATTGGCACAAATGGAGGTTTATTTTATGTGTTGAGCGCGGAGTCGTGTTATAGTTGTTTAAACATCTGTTTCATGAAGGTGTATAAATGTTTGGTGTTATTATTGAAGTGAAATACCATAGGTGTTCGTGTGGATGCTTTGCTGTTTTTGTATGTTAGTAGGTTGCGTCTGTTAATGTGCGATACTCTGTTGATTGTTTCTTTTATTGATTGACTGCATATGATCGACTTTTATGTTGGCAACACTCAAAATGTAGATAATTGTGTCCATCGGAAGGTTTTGAGTGTAGAGATGTTGTGATATAAGTATTGGAAATTTTAAGGAGAAACTCTTAAAAGGTGATGTTTGTGGTTGACTGTTCAATCGTGAATTTAATATTGATATAACAGTTGTTGATATGTCGAAAGAAGTTTATCAATGCCTTTTGACCGGGTGGCCAAATGACAAAGATGGCATATATATGTCTGTAATAGTGTGTTGGTTTGAAATGGTGTGTGTATGCATTTTACTTCGAATGTGTGCATGAAGATGTTGGAATAGCTACGAGCCATTTTAGTTCACATGGCTGTACCTTTTATTTGTAGAAAGTGTTCGTTGTTGAATGTAAAATTGTGTATTAGAATGTACTCTATAATGGTGCCCATGTTTGTGATGTTGGTGACTTTAAGATCTGGGTTTGAAAAAAAAACTCCTGCTCGCGTATATTCCCTCCTCATGTAGAATATTTGAGTATAGAGAGAAACATCCATCGTGGCGAGTATTGTATTGTTTGCTAACTTACCGATGTCGTGTAGGATCTGTAGAAAGTGTGTCGTTTATTTAATATAACTGGTTATGTTTGGAGGCAATCTGTTGGGAATACTGTCAATGTATGCCGAGATCTTCTCTGTGATGACTGAAACGAGGGGTCTGTCAGGTGGATAGATCTGGAGATAAAACCATGTGGTATGTGCCTGTGGGTTTGGTAATCGATGTTTCAGTGATTCCCCCGTCTTCAAATGGCAGGCGTTCTGAGTCGATATACGACGGTTAACATAATCACACTCTTTTGTCCAGTAACAAATAAATAATCTTTATACCCTGTGAATTTTCATGCCATAAATCGGCGTTTCTTTATTTCATATTAAAGGTCGAATTTATTCGTATGTATATTAAGTTTACAAAAAAGTACTTGAAGAAATTTTATTTTTAATTTCAAGCAATACATTTTCAAAAAATTATCTTGATAATACGTTTACATTATATGCCATTATATAGAGGGCTTTAGACCTCAATCTAATCGTTTAATTACCAGCATTTCAAACAGTTATGTCGTTTGACTATAATACAAGATAGAAAAAAAAAGACAACGGGAAAAATTTTCTCATTGAAATTCAAGCTAGACGGAAGAGCTACTGAAACATTTCGTGATGCCGAAGAAAACGTTCATCCAAGAGACCACTACTAAACGCATTCCACAATCTGGTTTAAAAATTGTGGTGCCATTGAGAGTCTTTGAGAATAATTGTAGTGGTTGGCCATCAGATGTTGACAAATGTAACTTGGAAGCATTAGTCGAAGCCAATCAAAGCACTACTGTTCGAGAACTTTCTTCGGAATTAAACCTAACGTATACAACGATTTCCAATAACTTGTGATTGCGAGTTAAGACCAACATTGATCAGGAACTAGACGACAAATAAAATATGCCAATCTGAAGTGTAATCTTCCCTTATTTTACGCAACGGAATCGACTCTTTTCTCGACGTTCAGCTCAATATTTTGATGCCGTCAAAACTCTAAGACACTTCCCCAACTAAGAGTTAAATGAAAACAAAGTCTTGCTCACTGTTCAGTTATCTGCAACTGGCGTTGGCGTGTTACAATTGTTTGAATGAAAGGTGAAACCATTGGAACGAAGACGTGCTTTCAATAAATGGATAAAATGCATGAGAAAGTTCGTCAAAAACTATCATTAATCAACATAAAAAAGCCCAATTCTCCTCTTCGACGATGACCTCCCGTATGCTGCTTAGCCGATCCTGCAAAAATTTTAGGAATTAAGGAAAGAATATTTTCCTCGTTCGCTATACTCTTCTAATCTCTCCCTTACCGACTACAACTTTATCTACCATATCGACAACGGTATTTGCGAAAAATGCTTCAAAACCCTAAGCGGTATCTAAAAAACACTTTCAGCGAATTCATCGCTACCAGAATACAAGGTGTTTACGCTACTGACATAAATAACGGTGCTTATGTATAATTATTTTTGTTTAACCCCAGATATGTTCATCAGAATGTAATAAAGTTAAAAACCGCAATAATTTTTTGTCAACCATTATGCTTTAATATAATTAACAACAAAATAATGCATCTTAAACTTAACTTGTTAAATTCTGAAATTTAATAAAATACATTCTCTTTAAAAGACGGGCATCCTGAAAACACTATGCCCTACACATCTGAAATGAATATTGGTCATCTTTGCATATGCAATTAAACGCATTGTACTTGTTCGCTTCTTTTCTTCTTGTCTGCTAATTTTCGGATTTATAGCTGTTCTCTCAGTCATATTTTCCTTGGTTCCTAGAGACGGTGCTTTACCATCCATATTGGTTTCGTGTTTAAAACGAACGTTCTAGTTTACGAGTTCGTGATGCATTATGATGAAGCTTATTCTTTCATTTTAACGTAACAAATAGCTTATGTTGTTTTAGAGAGGAGGTTAGAATAAATAATTTTCACATGAACATGTTAAGTCTTGTATTAGAACTGTTTAAGTTGTATATTTATATTTTAAAGAATTGCTAACATTTTAAAAAAATTATCTGGGTGATTTAAAAGACAGAAGTAGAGTTGTAACGTTATAGGACGAGAGAAAAATAAATGTAATATATGTGCTTTTCATAAAAATACAACAAACTCTAACTTTATATCTGAAGAATGGCAATTTTGTTCGAAGCTTATGAATTCTTTACGAGTTTATTATACATCCTGCTAGTATTTAAAAGATTATCAATATTATGGCACTACCAGCTTTATTGGACGAATTTAAAAGTAATAACTGTTGTCATAGAGCTTAGTTAGAGTTTGTATTATGTGGGCAATCTCGGGCAATACTCATTTGCCTTTCTTATTCACATTATCTGGTCGATCATGAAATACTACCCTAGGAAAATTTGCTTCAGTTAATGGAATTGAGATTGATAGTAATATTTTAATAGTACCATTGGTTTGCGATGAAAACGTGATTTCGAGCAAATGGAGTGAAAAGTTGTTTTTAGCTAAGTTTGCGAGCAGAATCTGACACTCAGTACAATTTTCTACCTGTAATTCCTCGCTTAGCATAACCGGGAACAAAGATTTCTCCAACATCTACACTTGCAGACTGCTGGTGACAGCATAGGAAGAAAGAGGCAAGAAAGTAATGTTCACGTAAATGTGGATGTCAATTTCTCATTTATCGAGATTTACAAGATACGAGAAGTGAATCCGGAATTATGGATGACTGTTTCTAAATGCAAAAGCGCTGTCAGTCGCAGATGATACGACACGTGTTGAACTGTGGAATCGGCAGTGATTTTATCAAACGCCCTACACAATAATCTTCTACAGTATCCTAATATTAGAACTAAATGAGTTTAACTGTGATCTCAGAACTGGTTTAATAACAACTGTCTATACATTTACCTTGTACATTGATATTAGAACATTTGAGCAAATTTTCCTGGGTTAGGGTTTCGTGATCGACCAAATAATGTGAATAAGCAAGGCAAGTAATATTGCCCGAGATTGCCCACATAATACGAACTCAGACTAAGCTCTTTGACTACAGTTCTCATGTAAGTAAACTGTTTATAAAAAAGAAAACAAAGATTGGAATTTGTACTATTGCTTCTGAGAAGCAATGCCATCATATCTGTCAACTTGAGGCTATTTTTAGAAGCCAAATAACAGAATTATAGAGCTTACCTTACTTTTGTGTGCGTCTCTCTGTACTGACGTATTTTATTTACTTTACTTGTTGAAACAGAATAACAAGAATAATGCGTTCACCTCTGTAGACGATCAAGGTCATACAGTCGTGTTTTGGAAATAACTGTTGAACTTTTGTGATTGTGATTAAAAAGGCTTCAAACGAATTAATATCCTCGTATATATGTTGGGCGTATCGGGTTATATTATCTTTTTTCTTTATGTTTAATCAGAAACTGAAAAATAAAAGAAATATTCTAGGAATGCTGAGCGACTTATGAATGATTTTCTTTAATTTGCGAGGATTTTTAAACCTGCTTATCGGTATTTGCCACTTTGATTTAGATAAATACTTAACGCTGAAATCTACCATTTCCGGCGTTTTAATCTTGAAATACATAACAAGGAACACTGTGATAAGCCAAATTCTTTCTTATGTGAAACTGTGGCAATTATATTTTACAACGGATACTCTTTGAGAAAAAGAAGACACAGCAGCTTACATAGCCGCTGTGGTATGAATTTTAGGTGCCCACTAGGCATTTAGAGTGCTCGCAGTCCTCGGTTATTAAGATGGAGAATGTAAATAGCGACGATTGTTTTTCTTTGTAGACAGTCCAAAATTTGAAAACAGCATTCAGACAACGAATAGGATGTTACAGTGATAGAAGCCTAGTTATTTCTGAAGGTTTTTATATAAAGTTTATAGGAAGAATTCGGTTTCTGGACAGAATAGCTTAGATGATTGCGGAAATATGAGAAGTACTAAGTGAATAAAACTTTCCCGCGTTAGATATCAGAACTCAACATTACATGATAAATCAAACTGTATTGTTAAAAATGTATAAACGCGATAATAAATGCATGAGACAATATCTGAGATTTGGGCGCATTTAAGATTATTCCTCTGCAACGTTTTGTCGGATACTAACCGTAACTGTCGTGAATACTATCGCAATAATATCAGGAGGTGAAGCACTTAAAAGAAAAAGAAACAGCCGAACTCCCCTTAAATATTCCATGCAAACAGAAGCTGCGCCATAAAGAGGGAAAATTGATTGTGAACTATACGAAGGCATGAATAACTAGTGCTTGCTAAAATAATCTAGTTAAAACTAACTTCGTAATAAAGAGAAAAATCAGACATAAAACTATGGGAAAATTATAGTACCTAGTTTAATCAAACATTTTCGAGAGAAAGGTGTTCGCCCCTCCCCAATTATTCAGCAATTAGCGTTAAACTTATCACACGAGAAGCAGGTGATATACCTGGTATGACTGATAGGAGGTTAAGGGGGATAAAGAGTTGATATAAGGGAATAAGAAAAAATGTGCGCGTACAAAACACTAACACAGAAAAAAAGCTATGTATGTATACGTTTCTTGGGACAATATTAATAGCATAATTTGTGCTATGAAAATTGTGAAGAAGCAATGAACAAATTTCATTACTAAAACAAAAATCTGCAGACCCATGGCCAATAAGCATAAAAGAATTTGCATACTCTGATATTCTCTTGGTAAAATTTCACTGGCTTTATAACATATGTTTTTTTACATTTAAAATTGTAGTCTAGCAAAACCAAGATAATACAATTCAACACTGCCCAAGTGAAATTTCTGAAAAGGAGAAGAATTACATACATACTCGTTATTAAAGCGTTTACTGAGTTTTCTCTTTAAACGCATAAAAGAGTTTCGTTTAAATTTTTAGAAACTTACGTTTGAATTACTTTACTTATGCATATAGAATAAAATAAAAAAATAAATAAAGAACAAAAAAGTATAAAATAAAAATGTCGAGCAGACTGTACACTAAGACAAATTTATTTAGATTTAATTATTTATCCTGTATTGTGTCACATTTTCAGTGTTACTGTCTTGTTTATTTTTATTACCTCAAACAGGTTTAATTAATTTTTAAAAATAATTTTCGTAAGGGGAGAAATGTAACGGAGGGCATATAAGTGCGTGTGAAAATATTAGCAGATATATGGCTAGCGAACGTAAGTAAGAGCCACAGCATCTGTTTCAGTAGTACGTAAATTAGCAAGTGGGTACGGGCTTGTGTTTAAAAACAAAGGAAAAACACGTGTCGGGGTTTAGTAAAATTATTCTAGGCGTAATGAGTGGTGGTTCCATGCTTGCTGGAAGAGATTCAAAGCTGATGACGTGAGGCGGTATTGTGTTAATCTCATGGCAGACGAAATTCACGTTAAAATAAAAGAAGCATTATTTTGAAGGTAACGGTAATAAATGCTTTCTGCTAAAAAAAAAAAGAAAAGTCGAATTATTTAATTTTGTTTGTCTTTTTTGCGACGATAATGGACGGCGTAAGAGCTCAACATTGGTTTGAAAGGTAACGCACACCTTTTCAGTGTAACGGTCATGTTACATAGGGTGCTTCTTACTAGATCTCATGCTGAACCAATATTTGTTTTTCAAAGAAATCAGGCACTACATTTCGCTTTCCAAGTGATACTTTTGGGTTGATTTACAAATATGATGGTGGATGCATGCCAATATGTAAAATAGAGAGACAAGTATTGATTGGAGTAGTGCACCTCGCCAACAATTAGGGACCCAAATATCCCCAAGTCCTCATACGTACCTCTCCACCATACTGTATATCGATACTCTATGGTTGACTGGGTAGCTTCCGTACATTCATATCCGATCTACCTCTGCATTCCATGTTTAAAAAGTATGTGGCCTCTATATAATCAGACCTAACCGAATCGTTAATTGTAGGAATAGACCGATTCATACTATCAAAAAAATTCTAACAAAAACCTAACAGCCAACAATGGGTCTACACAGAATGTGCTGCTGCCATCGTGCACAGAATCATTTTTCCTATAGCTGCCAACGTAATAGATGCGCTGAGACTAAATCTACTTTCAGGAACGTCAGCAACCACTGTAAAAGAGTAATAAAAATGCTAGAGAACTATATGCGCATTCCGTTAAATTCAAAGTAGCTTGGCTCCCACGTGTTTTTGGCAAATAATAAATAGGATCCTGAGCAGAAGCGTGTGTTGCATCTCAACCATTATCAATGTGCCAGAAGTCATCTCGTCAGCATCAGACAAGGCCAAACTATTTGCCAAGAACTTTGCAGCTAATTCTACCCTTTGCGACGAAGGCCATCAAGTCTTAGTATTTCCTCCTATAACACACAACACGCCAGGTTACATACAAATATCTGTGCGTGAGGTCGCCAAGCTGATCAAGAAACTTGAACAACCTGCTCTGACGGCATTCCAATTATAGTGCTGAAAAAGCTTCAAGCAAAACTTGCCTTCATACTTACAAAACTGTTTAAGCGTTGCCTTAAGGAGAAGTGCTTTCCAACACCCTGGAAAACCTCATCAGTATGTCCTGTATTTAAGAATTTAGGTGTTAAGTCGTCTCCCTCTCAGTACTAAATAAATCTCCTGTGTGGCATGAGTAAGTTGCTGGAATCTACATTAAATAGAGAAGTAGTCAACCATCTCAGCAGAAATAACATTCTTAGTGGCACACAATATGGTTTCCGCCCTGCTAGATCTACAGAAGATGTAGTAACGGTCATATCTCATAGGATTAGCGAATCTCTCGACAAAGGCTTCATTTCTAGGGCAATTGCTCTGGCCATATCAAAGAACTTCGATAAGGTATGGCATAAAGGCCTACTTCACAAGATTTCCAGCTACGGTATAACTTGAAATGTTTTCTCAATTATTAAATCATTTCTCTCTGATAGGCTCATAAGAGTAATGGTTGATGGGAAAACATCAGAGGCCCACAGTGTTAATGCTGGACTCCCTCAGGTGTCCATCCTCGGTCCAACTCTCTTCCTGATCTACATCAATGATCTCCCAAAACACCTACTTAAAGCATTTTCTAATAAATCGACCCATAAATTAGTATATATTTCAGCAAAAGCGCGCCAATGTTGTTTCTCAGTCTGATCTTATTATCCGGTTCATCAGCGTTGACTTTGGACACTATATATACACAAAAAATAATCTTATACACTCAAATTACGAACGATATTGCCAGATGACACGTCTATTTTGTTAAATTATTCGTTTATTAAATATTGAAACAATTGTCAATTTAATGCTTGCCACTTTTACAAAAACACCTGCTATGTATTCCACCATTATTAATTTTAGAATATATGACAGCAAGTATCATTACATGTTACAACAAACATTTATCTAAATATTATCATTTAAGAGAAAAAGTTATATACCTTTATGTATGTACATATTTCTAATTAAAGTTATTGTTAGAAAACGAATAAACTTGTCTTTTGTAATTTTCATTACAGCTGATATGTAAAAGCGTGGGGAATATTAGTAATAATAAGTATCATTTCGCTAGCCAAAATAGCAAAACCAAGATTGATCATCTTACTAGATATTTACGTACTTAGATGTTTTTATAAATTTTTTATAATGCTTACCAGACATGTATATATTTTTCTTTATTTTAGTTTCCCTGTTGTAATTAAGAAAAATATCCAGTTTAAGAGTGTAATGTTACTAAATTATTACACATTTACCCCATAGTTATACTTTAAAAAAACCTCCTCCAAGCTAAAGTTAACACTTTTTTCTACTTCATTATGAAGCAGCACGTGCAGTTTACCTAAAATATTATGGAAAATATGATGTCTGCGATTTTCCTTCGTTTTTATTTTTTTTTATTTATGTTCATCATATTCAAGCATATTACAGCCTACGACTTTTTAGAGGCCAAGTTTATAGTGGACTATGCAAAGTGCTGAGGGAGATGTCAGTTTCCATTACTTTTTCACCTTTACAGGTCACTGGAGTCAGGAGAACGTGTAACAGAGAAGGGAATACTAAAATCTAAAAGTTTGAGAAATAGCTTATAAAAGCAGAAAGCTTCCCGGCATTTTTAGTGAAGGGTGGAATTCTATGGTTACATCGATTTCTCAAGGGTATATAGCTCAAGTACAATAAGTTCATCAGAACATATCTAATTTAAATATTCGTAAAACTGAAGTGAAAAATTTATGGCAATAAAACAGGGATTATATCCTTCTTGATAGTGATGTAACTATTAGATTGGAGAATATTTTTCACCCGTGTTACGCAAAACCACGTTTGGCCACAATACTGCGTATGTTTATTATTTGGGTTTATTCAGATGCACCATTCTCTCATATATGCGAAATTTTCTTACACAGTAAAGGGAATGCGTTGTTTGCCATAAATTATTAATGTATTCAATGTATTTGTTCTAGTCTATGTTACGTGTGGATACAAACTTTGTTTGACGAATCAGCTCTCAGCGAGGGGGTTATGAGTCATAGATGTTTGTTATCTAGAAGGTTTCTCATAATTATTATACGAAAAAAGCTTAGATATAGTCACATTCGCAACATATTTCAGTATGAACTTGAATTTATTTTTCTATGTATTTTGTTTGTACCTTAGATATGTGTATACGCGGTGCATTTTTTATCCGCGATTCTATTTTAACTGTAAGTCCAATCAGAAGAAAGTTTACAATAACTGTAGTGAACATGGTGCTATAGATTTGATATGGCTTAAACATGATAAAACTATTGCTATAGTTCCTTCGATGTGATCCCGTGATAGAAAGTGTCATCAGAGTTTTTTTTTTCTGTCTGTTTCGATTTACTCAAAACCGCACACACCTCGTCTTCTCATGTATCGTTCTCTTCTTCCTCTTCTACTTCTTGCTCTTTTTCTTCTTTTTTCTTCTCAGTCGTCAGAAGCGTCGTCTTTGTCTTGACTACGTTTTTCCTTCTCCCTTCTTGCTCACAGTGATCCGTTTTTATGCTAAGTTGAACTCTCGTGTGTGCGAGAGAACACACGATTTTGCGTGATTACTTGGCAATATTAACCGGCCGCCGCCATCTTGCCATTTTTCTTTGGACGTGCCCGCTTTGCAGAGTGCACACCTCGAGCGTTTGTCAGGTAAGCCCGTCTGTTCGCAATTTATTACACAGAAAGTAAGAATAAACAATTATTCGATAAATTTATGCTCCATATGTGTTCTAAATTGTAAATTGTGTGAACGGGCATTATCTTTCACCATTAAAAAATGTGACATTATTGTGTCAATGATGAAAGTATTTGTTCGAATAGGTGAGGGGTATCTTCTTCATTTTTAAAGAAAAGTTTATAATATGCAGTACAACCCCGGATACGGTGTCCCTAGGATACGGGTTTTTTTTCTGGTTACGATGTGGAATTCGATGTTTTACTGGTCTCTGGTTAAGGTATTTGCCTCTCCCTACGGTGTCATTTATAATGTTATTTGATTATGTACATGTGTATTGTATCTTGTTACAAATTTTTAATGTCGTATTATATGGTTCTACTCTACTAATGAATACTCGATAGATAATTCATGCTAATACAGGAAAAGATCTACTCAGTCTTTATTTGTCCTCGTTTTACCCAAATTATCTGAGCTTAATTTCAATGCAAAAAAAAAAAATATCTCAACTACTTTAAACGGAACATGCGGCCGCAACCGATAATTAATTAAATACACTAATTTTTAATGTAATTCACATCTTTTTTCCGTAGCTGAATATTTGATGATTCGCCAGGGCTCTCAAGGATATTTTTTATCGGGACGTAATTAGTAGACGGGTTGCCTACGACGGCTAAAGTGTCCATATGCTCTCGGCAGAAGGCTTAACAGCACCAGTTTCCCAACTTGGTATTTTACCTCGCGGTACATAAAGCGCCTCGCATTCCCTAATGGTCACCCATTTGGTACTGGGTAGGCTCAACGTTGCTTAACTTCGGTTATCTAGCAAGTACCGTGTTGTCAACGTGATTGTGCTGTATCAATCAACTAACACGCCCATCTACACACGTTCTCTTTTATTTTCACTTGTAATTGTTGATGCATTTTAAATATGAACCGTTTAAGGTAAGCACTATGCAAATGTTATCGAAGCACATTGTTATTTGGTTGGTTTGTTTTGTTTAATCCCTTCGATCATTACAAGTACACTTAATTCTTTATTACTTTAAGCATACCACATAGCATTATCGTAATTATTAATTTACCCGCTTTCTATTTCTAAGTCAACTCTACCATATTGTAATAAAGTATCTTTCATATAGTATATAAAGAAAATGTTTTTCTTTTTTTGTTTATTCAGTGTATTTCCAAGAGTCTGCGATCGATCTGCTTTACTGTTGTTTTTTGTTTTATTTTTTTACTCTTGCTTATATTATTTCTTCCATGATGAGAAAACAATATTAAAAGCATGGAAAATTATTGAAATGAGCTATGGAAAGGGCGTCGTATTATGGGAATAACAAACTAGCTGAACAATGAATCAAACGGTATAGAACAAAAGAAATCAGGAATTAATAAGACAATAGTAATGTTAACAGAAAAAGCTGAGAACAATGTAATTAGCTCTGTGGAAAAAAGTTTGCGGAGAAGTACAAACTATGGAGGGCAATACATTTTCGTGAACTTCATGCAAGACCCGCAATTTAGTGATATAATTTTCCAGCGCAGAAATGAAACATCACGACATGCAATACCTTATATAATGTTGGTGACATTAGAGAATAGCCTCAGGTTTATTAATAATGTTATAGTAACAGAGACAAACTATTACACATGCAGCAAAATAAAGCAATGGATATGCCAAGAAACACTTTTACGAAGATTGAAGCGCCTGGGACAACGAAGGATGATCTCTGGACACCATACTCAATTACGTATCACTCAGAAAATATGTTATATATGAAAAAAGAAAAGTCTATTATCTTCACCCTAGCTTGCATTGAAAATAACTATCAGCTTAATTACAAATATACACGCAAGTTCTCTCGCTCGCACAGACACACACATCCACGCATACATCCCCCATATATATATATATATATATATATATATATATATATATATATATATATATATATATATATATATATATATATATTGGATTTTACTTGTACAAATGGAAATTCTTTTAACTTTCTTGAAGTTTTACATTACATTTGGATTTTACCGTCACTGGATTTTTTATCTTCCACTAGACTATCCATTCGTGTGTAATCACCTTTTTCTTCACCATATATCCACTGCTTCACTTTTTTTTGTTTTGAAGTAAGATCTTTGACTTACTTCTTGTTTCATCAAATACTTCTGCATGCAAAATCCGATCCCGCATTCTGTTAATTCCTACCCTCTGATGATAAGGAAAGTATTTATTCGAAACTCCGCAGATTAAGGAATATTCATTTAGCTAGTGTTTCCTTTTCAGATTAAATATGTTTTTAACTCATTTCGAAGTTTATTTTAACATATTTTATAAACTGTTTGCTCATATTATTTCCTATTTTGTTTTATCGAGCTTTTACATCTGGCTGAGATCATTCTATTAATATTAATTCTTTAATATTTATAATTTACTTTAATTTTACCATCTCGGATCATTTTGGTAAATTCAATTGTAATTTTTATTTTATATATATATATATATATATATATATATATATATATATATATATATATATATATATGTGTGTGTGTGTGTGTGTGTGTGTGTCTGTGTGTGTATTGATGTGTGTGTGCGCGTAGGTGTGTGTGTGGCAATGCAAATAGAATATTTATCTTAGCTAATCATGAATAATTATATATATATATATATATATATATATATATATATATATATATATATATATATATATAATCAAGCAAAGTAACATATTTTGAACACCAACGTTAAAAAAGAGTGGTTTAAAACTACAGTAGGAGAAGAATGAAAATATAAATAGAGTTCAAACTTCTCTGCAAATAGAATACACATTTAATCACATTAGGATATACAACTGAATTATCTAAGTGATATAACCCTCATGTAAATGTAAACGTAAACTTACAACTGTCGTTTCATTCCTTTGTGCTTGATCAATAGTATATAGCCATATTTAATTTTATTTAGAATTAAACGCGTTAAGATAGATGGTGTAAATAAATAGATGTTAATTTATGAAAAATATATTTCGTTTACTCAGTATCCAATAAACCATTTTCGTGTGTTTCAATAGAGTATACTTATTATTCAGTATGTTGCATTAATTCACGTATTAAATTAAAAAGAAAATATATTTTAACATATAATTTCAAAAGCCTAAATATTAGCAAACACCTGTTGAATATTTTTTGTGTTTTATTACTATTTTCAATTGAACGTCACATTCTTTCATGTTGACCCAAATTCTTTCTATATAAAATTACTATATTTGAAGACAATTTATTCTGAATGCGAAATATTTTAGAATCATATGGAAAACCTACTACATTATCCGACAATAAATTCATTGAATTTAGCCCAATCTAATGGCTTTAAAAATCCATATGCTTACCGATAGTTGTTGAACACAAAAGTAAATATTAGAATGCTATTAGATATACTCGCGTTAATAAATATTTAGTTTCACATTAATTGATTAAGGTCATGTACTATTATTATGTTTACTGACTACCACTGCTAATGTTGCTAAAATGATGACCATTCTGGGGACATCGTTAAGACATTTAGCTTGTGCCCGATAAGTATGTATAATTTCAATTTACCTATCAATTAGTTTTTAAAATATCCGTTCACCTACATGAATAATGGAACTATTTCTAATAGACTTTCTGATATAAGCTCTCCACTGGTACTGATTATTGACCCCTGTTAGTTTTCATACAAAACTATATATTAGAAGATCGAGAAGGCATATATTAAAGGGCATTCATAGAATAAGGTAGGCCAATTTGATTGCACATTTAAAGAATACATTTTAGTGAAAGAATATATTTTCACTCACTAACTTTATATAAAATGAATCTCATACTAACAGATTTATGTTCTTTTGACAGATGAAATCTGTTTGGATTACTGTTTACGAAAGTATTAATATACGTTTGGATTATTAGTACTTGCGCTACTTTATTTCTGGATATTAACTTCGAGATCTCCGTTTGATTTACAATGATTGAGGTTTAATTAAGTGTCAGTGACATTAACTACAGACGCATAGATACAATTCCATTAGTACTACATTGATGCCGCCAGATGTCAACTATTGTTCTAATATTGCATTTTTTCTTTTCGGAAGATACTGGAGATCTGTTTTCCTTATATATATGAGAAATATTCTGTTCAACTATGACACTGATTCATACGCTTTAAAGCTCTATCAACACTATTTATCAAACTGTTTTTTAATATAAAAGAGACATTATATTTGTCACATCATTTCACAGATATATATATATATATATATATAGATATTTAGATAGAGGAACAATTCAAAATAGGTTTCACATATCGGGAATATTTGAATACTTCGTAGCATTTAGATTCCTGAAACTTCTGTTCTAACCTTGAGTATTATTTTTATTAAGTTCCTTGCGATCTTATCTTTAACCTTTATCGAACATATCTTGCCGACCTTTCTGTCAAACTCGGGACTCTACACGAAATTCAGACTGAAACTCTTTGTTTAATCTGCAGATCTATCATGCTTTCGTTCCATCAACTATGACTTGTTAAAAGACCTACTAATTAGCATCTGTATTTTAAGTATCCACCGAATTGAGGATTGAACAGTTAACCTCCAGAAAAGTGGCACTTAAAATTTGACTGTACCATATCGTTAATACATCACAATACTTGTTCTTCAGATTGTTTAAATTTATTCCACCTTGCATACAATAAACAATTCATTGACGTTTTATCTTTATTTTCATGGAAAAGTTGGGCCCAAATTTAAGACAATATTCTATGAGTACTTCAGATTATAAAAGCGTTCAATCAGACGTAAACAATAAAAATACAATTATTTTGCATTGAGATTTCCAACCCATTTACAATCTATTTTATTACTATATATATATATATATATATATATATATATATTTATATATATATATATATATATGTGTGTGTGTGTGTGTGTGTGTGTGTGTGTGTGTGTGTGTGATTTCCACGGAACATTTTAATGTTTCAATAACATTACATTAAAATGTCCGTTATAACAGAACCTTTGCCATTTTCGTCTTACAGTTAAATTGCGCATGCCTTAGTATTTATATATGTTAAGATACGTTCGTTTGAAAGAAATCGACTCGAGATCATGCTTCCGCCATTAGCAGATGTCTTCCCATAAAATCTCTTATTTTTATTGTTGTTATGTGGGCCGCTGTCTGCTTATATTGGTATTAACACAAAGTATATAAATGAGCAAATCACGTGAGCAACCGAGTGAGAACACATCGAGAGTTGTGTCATTATAGACGAAAACGGAGAATCTAGTATAGAAAAACAATAAATTGAATGAGATAAGTCGCGGCCGCCAATAATAATAACATAGTCAGAAGCAGCAAATAAACACAAATAGTTTGAAAATGAATTAATGTCCGAATAAAAAGAAACGAAAACCAACACAGTGTTGGTTTCAAGACCCTTCAGATCGTGCTAAGAATATATATATATATACATATATTGTGTACACACACCATTGCGAAGACAGCTATACTATAGAATCATCCGAAATTATCTTACTTCATGTATTTAGCAACTTACATCTGCGTATGCACAGAGGTGCATGCTTATAGAAGCCTTCGATTGCGTTTGATAAACACAGTTGGTTTCGATTATGAATAGAGATATTGTAATACCAGTAGAATGTGAATAGGTATGTTTCATACCCTTTCTAATAAATATTCATGTGTATATATAATGTCTCTAGTGTGTCTGTGTGTGTTTTTTGCCTTATATATTTGAATAAATTATTTTTGTTATGTTTACTTTTTCATAGAAAATGTCTATTATCCTTGCATTGTGGCATGGAATCCGCTAAATATGTTATATCCGCAAATACATAATTTTATATTTGAGATTTTAAAGTAGGAAATTATATTCCCATGCACGTTTAATATAAATTGAACACCCATATACTAATGAGCTGGTTGTAAATCAAAACAGCAGTTTCATTATTTAAAAAAAATATGTCTGGTTTTACTTTATTTATAGCATGCATTCGTTTTACCATGCATTCATAAATAAGTAAAACTAGAAATTAGTATTATTTTATAGTCTTCAAAGATACGAGTAATATTACTTACATGTAAGAACCTGTCCTTGTGGGTGTTTTAAGCTATTAAAGGCTCTCATAATAATAAAAAAATGAATAATTATTACTATTAAAAACATGCCATTTATATTACTACATAAAAATATTATTTTTCTTAATTTTCCAGGATTTCTATATACAGAATAAACCATTTTTAGGGCTTCCGAAATGTTCTATTTTGTAGTTTTCAATTTGAAGAGTTTCTGGAACTTATCATTTGGAAAAACCATAAAAGACCAGCGATAGCGTCATATTATCAATTAGTTGGTCAGTAAGCAAGTCAATTTAAGCTGTTACCCCGCTAGAGGTATTCCGATTATATAAACTCCGGGCAATATTTCCGAGGATCTAAATCCGGTCAAAATATATTTTAAAAAAATAATCAATTTTAAACATCATAAAGAAAAAAAATAGTGTTTGGGAATTATAAAAGTTGTGTTTACCGTTATCCTTGACCATATACATATTATTACAAATTCAAAATATCTTGTAAACCTAAACTAAACTATACCAAAGAACTTACTCAGACAATATGTAAATATGTTGCGTGTTTCTTTGTTCTTATGTACAATAAATATATATTTTTTTAATTTCTTATTAAAACACTGAGTATTATTTTTTAAATATATCTTGCACGTTCTATACCGCTTGTTTCACACACGTGACATCTGGCTTGCATGAAATATATTTTCGTGAATATTGAAGATAGTTTACTGTGATATTCATAAACATATGAGGCAACACATTTATTGGGTACATTTGTGCTTTTCGACTATTATTGTGTGTTCGCTTTATTTGCTTGTATATAAGGTTTTTAAGAATAACAAAACGCATAAAAGAACAATTAGATACTGTAAATATATGTATGCATGTTTTGTTTGTTTTTATTTTTAGTAACACGTTATATATATATATATATATATCAATACACATTGTGTTATTTATTAAATATACTTTAAATCAGAAATAGTTAAATATTGTAAAACATCTTACTTTAGAATCAGGTTGCTTGGATTATTTGTAAAAGATAGTACGACTTTTCTTTTGTAAGAATTTTTCTTGTGAGTATTGTTCTATATTCGATTTTTTAAAATTATTTTTCAGATGTTTCAGAAAACGATTTTTAGTGGTACGAAAGGTCGCCCATGTCGATATATAAGCATATTTGATGGTTCATCTGTAGGGAAAGTATCCTGTTTAAATTTGGATTTAGAAAAAGTGAATCATGGCACAGATCTTGGAATCTTATATATTTTCAAATGTTGAAAATAAACGGGTGAACGTCCGTCGAGTTTTGAAAGTTTTACTATGAATTGTAAACACTCACACACATGTGTATATATATGTGTGTATATGTATGTATATATACATATATATATATATATATAGAGAAAGAGATAGAGAGAGAGAGAGATAACACATACATAGATTACTTATAAGCGACTAAGAAAGATAATATTCTACAATAACTTATATAAGTATTGCTTGGGCCATAAAAAATTGTTTAGTATCCCAAGAGATGTTATACAACAATTTACTCTTGCAAATATTAGTTGCAATTATGCTTTTTTTCACAAAACACACACACACACGCACACACACGCACGAACACACCCACACGCATATATATAGATATATTAATGTGCATGTGTCAGTTATTCTTAGATACTGTAGATTAAAAACGCTTACACTTCAAGTGTTCACGCCTGTTGTAGACGGAAGCACAAAAACTAGGAATAAGATAGAATTACTGTAGATAATGAGATAAAGTAGCTGCTATATTCGACATAAAACAATAAACTTGTGACGTTAGCTAACATCTAACACCTGATATAGACGCAGAAGAAAATAAAGTAATCAGTTAACACCTAATTATCTGTCATTCAGTGGGATACGTTATAATGAAAGTTTATTTACAAACATCAACACCAATTAATGGAAAAATTAAGTCCACGTATTGTTTTGTCGGTTAGAGATAAGCTATACGGTAAGTGTATTTGATGTGTTACTTATTTGCAGTCGAAACTAAACAAGATAAATCGTCTTGACAAACAATAGGTTCACTTATATAGTGTTTTGACCCTATTTCATATCGAACCGTTTATCCCCGTGTCATTTCTCATTCGGGAACGATGTATAATGTCTTCATTAAACCATGGATTATAATATTTTTATGCACTTTTGTTCTTAGTTACTTTGATTCATTTTTTATGTTTCAATATAATATGGAATTAAATTACATGATTATATTTGACTGCTGTGCATGAGGGTTAATACGTGAATCGGTGTAGTTGATAAATTTGAATGCATTAATTAGTAAAATCAATATATTTTTAATTGTTGTCCAATATACAGATACAACAACGGATTAATATTAAAAAAATATATCTATTTGCATTTAGATATATAGTGATTAAAAATAGCAATGTTTATAGATGAAGACATAGATATTAAAATATTCATATTACTAAATTGTACTGCTGTACCTATGTTACGTTTAAAAAATAACGATACATTGGCATATGGAAATATATTAATACATATGCGAGTTGAAGGTGACGATCATTGTTGGTTGGTTTTAAGCAGGAGATTCCAGCGCAAAAAAATCCAAGTGTTGTTTTCTGTGCCATTATCCTTTCACTAAATTTTCAGTAGTTCAGCCTGCATACACTTTTTTCCGAAATTGATTTTTTGGCATTTACATAAACTTGTTGGGCAATAGTTTATGTTTATTGTTTCTACCCATGCAATAGAAAGACGCAGCATGGCGTGATGTTCATAATTTTATCCGAGTATATTTAGGTTCCTCAGATTTTATTTATTATGTAGTGTCCCCGATTGTCTCCGTTCAATCAGTCGTCGTATTAAACAGAATGTTATGTTTATGATTTACACTCAACTGACATTTTGGTACATATGATAACTATGTTATGTGATGTACTGCATATGTTCGCAAGATGCATTTCTTGTAAAAATAAAACAGATGGTCGCCATTTTCCTTTGTTTAAAACTATTTTTCTTTGCAGATACAGTTTTTACTTTCGCATCTTTTTCCTCGTAAATAAACCCGTAGCTTGTTTGGCGTCTGAAGAGAGTGTTTAGATTTGAGAGTGTTCTTTTTGGCGTTTAGTCCTTGAACTTCGTTCGACAGAAAAGTAGAGATCTGGGATATCTCTTCTCTGAGGCCCTCTATTTTTTATGTTTCTTTTCCAGGCTTGTTCGTTTATATTTCGACTACAGTTTGCTCTTTTTCTCCTCGTCTATGGGCAATGGTTTTTTTTCTTGATAAATCATGCTTTCTGTCATGTGAACTATCTGTTGGAGATAAAAACGTGGAAAGCTATCCTTCACTCTTACACCAAAGACTTTGAAGATCATTGGTATTTTAATTGCAACAGATCTAGGCTGGTCTCCTTATTTCAGATATCAGTTTTCTTTTTCTATTTGACTGGCTAACAAAATCTCCAGTTCTATCTGTTCTTTAAAGACTGATCGAGTTTGAAATATTACTTTACTGTGTCATCTTTTCAGAGTGTCTGGCTGTAGTGGCTTCCAATTTTTATTTGGTTTTCTAATTTGCTCCTCGAATATTTTGTCATTACATCGGACCCATTTCTCATATCTTGAGTGTTTGAAGCAGTAAAGAATAGTTTAATTCTGCAACAAACAATGGTATTTTTGTACTTTCGTTTTTTGAATGTCCTTGTTGGGTGTTGCTGGATTCCAATATCAAGATTTGTCTGGTCTGATGGATTTTCCGGATTAGTGTTACTACCTACACTGGGAAAAAGTGGCAATGTTATTTTCCCCGTATGTCTTAGTTCGTAGCAATGACGAGGGGACATTTTATTTTTTTTATTTTCGGTGCCATCCCGTATGTGATATTTTTGGTGTACTTTCTTAAAGCCAGTGTTGTTTGTTTTAATATTCAGCCAGGGATAACTTTTTAATATGCATACTCACATTTGCACATCATGACATACCCCATTTGCATGAAAATTCCATGATATACCAATGAACCTCTTTAAGAAAAACCGAAGATACACGAGATCTGCGTCTTGTAGGTTTTCCAATTCTCTCCCAGTTGTCTAGTTTACAAAACTATATCACCTAAGATATATGTAAGCAATATGCCGAGCCGAACAACTTTCATACTTATTCTTTGTCTATTAGTCAGGCGCAGAGTTGCAATATCAACGAGTCACTTGAAACACGCCGTGCCTTTCTTTACGAATTCATGACAAAGGCAATGAACCTTGATTCCCATCTACTATTTGTTTCTCTTTAAAACCGAGAAAAAAGGTTTTGGTTGCATGCTACTTATGTTAAGTTGACTATTTTTATGCCTTTAGTCTTACATACTTGCATAATGTATTTAAATTTAATTCCCTATTTATTTTCCTGAAATTTCAATAAATCCGCAAAAGACACCCCCATGCTGAGATGCTTAAATACTGATCAGATGTTGGAAAAAGTAAAATCTAAAATGTCCATAATGCTGAACGTAATATGTAGTCGAAACATCCATAAAAAGCTAACGTCTGTTATTTATTATTCTTTAACTTGATTACTAAGAATTGTAAAGTTATTGCTGAAGCTTTGTTTACTGCCCTTAATTCTTGATATTGCTTCATTTTCTGGAGATCGTGGATAAGCATTCCTTGACTACGCTTATACTACAATATAAGGTGTATATATATATATATATATATATATGTATATATATAAATATATATAAATATATATATATACATATATTTGTAGTCATCGACATACAGTCTGTATATATTTAAGAACAAACAGTTAATATAGCATGTAAAAATAACTTTTAAAAAGAGTTAAACACATATTTAATCTAAAAAGGAAACACTTGATAAGTGTCCACTTATCAAGTGTGTCCTTTTTAGATTAAATATGTGTTTAACGCTTTTTCAAGTGTTTTTAACATGCTTTATTAACTGTTTGTTTTTATTATAACTCTATTTTCTATTTGGTTTTATCGAGCTTTTACATCTGGTTGAGATTACTTTATAAATATTAACTCTTTAACATTTATAATATACTTTAGTTTTACCATCGTATTTTGGTAAATTTAATTGTATTTTTTACACACACACACACACACACACACACACACATATATATATATATTCACACTGAGGAAGATCGAAGGATCGGTCGTAAATTATGTGCTTTTGAAGGAAACATTCCTGTTTTTTTCCAAAGACTTTGTATTCCTACACGTCGACACACTGGAAATGAATACAGAAAAGATATAGACATTCATATAAGTTTTGTATTGATCTTTTATTCAGATATATATATATATATATATATATATATATATATATATATATATATATATATATATATATATATATATATATACAGATACTTATGTATGCTATTAACATCACTGGAACACTCATATTCTAAATGTCGAGTTAAATGGGCTAGTTACTTTACCTCCAATAGGACCGTGTGTGCTTCGCAATATTATAAATCCTTATACTCCTTTATCCTACACAAATGCTTGTATATCCTAATTAAAATTAATACTGTATTCTTGTAGGTTACAACATCTCTTTTGTACAACAAGACGTCTCTCTTAGCTGCTATAAAATCCCATACATGACACGTTGCCATGAGAAACGGGAGTATCGCCTAGTCTCATAATGTAGAACTTTAAAATTCGATACTAAGCATATATAGATGTATGTATATATATATATATATATATATATATATATATATATATATATATATATATATTTATATATATGCATATATATGCATATATACAAATATATATATATATATATGTATATATATATATATATATATATATATATATATATATATATATATATATACATTGTCAATGCAGGCATGATCTATAGTATATGTTTTTTACCCTATAGCTTATTTATAAGATTGATTTTTCTAAACCAAAGCTGTTTATACTTAAAGTTATATATATTCAGTAGAAACGCTTTATTTTTCTTCTACTTACTTGGGTAAATGTATTGGTGATTGCCTTTACATAAAACTAACATCGGTAGGTCGAAACTTGTATTTGGATCATACCTAACTCTTGATACTATACGTTTTCTTATATAGTTGTTAATCCACAAAACCTTGTAAAACTCTAGTAGATACGGATCTTAACGCCAACACTTGTACTTACTTGATTAATCCTGACAACCCAGGAAGGGAAATAGAATTAGAAATGCCTGGCTTGGAAATCAGGCTAAATGATTACCCTGATGCTGTTGATGGCCCGATAGATCTTGTCAGGTCATCAATCTAGGAGAAAGAAAAATCCAATATTAATATAGTGCTAGTGACCTCATATGTCTTGCACCAAACGAAGAAGATAGCTTTCCTTAGTTCTGGTCTACAACCTCCTTAAACCTACTGCCTCGATCAAATCACGTAAAAATGGCAAACTAAAAATGATCTCGTAGTAGTAATGTTGCGCTTGTCGCCTGGCTTTCCATAATCCTTCTTTGCCTATTAGTCAGGAGCAGAGGTACAATTACGGGGACTTATTACAGATGCCCAGTATTTGGTCTTATTTCCTGATTAGGGTAATGAACGTCGTCCCCCACATCTACCTCATTACCTTACCCTTAATCTGGGCATCTTGTAGGTACTTGTTTACAATATATGCTAAATTTATAAAACTAGCCACGCATGTCTAGCAGGTTGAGGCTACCGCTTTGGCAGTTTACAGGGCTGCCGAATGAGTAATAATGTCCGACTCCTTTCATAGCGCTTACATCGGTAGCCTTATCGTGAGTTGTATAATATATATATATATATATATATATATATATATATATATATATATATATATATATGTATATGCGTGTGTGTTTGTATATATATATATATATATATATATATATATATATATATATATATATATATATATATATATATATATATCGCATGTAAAGACTTGTTCTTGGTGGGCATTCCACAGATCACCTTCTTGCTGACAAGGAGTCAGTTGATGATACTTATGTGGCATGATGGAGGCAAAACACATCCATTTTGTCTTACATTCTTCACTCTAAACTGAAACTATAAAATAAAATTAAATAACAACTTAATAGAACATAACAGTCAAGCGAGATGCACACTCGAACAACAACCTGCCTGCTCCCTTAAGACTCGCATTTACAATATCCGTGGACATAATTAACATAGATGGTGTAGAATCATTGTTCCTAGCAAATCCCTGAATATCGTAACACTACTCTTTCCCCTTTAACCATTTGTAGTAAGTACTTTGACAGATACACGCACGGACTTACAGTCTATATTGGTAGCACTTCCCTAAGGAACCGAAATTGCAATCAAACGATCCTGATTTGATATGCTTGAGACTAACATTACAACATAGGCTAAACTTCTTATATTTTGTTTACTGTTTCTCCTCGATCCAGCACTGTACACTTATCAATCACGTATCTGATAAGATAGTTGTAAAAATAACTGACCCTTTAACTTATCGCCGTATGAGCCTCCTCCGTTTTTCGACAATAATCCATCATTTCACAGCAGTTAAACTTCGGTCTGGCTAACAGTTTAAACTTAAGCAAACCCGTTTTACTCCAGTCATTCTTACTGTAATCTATTTACATATATACCATGCACACGAGGGGGTAAAAGAGACTAGAGCAATAGCTCTTGATGTATCTGCCCGTTGTCAGCGTTTGGCACGGTGGTCTTCTCAGTAAAATCAGATCATATGATCTTTCTGGGGGACTAATTAACATATTAAAATCTTTCTTAAATTAGATAATAATTTTTGGAGTTCACCATTTATCAAGGGCCAATGGCCACTCAGAGATAAGGTTTATTGGGTGTACAGTAATCAAGGGATAGTGTAGCAATAGTATTGGAGAATTTGTAAGGGGTCATTACTTAGGGGGGCGGTTCATCAGGAATGTGTTTGTGTTTGACTTGAAGACACCCAGGTTGACGTCGGGAGGGAAACAGGCAAGCGGAACAGAGTTCCACAGGCGTTCAGTTCTAAGAAAGAAGCTTTGTTCATGGCATCTACGTTTTAATTAAGGCACAAATAGGGAGTGGGGAAAATTATTGACGGTGGTTTCATCTAGTCGGGTGTTTTTTGAGAAAGATTGGCAAGGGGGGGTACCAGAGAAAAAAGCTCAGACGAGCACCTGCCATGGAAATAACGATAGAACCATGACACGCTCCCACCGTCTCTTCTGTGGGAGAGAGGTTGCAGGGCAGAGAAAAGGGAATCCCCACCAAGCCACAGAGTCTACTTTGTACTCTGTCAAGGCGGGATAGGCTGTTTTTTGCAGCCCGCGGCCAGATGTGGCAGCAGTTCTCCATCTTTGGACGTACTTGTCTCTTATATAGATAGAGAATTGCATCATTAGTGAGATATCTTCTGGAGCGGTAGAAGGATCCCACCATTTTCCCAGCGACCTTGGCCACATACTTGATGTATGTGTTCCATTTAAGATCATGTGTAAAGGTCAAACCAAGGAGCTTATCAAATCCTGGGGCCTCCCTTAGACGAAAGCCATCCATTTCAATTGATGCCAGATGGGGATCAGAGCGTTTACGATGTAGAGATAGGAGCTTGGTCTTAGTTGCATTAAAGGTAACCAGCCACCTCTTCTCCTACTGTATCACGCGCTCAAGATCAGAGGAGATAGAATCAGAGAGAACATCATCATATACGGCCTTTGATGTGTTGCCATAGGTGGTCGTGTCATCAGCATAGATGTCAACGAAAGATTTTAGTATGTGTTTTAGGAGATCATTGATGTAGATTAGGAAGAGAGTTGGGCCCAGTATGGACCCCTGAGCGACTTTAGCATTAATACCGTGGTCCTCTGATTTCTACCCATCAACAACTACTCTTATAAGCCTATCAGATAGAAATGATTTAATGATAGAGGAAATATGTCCAGTTATACCATAGCTGGAAATCTTGTGTAGTAGGCCTTTATGCCAAACCTTATCGAAAGCCTTTGATATGGCAAGAGCAATTGCCCTAGAAAGGAAGCCTTTGTCGAGAGATTCGCTAATCCTATGAGATATAACCGTTAACACATCTGCTATAGATCTAGCAGAGCGGAAACCATATTGTATGTCGCTAAGAAGGTTATTTCTGCTGAGGTGGTTGATTACTTCTCTATTCATTGTGGATTCCAGCAACTTACTCATGACACACAGGAGACTTATTGGTCTGTACTGAGAGGAGGATGACTTATCACCCTAATTCTTAAATGCATGACATACTGATGAGGTTTTCCAGGGTGTTGGAAAGCACTTCTCCTTAAGGCAACGCTTAAACAGTTTGGAAAGTATGGGGGCAAGTTCTGGTTGTAATGTTTTTCACACTATTTGGAATACCGTCTGGACCAGTTGCTTTACTGGTGTCAAGGTTCGTGATTAGCTAATCAATCCAGGTTTTACAATTATATAAATACATCAGAGCTCTATCCTTAAACCTTTGATATTTCTGATATTGATAAATGTATTTTCTGATAAAATAATCTCTGTGATCAGCAGATTTCCAAACGACACCAGGCTCCATAACATAGTTGAGGGGAAAACAAAAAATATATATCCAAGGAAATGACACAAATCTGTAGTGAAATAGAAACAAAGATGGATGGCTACACTCAATGCTGCCAAAACTAAGCATATTTCCGTTAATAATTCCGAGCGATTTACTCAGCTCCTATAAGGTCTGGATATGATGCATTACTCCTCAGCTTAACGTTCACAAGAAACATGAGTAATACCACATAATCGAGAGCATTGCCGAGACTGCTGCAAAAAAGGTGACATATCTCTACTGTGCTAGACAGTTACTTACCTGGTAGTATCTTGTACCTCTAGAAGGCTACCATTTGCCTACTTGCTACTAATCTCCCCGCTTAAACTGTGTTCAAGAAGAGTCGAAAACTAAACTGGTCCTCACTGTCAGCTTGGCGTCAACGTCTGTCTCATTGATGAATTGTTGCATCCCTCTGCCTGTTTTACAAGTATTTCATGGGAAAGTGTTTCGACGAGCTGCGGGCTCTTGAACCCCCACTATATAAATACTTCTGACAAATCCAATGAGTGGTAAACTCCCATCTACACACAATAGACTTTCCTAGATGCCAGATCCCTTCTACTCTAATATTTTCTTCGCTAGACTTTACAGCTCTTTTCTGGGTTCATGTTTTCTAAATTTTAATGGCATGCCGAAGTTCTTGTTTAATTAAGACAGCCAGCTCGCTGCTCAAGTTCCGACATACTAATCTTGCAAATTATGTCTCATTTTGTCGCCCCTAACATTGTACTGGACAATTGTTTGGAGTGAAAATGTAATAAATTCATCGTGATACACGCGATCTGGATATTAAAATGATTTTATGTAATTATGTAAACGTTCCATAACTCTATTTCACTGTTATTTAATGCACTTATAAACCAAGAGATTAGTTCTAATTTACGATAAAGATAAACATCAGGATCCTATTTTATTACTGTTTAATGAAGTAATGGTGGCAGCAATTTAAGGATACGGATCATTAAAGCAGGCAAAGTAATATTCAAGCTCTTACCATGAATTCAAAATTCACGTGTATCAACACTGAATATTTTTTATTCTAAGTAGAATTATATTGAAGAAAATAATGTCAATATTGTTTTTTTAATAAATGCATTACTTAATTCACATGACACAAATTGAACCTAAAATATTGTTTGCATAGTGTTCCTCGAGCTTCTTCTTGCTAATGATGTGCCTTTTTCCTACGTTTGTCTACATTTTATAAGCGGTTTAGATCTTTGACGGAGTAACATATTCTTATTAACATAATTAAAACGTTCCATTTAATGTTTATTGTCGCTTTTACAACTATCAACATAGTTATAGCGCTTTACTCGTCAGCTATCATCAGGTATCTTTAATAAATCGATATTCTTATTAAGATAATGACCGCAATATGTCGCATAACTACAAAACGTACCAAAAACATTATTTCCTTATTTGCCTATTATAAAACCACAATTACTAATGAAATGATTTCCTGTTTTCAGAAAACGTTGGCATGTAACTGTATCTATTTAAACAAAATTTGATCTTCTACAACTCCAATGTAAACAAATCCTTTCTGCGCTGTTTTCTTAAGCACCCAAATACTGTTAATTAATGCGATCTTTTTTATATCGTCCTATAGCATTATTCATTATGAAGCTGACAATTTTGTGGACCATAATATCGTTTGTACATTTGTTCATTATAAAGCGTAGCTGACTGCACATAATAAATCACTGTTTTTGCTTATTGACCGAGACTCTCGCTTTAAACTTTGAACCAGATATTTAAAAGATGGTTTGGTAGCCTCCTTTGTAAAATTTTGAATTATAAAATGAGTAAGTAAATTATATTGGGGAAGGGTTTCGTTCTGTATAGACAAAACAGTTAGATCCCGATACTATTGTACATAACCTCCCATTTCTTTACCTTGACGATCAACCGCTTGTACTGGTCCTTTATTTTATATGAACGGACAGATTACTCTCTATCTATTTTGATACAGTAAAAAGTCTCAGTTTGATTTTCTTACTGCTACCACTCCTTACATGCAAAAAAGGCTGTGTATATTGCAAAGCAAAAAAGTTGAAAACTACAAAGAGAGGAGACGAATGATTTGTTTTCATGTAGATCCTTATATATATATATATATATATATATATATTTTGTGTACAGAAAGTTGTTAGTTGAGACAGGTCAATGACCTGTCTCAACTAACAACTTTCTGTACACAAAATATAAGTACGCTCTTAAAATTTGGATTTTCCTTTTAATTGAGCACTCTGCTGGAATTCTTTTTCCAAAAAAACTAATCATATATATATATATATATATATATTTAGTGGGATGGGATGTGGCGGGAGCGGGAAAAAGCGGCGTTCATTGCCCTAGTCAGGAAACACGGTCAACCATTGTGTGATTCAGACGAGTCCCTGTGATAGTACCTCTACGCCTGGCTAATAAGCAAAGAAGGAGTATGAAAGCCGGGCGATATACAGAGTCTATCTCCTTAAACGGTTTACATTTGCCAACCGGTGATTTGTTTTAGTTACCCGCTCTAGGAAGGTTGCCGTCCAGGACTAAAGAGGTCTCCCTCACCTAGGTTTAGCTTCAGAGTTTTCCTTCTCCTACACGGATGACCTGGGAAGATCTACTGGTCCATCGGCTCCGAGAGGGTTCGCTCCGCGCCTGGGTTCTAATCCAGGTATTTCTGCGACCCCGCATGGGTAGTTGATATTGATTCGTTATGTAGGTTAATATCTACTGAAAAAATTGGGTATTTAGGTTAACATCTACTGAAAAATTTCACTCCTCAAAAGTAGTTAAAAAATGATATTACTATGCTTTCTATTTTCATTTTTACTGGGAGAGGGGATAGGGTTAGGGTTAGGATTCATGCAGCGGAAGCATCTAAATTTCCAACAGCATTTCATTGAGAGAGACGAGTTAATGTATGGTTAGATATAGTTTTGTAAGTTTAGGAATGTATGGTTAGATATGGTTTAGTAAGTTTAGGAATTTATGGTTAGATATGGTTTTGTAAGTTTAAGGATGTATGGTTAGATATGGTTTATTAAGTTTAGGAATAGGGTAAAGTGTTAACAAATGATTTACTTGCTATTAGAAATTATGATTTCGTGCCCTAACTGATTATTTAATATGCCTGAAAGATAAGACATATGCTCTGTATAGATACAAGGGAACATTTGATATTGAGTACAGTTATACCTGATAGATATAGGTTATTGCGTATTGTGTAACTATAGTTAAATATAGATGGATGGATAAGTAATATTTCATTGTATAGAATGCATGGAATTTTAGACAATTTACACTTATGTTACTAAGACTCATGGTTATTGGTGTTTTTCTCATCATAATTTAACCATTCATATTACTTACACCCACACACCTCTTCCGCACACAACCACACACAAAAGACATCAACACAGAACATGCTAATAATGAATGTGAACCATCACAAGGACATGTTGCATTTTACTATTGAATCTAAATGCAAAATCAAGATATTAAATATGACGTGAATAATATTTAAACCAAACTTTACTATATAGACCGGACACATAATATTTTCAGTTATATATACTTTTTAAAATCTTATTTGTATATTAATTTTGGAGAGAAAAAAAGCAGTTCATGAAGTAACAATATTACATGTTTTTTACTAATTCATTTTTTTTTCGTTTCGTTCGTTTTATATTTTGTTCTTTTCTTTAGAGATGCAACATATTGTGATTTACTTTGAAACTGAAATTGAAAAGGCACATTGCTTTTATTTTTTTATTTTTTAGATGTTTGAAAGATTATATAAGTTATATCAAAATTGTTAAAACGCTGACGTTTATTTATATCCATAAATGAGAAACATTCTCTTATGCGTTAACCAAAGATCTCATGAATGGAATGTTTCAATGGTTTAAGTTTCTCAAAGGCATCACTTGCCGTTTACGCGCATCACTTTCTTTTTATGATGTTTCTCTCCTTTCTTTTTCTTCCTTTTCTGAGTCAATATTCTAATTTCCCTGCCACTTCCGTTTTTTTTTTCATTTTGTTACTATTATTCGCTGGTGCCATTCCTACGATATACACTTTTATGTATCTCTCTGTTTATTTTTTTTAATGAAATTAAAACGAAAGTGTATGGCATATATTGTTTGAGTTAAAACAAACACAAATAAGAAAAAAGCAGTAGAATGTCAAAGAAATCTTTAAAACAAAGCGATTTTTTTCGTGCCGAGCTGAAGAAGATCGTAAAGCTCCATACTCACATTTGCACCTAATAAATGTGGGCGTTGCAACCCTTGGACCCTCCATGCTTCTCATTTCATAATACTACGAAAAAATGAAATAAAAAATGTATCATTATTAAAATAAATTGACAACTGGAACGTGAGAAGTAATAAAATCTTATGGCAGCATATTAATATGATTGGAGAATTATTAGCAGTCTATCTTAAAAATCTAGTAGAAATTCATAAGATACTGCCTAAGCCACATTTAGGAACAATGGCTTTGCATAGCGAATATTACATAAATGATAAATAAATATTGATTCATAATATAACTGAAATCAAAAATAGTATGAGTTAGCATCATGGAGAAACAATTTACAAATAGCAAGTTTCTATTACTGTGACATTATATTTAATATATGCGAATATATACATGAATGTACACATATGTACACATGTATGTATGCATATATATATGTATATATACATATGCGTGTTTATAAGTATGAATGTATGTTTATATATATATATATATATATATATATATATATATATATATATATATATATACATGCGTGTATTTATTAATGTATATGAGATAACAAATTCTATTATATCTAAAACAAGGAAACGAACTGATAAACATTTTACTTGAACAATCTTCGTTTGACTAATCAGGTTTGCAGAGACCTGACTACTTATATACAGAATAATTTTTGCTTGAGTCCCAATAAACGGAAAGAAGATTGAGTTATTATGTATATTTATTTACACACTTATACTTGTTAATATTAAAACTTACATGTAATTTTTTTAATCCAACAAAATTCCCTTGGCTGAACTTGGACATTTCTTATGTTTGTAAAACCGAAAAAAGGGAAAACATGCGGTACCGTGGGAGGTAAAACTACAAAAAATGAACAAACTCATAACAGGGATTGGCAGGAAAGGTTGTACGACAGGATCTCGGAAGCAATTTAGTAGAATGCCTGGGAATTAACAAAATATCAGGCAGAATTTGTAATTTGATAGAGAATGTAAGGAGAACATAAAGACTTCCACTAACACTTGTGGCAGAATACATAACTAGGATTAAAATACAATGTGGTATTTTAAAACGTTGTTACTCATAGTAACGATGTTCTTAGGAATAGACAAAGGAAGTGCTAAGCCGGTTACAAATAAACTAATACAGATGAAAGAATTAACATTCTAATTAAAATCCGCGATCTGGAACTGGTAACGAAAACCAAATAGACCAAGAGACGCTTATAGATACAACCAAACTGTATAGACAGGATATCGCATGGAATTACGCATTTAAAAATGGACACTGTTGATCAGATGAAGGTGGAATATAAGGGCAGCAGAAGAAATGGGGCTGCCCAACCAAACGGACATAGAGAAACGTGATAGGAGATGGCATTTAAACTGTTTGTCAGTTCTTGAAGCAGGCAGCATATACAAACAGAAATGAAAGTATTAATCGAAAGGAATACATCTGAAAAACAAGACCATACCTAAAACCTAAACTATACAGAAACCGCGGTTAAACGCTATAAACACATTGCCAGTGTAACTAGTAAGATACTTCTGACCGTTTATAGACTGGACCAAAGAAGAACCAAGCCATATTTACCAGAGGATCCAAAAATTTATGTATATGCATAATGACTTACATCCAAACGAATAGGCTGTACGACCTTTTGTAAATTGGAAAGACAGAAGTAGATTAATGGTCTGTATACAAGATGGTGTAAATTTCAGGAATATAAGAATTAAAAATGCATACTGCAGATCACAGAAAAGGAATTTACTACAGTAAAAGACACTGAAAACAAACAAAAAAGAAAATAAGAAAATAAAGTTAAAAGAACTATTAAAAAATGGAAGAGAAAGCGCTACATGAACGAGTCATTAAAAATATAAATATGAAAGCAACGAAAACACATAGAAATGTCTACAAAAATTTAACTTAATCATAGAAATTGAATCCGTACAAGATACCGCGATTCAAACAAACCACATCACAGCAAGAATAAAAAACACAAGAAACAGTAAATGTAATGTCTGTGGACAAAGCGACAAAACAATAAACAATATAATAAGCACCTGATTCAACTAGGACATATATATATATATATATATATATTTATATATATATATATATATATATATATATATATATATATACACACAATCAAATTTATCCGAGCAAGAATAGAGGATGCCACAATAGTTAACAAAAAGAAAATGTGCGGCCAGAGTATAGATTTCGCCGTAGCAACAGACCGTGGAGTTTAGAACAAGAATAAAGAGAAGCACGACAAATACACGAAATTTGAGGAGAACTCAAAGAAATATGGCAGATTGGGTAAATAGTGGTAACACAGCTGGTAGTAGAACCACTTGGAATATTCTTGAAAATAACTGAAAAAAAACATTGAGAGATTAGGATCAGAGGGTTGACTGAAATCATACAATGGATCGCAATATCAGAAAACGATTAAATTTTTAGGGGTTGTTTTTGTATTAGGAGACTAATGCATATAAGCTACAGGCGAATGATGCGCATGTAGAATGTTACATTATAGATAAATATAGAAGAAACGTTACCCGGAACCAAAACAACTGAAACTCTTTACGTAGGTATATGAAACATTATTTAAATGCGTTGAAATACTGCCGACTTCAATACTAATCGCATATTCTGCTAGAATGAACTCGGTGCGTTTGTTATCGAGGATTCCTTAACGCATAAATATAAGATAAAAGTAAAAGTGATTGTCGACAAAATAACTTAATCCTTAAAAAAAAATACTGCGTTTTATCTATTAATTCGAAAACTTCATGATATTGGCTGTGTATAATTTGATTTTAGTTGTTAATGAGTTTATAAATATCGCACATGAAAATTGCTCAGGATCTGACCAATAGCCTTTCGAAATGTTTACCTGTGGCCATTTCATATATTTGTTTCATCCGCAGAGTAAGTGATACTTTGCAGGGAGCTAGATCATGAGATAATGTCATATTAGACAAGACTTCCCTCCTAAAATATAGTTAGTCATTTGTGATATGTAAGGTTAGGCATTATCTTGATGGAAGTTAGATTGTTGCCTGTTTACGTTGAGCGTAGTTTTTCGGTTAACGAGCAGATTATATAAGGATTATGCTTTACTTATCTGAATGTAATAATGATTTGCAGATAGTAATATAGATACTATATTCATCTACGAAATATATACCTGACAGAAGAAATATATTTTAATGTTTCTTCGAAGTAAGGCATATTTATACAAATAAATGAGGCCACTGAAAATTAAAATATGAAAATAAGAATGTTTTTCAGTTTAATATCGACACTTTGCCAATCGTTATTTCTTCTTAAATATATTGTTCCAATTTACAAATACGAAAAGGAGAAAAAGAAATTCAAGTGAAAATAAACGAATCTTTTAACCAACACTAAAATAAAAGAAAGCTATAATAAATTCAGTCATTGACATTAATTTGATTTTTATCTTTCTAATCTAATTCCAATGCTGATTTTTTTCTACGCAATATTTCAATCAACGTCTTTTTTGTTGTTGTTTTTTTTTTCTTCTATGACTCTATTTCTCTCGATCTCTCCTTATTTCCCTCCCTTCCTCTTAGTTTTCTCTTGAATTGGCTCTCTGTCCCCGGGGACACAATTGTAAAGCACTTGATCAGGAGAGACGAGATTTTCATCACTATTGAATTGTCATTTCTAATACATTGCTTTCTTATTATTCGCCTTTTTTCTGTCTCCAACTTCTGTGCGATATATTGAATTTCGAAGGCGACTGCAAATTTACCATAAAAAATCCGACATTTAGTTCTATTTAGATTAGTTTTGCTTTTTTCTTATGAAACATACTATTTATCATTTGCTTAGTTTCCCTCCTACTCATATTATCCTCATCATCATCTTCATCAGCTCAACCACTAGTAACATAAACAACAGCGACGGAAGCAGTGATAGAACAAAACAGGATTAAATCCATATAATCAGTAATCGCTTTGTAATGCTCCTGTTTTAGTAATATTACAATATTAAAATGTGGTTGTTAATTAGCGTAGTTTAATAGTTGTAGACGTTAATTCTGCATTGGGCAAAACGGTTTCGCTTTTATTACCGAAGTAATGGCGTCTTTCCATTTTTTCTCACGCGTGGATATAAAAATTTGTGTCTCATTATATCTATTTATTTATTTATTTATTAATTTATTATTATTATTGTTATTATTATTATTATTATTATTATAGTTGTTATTCTAATTGTTATTTTTGCTGTTGTTATCATTATTATTATTATTGTTGATGTTGTTGTTGTTGCTTTTAAGTTGCTTGTAAATGCAAACATTGAAATTGACTGAGTAAATGCAAACTCCTCAAATACAAGGGAGCTCAAATCGCTGCGATTTTCTTTTCAAATCATGACGATGGCGCGAGCAGAGAATTATTATTCTCACTTATATTACATGCCCTCAGTCCACTTGAAAATAACATATATATATATATATATATATATATATATATATATATATATATATATATATATAGGAGGGGGTATGAAAAGTTTCAAGCATTAGAATAACTAAAAAGAATTAAAGAATCTCGATAATTTATTTTTCAACATAGTCCCCCTCATTGGCTGATCACTTGCTCCAACGGTGCTGAAGCACTTTTCATCCCGGTGTAGAAGGATGCCTTTGTTTGGGACAGAATAAACTCCTTTACTGCATCTACAACGTCATCATCACTTGCAAAATGGCGATCAGCCAAGGTTTTTTTTTTCATTTGGGGGAACAGATGAAAGTCAGAGAGGGGAGCAAGTCTGGCGAATAAGGTGGATGAGGAACAAGTTCGAAACCACAATCATAAATCGTTGGCATGGCAACCACTTAAGTGTGGGCTGGTGCATTGTCGTGGTGGAAGAGGATTCCTCTTGTGAGCATTCCTGGCCTTTTTTCTTTGATGCTTCCCGTAGGCGCTTCAGTTGACCAGAATAATGCTGATCAGTCACTGTGTGCCCCTTCTCAAGGTATTCGATCAAGGTGCGTTTCTGTTCAGCTGTCAAACGAGGACCCCACCTTGCAGAAACCTTAAAGAATCCCAGTTCTTTGGTCATAATTTTGTCTGCTCGCTCAATGGATATCCAAAATCTCTCTGCTATCTGACAGCTTGATATTCTACGATCTTCCATGACCATCTGCAAAGCAAGGTCAAGGTTACCCTTGGTTGTTTTAGTTGAGGGTCTTCAATGCTGTCTCTCTCATGCTTGAATTCTTTGATCCAACGTGCCACTGTCGCATATGATGGGGAATTCTCTGCTAATGTTCTCGCCATGTCTTCATGAATTTCTGAGGCAGGCATGCATTTTAAATGCAGGCACTTGATGACTGCACGATTTCCTGTTTTCTCCATTTTTCACTAAATTCTTGACTCGCGTTTATTAAAAAACCTGAAAAAAATAATAAGAAACATAATAGAATTTTAAAAAAATGACAAGAATACATACAAAGGTCTGTACATACAAAAAAAAACCATGGGGTTGACCATGCATCCACGCTTTTTCTACACGATGCTTAAAACTTTTCATACACCCCTCGTATATACTATTTATAAGAAACTGTCCAGATGAGCAACCTTACACATTTGCAAGTAGACCTAAACTCAACCTAAATCCATCAGATCTATGACCAATATTTATAATAGTGGAGACTGGTCTTTTGGCTTTCATTACAAACCAACTGCTTCCCTGTGCGTCATGAGTATATTGCTTGAATAAAGTAATTTCCAATCGCCCCAGCAAAGCCGCCAACATGGGTATATTAAATAGAGATTTCGCCGTGGAAGATCAACAGTTTATGTGGTAACAGTTTTATCACAGGGATTTAGTGTCGCTAACGAATGGTTTCGATGTGTTTCTCATATATACATACATGAAAAATGTGTTTACCATGCAATATATGTAATTGCCTCCCTTACCAATTAAATCGTTTCTTTCTGATTTGTTTACAAAAACAGCATGTAGTAGTATTAGATATAGTGACATTAGTAGTAGTAGTAGTAGTAGTAGTAGTAGTAGTAGTAACATGTGGGCGGCATTTAAATAATTACTCAATTAAGCGGGAGGGCATTTTCTATAGTAGTTTACAGAATATTTGAAGACTGTCTCTCATTGCTTGGTAAAACAGTACGTGTTAATACGATATTTATTTTATGCATATTTAGTATGTATTATAATATCCATTTTCTATTTATTAGTAAGTTGTGCACCATATATATAGTAGTTATTTCAAAAGTAAAAAAAGAGATTTGGAGACCATCAGTTAGAATATATATATTTTATATGAGGGGTTTCCATTCTCCGAGAGATAGTTTCCTTAACCTCAGCTTACGGAGTCCTCTCCACCATCCCATGTGATTTGATCCATCATTGGGACGTAAGTTGCTTAGCCTCAGAGCTTACCACACACGCTGGTAGACCATGAATGCCGCAGCTTAGAGGGACTAATTCCTCTTATATAAATCCTGCGGTGTTGGCGGCATCCAAAGATGTTTAATTGCTCTTCTTTTGGTTCAATGTGGCAGTCACTCAGCGAGAGAGAGAGAGAGAGAAGAAAAGGAGAGAGACAGAGAGGACGGGAGAGAGAGAACGAGAGATTGGGTTACTCGGTGCAAAGTACTTTCTCGCTATAAAAAGCTTCAAGCCCTGCTATTATTGGTTTACAATGACATACAACTTTTACTATCAGTGTGTATCTCGATCAGAAAATGCTGACTGAACCTAAAACAAAAACAACCATTCAATGAAGTGTGATACAAATATGAACGTCAATAAAACAATCCTATGTCGCCAGAACTAACATTTCAACTTCGGGCAGACGTGCAAGACGTAGGCGGTTAAGATGCTGCCGTCCAGCGCGTGGTGCAAGTAGCGCTCATAACTGCTATGCCAAAGAATGGCTGAGGTGGGCTCTCGTGCGGCTCACTGGTGAGCAGTCTTCCAATATTAATAACAACAGTATTCGAGAACGAATTAGCTGCTATCATATATCTATATCGTAGCTTTCTTCCGTCTTGACAGGACAGAGATACCGGATGAATGTAAGGCTACACATAGAATCTTGTAGCAAGAATTGCACAATCTCGTTCACAGCTCTCCAGAATCAACGTTTTTAAATACCAGTTGCAAGTGGAGGTTTTAGACGACTGGAACCCATATCTAGATAAGAGAATGGCACATACAGCACCTAATATTTCCAACTGCTAACCCATCTGGTACAAGTTGGGTTCAACGATTGATATATAATTTAAAGAGGGTAAGAACAGTAGTCTAAAGAGCAGATTGTATTTTAATGTGATAGTAAAATTACTAATTTAATTAAAGTACAAGAAAAGAACAGTGCTCGTAGTTGTTATGCAGATATATAATAAGCTCGATAGGCAAATATCCTAGAGTTAATTTAATATTTACTAATGTGATTGATAATTAAAAATTACAAATTAAAAATCTAATTCATAAGAAGAAACACCACAAAGTCAATATTATGTACGATTGTTTCGGAAACGATGTTGTATTGCGATTTATAGTAAGTCATGGACAATAATTTTGCACATATATATTTTTTTAAACAAAGTCCCCTCATCAGCAAAAATATACATTTACCTTTTATTTGTTGGCCGTTTGAAAACCGTAATCCTCGCCAAAGCATCCATTTGAATATTGATTGTAGCTTATAAGTGCACGAAATGTTGAATTATTAACAACAAAGATTATCTCCCCTTAGTTTTTCGAATCTATTAAATTTAAAACTAAGCGTTACTAACATATTCTAACCGCTCAACGGGTTCCATTAGCGTTCACTTTGAAAATTTAACATTTCGTGTATTTATAAGGTACAATCAACATACAAATGAATTATTTGACGATAATTTCGGTTTTCAAAAGGCCAACAATCAAAACGTATATATATATATATATATATATATATATATATATATATATATATATATATATATATATATATATATATATATATATATATATATATATCCATTTTTTATATATCATAATTGTTAACTTTTATTAAAAACATATTATCATAACATCATATTTAAAGCAAATTCAGATTTATAATTTTATTCTATTTTTTTATTCTCAACCCATATTACTTTGCTTATCAACATAATTAAGTAACTAATATCTGTATTATAATATTTTCCAAATACGTTTGCCTTACTTAAAAAATGCTAGTTTTTTACGGTGTCTTTTATGTAAAAAAAACACCCAATATTTTTGCTGATGAAAATACTTTGTTTCAAAAAAACTATGTGTCAAAATTATTGTCCATGACTTAAAGTATATCGCAATAAAAATATCGTATCCGAAACGATCGTACAAATTATTGACTTTGTTTGGTTCCTTTTTATGAAACAGAATTTTAATTTGTAATTTGAATTTTAAATTATCACTTACATTCCTAAATATATATATATATATATATGCATATATATGTGTGTGTGCGTGTATACCCACACATAATGTTAGTATATATATATATATATATATATATATATATATATATATATATATATATATATATATAAGTAGATATATTATATGCATACATACGCATACATACATAGAGATAAATTAACGATAACTTAGAACTAAAGGCTGTTGAATTATAATATAATTTTTTTGAATTATAAATAAGACAGGCGAGGGGACCCGTTGTGTCCTGGGTGTTTCTAGGTGTTAGAAAAAGGATCGAACTTGTAACGCGACGGAGGAAAAACGTAAAAACGGAGTTGGTAATTAACTATTACCAGTGTGGAGAAAAATAGATAGAGATAAATGTGGAATCAACCTCGAAATCGTAGTGTAATTAACCATTCCGCCAAAGTAGATAGTGAAATAATTAAGATGATAATTAAGATTGTAATGTTATGACCCTTTAGGCTGTCATCATAGCGTAGTATCTGTTTACTGTGGCAAGCGGGGTCAAGGATAAAAAATTATTATTATTGTCATTGTATTCTTGTTAATTGATTTGAGCGACGGATGAAAAAAAAACCATTTGAAACATCTGTGATAAATTTATGTTATAAAAAATATAAGGTGTTGTTTTAAGGGTTTCACAAATAAGAACCTATGTCTCAATAGGTTGGTGCTGATCGCTTCATGGTTCGTCACGGAGCAGCAGGAAGTTAAAAGATCTCTTCAAGAAAAAAGGTATGAAGCATATATTATTCTTCTTATATATGAACTGTAAAAATAGCCCGTGTGATAAGTCTGATGCGACACGACTCGGTTTACACGTCAATATAATTCCCCCTGGCTAAACAACATACATACGATTTATACGTTTTATATCTGTCTGTTAAAATAACAATATTTTACATCCACTAGATAACACATGACACGTTTTAATATATCATCTCCTCCAATATAAATCAATATACAACAAGATAAGCATCACTTACGCGCAATAATGAAGGTTTCTTTTATAGTTTTCAGTTTTCTGCCGATTTATTGATTTGTTTTCCCCAAACTGATTGCTTCAAGTGTAATTTTTGATATGACTGGCTACCTCCACGTTTACCGAAACTGATTACATTTACGTGCAGCGCCTCAAGAACAGATAGTACACTTTGAACTATTAGATCCTTTATTTAGGCTTACAATGAACATAAACAAATCTTATGCACAAGGCCACTCCACCACACTTATCCTCTTTCACCATAATAATGCATTCACCATTTCGTTCAGGGGGGCGCCCTACTAAGAACCTAATCGTTTAAAACATGTTCATTGGCGTGTAAAAACAAAAAAAAATTACAGTAGTGGTACGATTATTCATTTGTGTCGAAGAAAAGATACAAACGTAGTAAGTAGGACCTCCCAACCAGGTCTAGTTGATGGATTGCCTGTTCCACTTCGGTGTGATAAGGAGCCTTAGCTCTTGAGTGACAATATTTAACTACTGGTGCAATCTAAATTGGACGAAATGGAGAAAAACTGGTTGATGAGGGGTTGCTAGTGATTGTTTTTTTTCGCTCCAAGATGGGTGAAATTTGGAGGGAGGGGTGAAAATAAATTTATCAGTAAGGCAGGGAGGGAGAACTTGGGCGCTTCCTAATCGGGGAGGTATGGAGCACTCACTCGGCTGGCTTATGTTGCACTTGACGGAACTGCGCCTTCCACACGTATCCAGGGAACACGTATTCAAATTTGGCTCATTTTCATAGAGGCAGACTAGCTACATGTATCCATCTCCTGTCAAATACCGCACGATGCAACCCCTTTCTATCACATATAATCTTCATTCGTAGTTGGTGTTTAATGAAAGCGATCAGATCCTGATCAATAACACGCCCGCCCGCCCACCTTGCAGTCGCGACGTCCAAATCACCATTCTCGCCAGGATCGTAATGTAGACTATTAGTCTTCCCGGTTCCACGGCGGCTTCACGTTGTCAACGACATTGGATACGGGAGTCGGGCGAGAATGCTCGGGATCGAGGCAAGCTGTGACCTCCCGGACATTCGACCAGTTCTGACGGAGTTCGCGGCAACCGAATAAAGGGTGCTCAGTCGTTTCTACGCCCGTTGTTCTGCAATGGGGACTCAAAAAAAAAACAGAACTGCATCGTATATTCTTGAAAGGAAATATATTTCGGGCCAATCACCAGGTAAGAGAAAATTCAGAATTGTTCAGATGACTTGAATCCGGCGCCCAACCCCACGTAGGGCGGATATAACTCTACTGTCAACCGAAACGCGCGCAAAGCGTGTCGTCGGTGGATCCCCTCACTAAATCCCTGTGGATTTTCATACGAGAAGCGTTCACTGGACTTAGTCGCTTGACTTGGTAATTGTTTTTGCCAGGCTCGGTAAAATTTTAGGAAAGCATTTTCCCCGCGACCTACGACGACTCTAGACTGAAAGGGTCAATAACGAGGTCGGGAAAGGAGGCAGTAACTGCGGGGTTCCACGGTTGATCTTCTTTCGTATAGTGACTCTACCATTTAAGGGAAGTTTTCTAGTAAGCTATGATTTTTTGCAGACTCTGTACCTCTAAGCAATTCCTTTTTGAGCTGGAGACCTGGTCCAAACCCGACGCCGAGGATCCGTACCGGGTCATTCGTCCAGTTGAAGGGCGCCGGAAAATTTGCGTAGCCACTCCAGGCACACTTACGCAGTCCGACCGACTTGCTGTGGTTTATCTTTGCTCCTGTAATTATTTTGTACCGAGTGATCGCGTCTCGCACAATGTCGGTGTCATCGAAGCTCGACACAAAGACCGTGACGTCATCGGCGAAGGCACACCGCCGAATATGCCTCCCCCAGTCCCAGCCTGCGTTTTCGAGCGGTTTCCGAGGGGGGCACATTATCTTCCCTTTTTATTCTTTTATTTTTATTTTCCTTTATTTCGAATGAACCGGGGAATTATGAAGTTGATTTATTTTCCCTCTCACTGGCAGATTAATCCTTAGAGGAACAATATTTTCATCGCTTGGTACCCGTCTCAATTTGTGTGGGGACGGTTGGTTGTTACTGCTCCTTTAATTGCTGTTCCTGTTGTTGATGCTGCTTGATTAGATGTGTAAATATTGTTAATGCTATCATTGTGTTTCTTGAGGAAATTGGGACACGTGCTTCTTATCCGCAGGATTAGATTGATTGTGTTTTGTCTATTTACAGGAACGAGACTGAAGAATGTTTGTGACCATTACCATGAGATCACGGTTTTTTAAGCTGTTAGGAATGTTCTCGCACGCCTTCTAATAACCAGGTTACTAGAGGATGTTTGTCCTAATGCTATTTCAGAGTAACAAAGTGGCTTTAGGTCTGGCAGAGGCACTATTGATATAATAGTTTTGCCCACGTAGTGCTGGAGAAAGACATTGAATAACAGCTACCGCGGTATCAAGTGTTTATGGGTCATACAAAATCATTTGAGAACGTGAACAACGATGCTCTCTGGTTGATTTTAGAGAAAGTAGAGAGTCCTCAAACCTTGGATAGAATATACAAAGAACTGCACATGGAGATGAACGCGCAAGTCTCGTTTAACGGAAAACTGTCTCAATGAAATCACAGTTGAAATGGTGCCAAACAAGGTTATATTCCTGTCTCTACACTTTTGTATTCATCCAGACATGGACATTGCATCAAAGGCAGATTGAATGGCGTGGAGGATTTCATAAAAAATGCTACAGACGTATCTTAAACATTAAGTGGCAAGTACCCAATACTGAAGTCCATGTTGTTCTAATGTTGAGACCCTTGTAATCAAATCTCCCATGCGTTCGGTGTGGTACATTGTTCCAATGAAAGATTGTGGGCTGCGAAAACAAATTTTATGCCGATCTGGAAAATGGCAAGCGTCCTCAAGTATATGAAGACGTTCAGGGACTTTACAAAGAATACTTTGAAAGTCTGTAAGATCGACATCGGCACACGGGAGAACATACTCTACAAAGGCTGAAGCGGCGAAAGCTGGTACGTGAAAATTGTTATGCTCTGGAGAAAATAAAACAGGCACACAGCAATGTGAAACGAGAGATTCTCAAAGGTTTAATTTATCATCTTAACCATGACACACGGAGCTGGTAATGAGACACTTGTGAACTAGTGTTTTTTTTTAAATCTGGCTACATCAACTAACTTAAGTCGCAGAACACTTCTGTTCAGGTAAACTTCGCGCCTATTAGTCCGAACGAAACGAGCTGTTTATTATTGAGCCAAGTTTGGCAGTCTACTGCAGGTGTGAGAAGACACGTGATTGTTCATATTAACATTCTTCAATCTCTGAAGGAAGTCTACTCAGTGGATATTGCTCAATATGTATGTCATACCTGCCTCAAGATGTGCAAATCTTCGATGGGAGTTATTTGAGATGGTATGGTTGACGAGATTGTGAGAATTCAATGTGACGCAGTCATCTTGAAATATGCAGCAATCATCATATATGTATATTCAAGTGTGTATGTGCGTAGGTGTGTTTATATATGTACATGCGTATGTATATGTATGTATATCTATGTGTATATACATGTATGTATATTTGTATGGGTGTGTATATGTATACGTGTGTATGTATGTATATAGATGGGTGTATGTATGTATGTATATATATATATGTGTGTATATATCCATATATATCTGTATATGTAGGTGCATATATGTATGTGTATGTGGGTATGCATGTATCTATATATGTGTACCTGAGGTATATGTTTGTATTTTTATATATGTGTATGTGTATGTGTATGTATGCGTATATATGCATATGAGTTTAAATGTGTATTTATTAATGTGTCTATGTACATGTATGCATGCATTGTGAATGTATGTATATATGTATATATGTGTGCATGGAAAATGATGGCAGATCAGTTATTAAGTGTGCCTAGCCTATATACATGTATATGTATACGTGTGTATGTGTATGTATGTGAAAATAATATATATACACATGCGTGTATATATATATATATATATATATATTTATATACACCAATTGCTGTATTATGTACTTAAAAGGGTCTGATATATTGTGGATTACTAAAAAGGGGATCCGTTTTGTAATATGTGTACTTGGGACGAAGAGTACATTCTGATGTGTATACGTACCACTTATTGGCTATAACTGATTCTTTACTATTTGAATTGTAGAATTATAGTGTTGCTGTCGGTTAATGATATTTTTATATCTATTTGCTCATAGGCGGGGTGGGGGGGTGATACATGTATTTTGGACATGCCTTACTTTCATGCGTCGTTGATCTTGTCCACTTGGAATTTATCTTGTTCTTGGAGGGTAGGATGGAACCTATTTTTACGAATAATAATTTACTTTTAGGAGCGCTGGCTGGTTTTATTTTGTTTTTATTCACTTTCCAGGTGTCGATAGCAGAAGAAAGAAAAGTGAATATGTTTGCTTGCGTGGTGTATTCTTGCCCTCTATTTGAAACACATCAGCTCCCTCCCTCAGTGAAGGAGGGACTACCTGTTTACCCGCCCGCCCCGCTAAACGTCCATATTCTAACCTTCTATGATTTCCGGCTTACCTGATCCACTTAACATACACGTAGATGTGATCAGCTGACCAGACCTTCCCATGAGCTTGTCTATGATCTAACTTTTTTATATTTCGACAGTTTTTATAAATATTCTTCATATTCATCTCCCATACATCCCGCCAGTTTGATAGAGAGATACATCGAGATGGAAAGATACAGAAATCGATAGTTAAATAGATAGACCGACACTTTCTTGTGTTCAAGCTACTACATAACATTCTTTCCCTCCATTTTTCATCAAAATGTATGACGAAACATACTTTTTTTACTGCCCACTTTACTTTTCACAAATGAAAAATATAAAGTAAAACTTGAATAACTTCTCGAAGTTAATAACTGCCCAGTTAATTCAAAACCTCTCTAAAACTCTACGTTACAAACATTAAATTATCTGCAAGCCCCAATTTATATAAGCTTAACCCGCTGGCAAAGAAAGATGTGATATGATTATCCAATAAATAATAACATATAATAAATAAAATAATATTCACAAATAATACTATGTTGCGATAATCCTCGGACCCTCCAAGATCAACCCATTCCCTGTGACCCAATGATATCTTAATAATCCAAAGAAAGATTTCAGGCGCATCCTTTTCTCTCATCGTCAATACACGTAGTCGATAAATTCTCGGCGATCAACCGAGCAACAAAAATCGAGGTCAATCTGCTTCTTCAACACTGATTACACTTTACAGACTAGCTTCTCCTCCCATATGTTGCACAACAAAAGAAAATCCAAATCCCATTCATTACATCCTTTTATCATTAACCTGCACACCTTATATTGTGTGGGACACAAACAATCTCTTTTATTCAATATGGTGGTCAGTACTCTGTGTTGCAAATTACTTGGCCATATCTATTTCATTTTCCACTGACATCTTCTCTTGATTGATTCGCAACATAATGACCACATCTGACATTGCAACCCTTCTGCACCTTACGCAATGTTAGGGAGATTTTCCTTTGTTCCTGGAAGTTTATTAACCACTAGATCCGCTCACACTTGACAGAATATTTTCCGTTCTCTTTATCAGAAAAACTTGTTTCCAAAGTAGTTAACCGACACCTGCCTTAAAGGCACATAGCTTTGCGGATAACATCAGATTTCCACATATGGAGCTTCAAACTTTTCTAATCAAGATCAACAGAAATCACAAATGAAAAGAATAAAGTAAATCTCGAATAACTCCTCGAAGTTAATAACTGCCCAGTTAATTCAAAACCTCTCTAAAATTCTAATATACGCTGATCATACGTTACAAACATTAAATTATATGCAAGCCCCAATTTTCTGTAAATTCTTTATATAGATTAATAAAGTCAATATCTACCTTACCCTTTTCTTTTTTTTAACTTAACTTGTTTGGTCAAAACGTCACTCATGTAAGTTCTATTTATATTACACCATCGGCAAACGTACGTAATCAAAACACAGTTGCCCAACGCCATCATGGTTGCCCATGCATATCGTTGAAACATCTTTATCCCCAAGAATGAGCTTTTACAAACGTCCGTACACCGACAGCTTGGCTCCATCTCGCATCTTTGGATAATGTAAAGATCCCGATAATCTTTAGTAAAAGCTATAACGCGTTTCCTATGTCTCCCGCCGAATTACGAATCCAGAGAAAAATCCCACGAGAAAAAAAATTCCGCGACCATCTCGAAAACTAGAAACAATACCGATTGAACCCTTAACCCAGTAGTCTGTCATTTTTTTCACTATTTTTTGCCTCGGTACACCGCTATAATATTTTTCTTATTTCTTATTCTTTTTCCTAATTTTATTACTATTTTTTAATGAATATTATGCCCTTACGTTTAAATAATTCATTATTCAAATAACCCCACAAGACAAAATCATTCTTTCTCAATCATACGAAAAAAATAAATATAAAAGAACAAAAAAAACTTAACATATACCTTAATTTACAAGACGTTTCCAACCTGTTTCCCTGACCAGCAAGAACAACATGAATCACTTCTAGATATGTTTCTGACCACAATTCCCGAGGATTGTATAACAATTTCTGATAGCCCACATTGGAATGCTGATCATGCAGTGATAATGGCCGAAAGCGCCCTAAACTCTAGACCCAAAACTGAAGAGCCAGTGCTCAAAATAACGAGATATTATAAAAAGGCTGACTGGGAAGCAATCAGAAATCTTATCAGAGATGCCCCATGGGGAAATATTTTTCTCTTTCTGCTGAACAGTGCACAAATAAGACCACTAAATGGTTCAAAACGCCAATTAAAGCTCATGTTCCTATGCAGACATTTTATAGGAACCCCTACTCTCCCCAATGGTTTAATTCTACTTGCGCAACTGTCATTGCTCAAAGGCAGCATGCATACCACAGATCTAACCGACATAAATCCAGTTCAAACAGACATAAGCATATAGAAGATAGAAGTAACGTTAAGAAAGTTATAGCGACAGCTAAGAGAGAAATTACGGAAACCACTAAAAACGCATAGAAGCTCAAAAACAATTCCCCCACAAACCAACAATCACGAAGTTGTTTCCTCAGCAACCAACAAGGCTAATATGCTTGCCAGTCGGTTTGGCTTAAACTCCAACTACCCCTTGCCTAACTACCATTTGCGGACAGATTCTGCGGTAGATGATCTAAAAACAACCCCTATGGATTTAGACAAACCCATTCAAAAGCAGACATCCTCACTGTAATCTCTGAACGTATATACCATTCCCTGGACAAATCGGTATAGGACAGAGCGGTAGCTCTAGATATATCTAAGGCTTTTGACCGGGTGTGGCATGGGGATCTCCTCGGGAAAATTAGATCATATTGTATCACTGGTAGAATACTTAACATAATTTAATCCTTCTTAGATAAGAGAAAAATCCAGGTTGTCCTCGACACTCGTACATCTAAACAATATGATATAAATGCGGGAGTGCCTCAGGGGTCCATCCTTGGACCTCTATTTTTTCTAATATCCATTAATGCCCTCCCCGATAAAATTGCCTCTGAGATGGGTATATATGCTGATGACACCACACTCTATAACAGATATGACAGGAAAAAAATAAACATATATCTAAAGAAATGGAAAAAACACTAGTGGATGACCTCCAATCTGTAGTTGAATGGGGGCCTAAATGGATGGTCACATTCAATGCTGCCAAGACTAAACTGGTGTCCTTCAATAATTATAAGAAACCTTCTCTGCGACCAATAGCAATGGCCAACGACTCTTTATCTGAGAGTACATCTTTCAAACTGCTTGGCCTAACGTTCACAGGAATCATGAGTTGGAACAATTACATTGAAAGCGTTGCCAGGGCCGCTTCGAAGAAGGTAGGTTCTCTCTACCTTGCTAGCAAACTACTAACACTCGAAAGTATCCTGCACCTCTATAAGGCCACCATTCGCCCATGTATGGAGTATTGCTGTCACATTTGGGATGGTGCATCTGCTACTAGTCTCTCGCTCCTAGACAAGGTTCCAAAGAGGGTCGCAAATATGATAGGCCCTGAACTGGCATCTAAGCTTCAGCCTCTATCCCATCGACGTAATGTTGCATCCCTCTGCATTTTCTACAAGTATTTGAATGGTGAATGCTCTGGCGAACTGCAGACACTTGTGCCCCCACAACGTAGACACCCTCGACACACGCGACAAGCTACAAAATCCCATCCCCACACAGTAGAGATCCCTAGATATAAAATATCTTTCTACTTCAGTAGTTTCTTCCCCAGAACCGCTAAACTCTGGAATTCCATTCCAGACAACTGCTTCTCCAACTGTACTGACATGCAGAAGTTCAAGTGGAACGTGAACCGGCATCTTGCTGCCCAAATCCCTACATAGTACCCCAGTAGTTGTTGTCCCTGATAGTAGCCCCTTATACTTAAATGGCAATGTGCCTTGTTTGTGAAGAAAATGTAATAAAAAAAAAGTAATGTGTCGTTGATCTTTCCCATCTGGACTTCATCTTGTTCTTGCAGGGGTTGCTGAAACCTGTTTGGACAAATATTTTTTCACTTTAAGGAACGCTGGTTAGTTTTATTTTGTTTTTATTCACTTGCCGAGGTGTCGATCGCAGAAGAATGAAAAGTGAATATCTTTGCTTGCGTGGTTAATTCTGGGTCTGTATTTGGAACTCATCAGCTCAATCCCTCTTTTTACCCGCCCGCCCTGCTCATCGTCTAAATTCCAACTCACTATAATCTTCAGCTTACCTGATCAGCGTAACATTCAGTGAGATTTGGTCAGCTGACGAGACCTTCTGTTAAATTTGTCTATGATCTAGCTTTGTTATATTTTGGCAGTTTTTATAAATATGCTTCATATTTATTTCCCGTCCATATCTTCTGTTTGATAGATAAATAGATCGAGATGGATAGATACAAAAATAGATATATAAATAGATATATCGGCACTTCCTTTTGTTTGATCTACTACATATAACAATGACTGGATTCTGTGCCATTTCTGCTTGAGGGTGTACAAGTTGCTGGCATGACTAAAAAGTAATTTTCGGACACATAAACTTTCAACGACTTAGATTGGCACTTGTAGGACAAAACGTTACAATCATCATGCATGTATGTATGTATGTATGTTTGTATGTCTGCCTACAACTTTCGACAGAGGACACGGATCTTCACAAGATCGGTATAATTTTGATCCTTGGCTAATAAGACGACAAATATCGGAGAATTGGCTTAAAACATTTATTCTTTCACTCGCAACTGGCCACTTTTCTACAAGATTACTGGACTATCTCATGACGTCACTTCGTCTGGTGACGGCACTTCCGGTATCGACCACTGGTGCCAGGCAGTCGGAGATTTTCACGCGACCAAGCAGGTCGTGTGCAAACGCCTACAATTGTGGAATGATAATACTCAACTTAATTTACCTGTAATATATGTGAATACATGTGTTTTCCTTAAAGTCCTCTTTGTCGTTTCGTTTATTACCCCAGACCATAACAATTTTTAACCCCATAACAATCGCGACAACAGATTCCACTTTCACACGGTTAATTCCCCCCAAAAATCTAATCGATTTCAAAAGAACGTCGAATTTACAAGATAAGAAGCCGGCTGCCAATTATGTGCTAAAAACAAAATCCTAAAAATGTATTGAAAAAGAGCAAACGAACACATAACAAATTTATCGACTAAATTGTAAGTTAATACTTTTGTCTCTATATTTAAATTGAAAGAACTCTTCTAAACGCATTTTGTTAAGATCGTCAAAATTTATTCTGCTGCTTATCGAAAGAAACAAAAAAACAAAAATGAGAAAAACGTTGACCTAATTTTCAACGCGAGAACAATTCTAATGTAAACTGTCAACTGTTTATTCCTATACAAATTGTAACATTTTTAAAAATGAAGTGAAATGTTTGTTTTTTTCCTGAGTTTTATGCTGCTTAGTTAATACAGGATCTTAACGGAATAAAATGTTTTATTTCTTTTTTTAGTTTTACATGGACTAAAAAAGATACATTTTCATTAAGTTGCATTTTCTGAAATATTCTCTATTAAACTGTCGGTTCTAAAATGAACAACTTTTTTTCTTCCGCGTGGGACAACTCCCCTCCACACACACACACATATATTAACAAAATAGCCATGTTGGTTAACTTCCAGACAATTTCACAAGTAGTTTTTATTCTTTTGCGACTGTATTGTATTACGGTACATTTTTTTCTGCAAGTAATATTTTTTCCACCCTCATATTTGGTTATCGCTAAGGGACACATTGCTCACTACTCATACGCACACATCCAAGTAAAGGACATTTTCTTCTTTAGTCTTTTATTATTATTTTATCTCTCTTATGCAGTCAAAAGCAGAGATATGTTTTCGTGCGTTTGAAAAAAAAAAACATTAAAAGATGGAGGACGCTTAAGCAGTATTAAGATAGCTAATAAATGCTCAGATGGACCAGCAGCAGAAAGCTGGGGAAAAAAATTTAAGACCGTGATAAACAGCTCTAGTTACAATTTAAAGAGTAGCAACAAGCGTTTGAGGAAAGAACGCTACTTCAACAACAGAGACAAATCGACCTATTTTTAAAAATATTTGATAGAACGGAACGCAGGGACGGCAGTTTTGCTTTTTTCCCAAAGTACAATATGTAACGCTATGCCAACTTTTAACTACCAACCAGAGTTGGATTGGACGTTTGAAGCTTCCTACCTATTCATCGTGGATTGTCCAGAGTGTAGCAACGCTAAGAAAGTTTGCCTACTTTTGGGAAAATTAGGGATAACAGAACATAACAAGTTTGTGGATTATATTATCCCCAGGAAGACGAGTGAAATGGAATTTTCTGAAGCGGCCAAACTTTTATCCGAACTGTTCAGCCCGAATTCTACGCTCTTTCGTAGAAAATGGAACTGCTCGAACCTGCAAAAAAGCGACGACGACTATTACATAACCCTCGTGTCCGTGGTAAATAACACTGCGATGCTTTTCGTCAATATGAATTATCGGCAGATGATTTCAAGAGTTTATTTTTTGCGCAGGGTCTAGTCTCATCCAAAAACGCTGAGATTAGACAAAGCGTTCTCTCTTGATTTGAGAGCGAACAGGGCCTCACCCTCCAGAAGTTGGCTGAGGATTGTCGACGGGTAGTCTGCGTGAGAAACAACTCGATCTACGTCGGGGAGGCAGCCTTTATTCAAACCTTTGCAACTTCAGCAACTGCAAAGCCGTCACGGTATTTTTGTTTTCTGTTTCAGGTTCTTTTCCTCTTTATCGGAACGGGGCTGAGCCGACCTGCCTACTACATTTTTTCTCAGCACACACCTTTAAACACTTGTTAACGCCGACAACCAAGGCTACTCAATAATATAAATCTCAGCTGTCTGTTTAAATTTATGTATGCGTGTATGTATGTATGTAAGTACGTATGTTTACCTTAAGCTTTCGACAGCGCCGACGTATTGTCACAGGATCGGTACTGTTTTTAAACGTAGCATCTCGCACAACAAATATAGAAAAAATGTGGTTAAAAAATTAATTCCTTAACACTTCACTTGGCATTTTATACAAGGAGTGATCGTTTTTTTTTCTGCTTGTAAGTCCTTTGGACTGTCTTAATCCTGTAATTCGGTTTTTTATATCCTCGCCAAGATGCGGTCTTACCACTTTATTACACTGGATTATTTTTTTCACTTTTTAGTATATGCTATAATAATAATGATCTGAAAGTAGAAATTGTCAGTTAAAATTAACAATAATTAATGGAAAAATATTGAGAAATCGATTTCTACATATATATATATATATATATATATATATATATATATATATATATATATATATATATATATATATATATTCATTATTTATGTGTCTGGATGCGGCCTTGAACTATATTAGATTATGAAGCCCCAGTTTGCGGGTTTTCGGGAGTGAGAGGTCACCATTAAATTGGCATTACTGCCAGGCCTGCTCTGACAAGATTTTTCGTACCTGTTAGGATCCCAACTATTGGTTAAATAGAAACCCGCTTGAATGAACAAATATATTCTATTAAAAAAATTCTTCAAAATCACTTGATTTGGCATTAAATAACATGAAAAGGATTGATATGCTGCAAAACAAGCAACCAACCATTATTTATTCTATCTTAGTAGCAAAATTATGATGAATGTACATCAATCCTAGAGATAGAGTGGAGTGAATACCAGGATTCCTATAGTACTAGTCCTATTTTACGTTCATGTTAAAATAATTTGTGGCTCATTTTTCCTGACAAATATTGACGAATTATTTTTATTGAAAACATCATTTCTCGTATATATTTTTAACATTACGCTTAATACCCTAAAGTTAAAGTGCATTATAAAGTGGCAATTGCTGAATCTTAACGGGTTAAAATGTGTTCAGTTTGATGTCGAAATTCAATACTCTGAGTAAACTACACGAACCTTTTATTGGATATATATGCATGTATATTTGTGTGCGTGCATATATATATATATATATATATATATATATATATATATATATATATATATATATATATATATATATACAGAGAGAGAGAGAGAGAGAGAGAGAGAGAGCCAGAGAGAGATGGGCGGTGGAGACATAATAATGGATACATCGAGCGAGAATGAAAGAGGTAGAGTAGACAATAATATGTGGAAATATAAAAGTAGATGTCTGAAACCTATGAAACTTATAAAAAGAGAACAATGATTCACCCTATGAAACGGGAGATTTTGCAAAAGGTTTTGAATTTGATCGTGTCACAAGCAGATGTCCTCCGATCTACGTGATGTATGAAAGCATTTGTCTACATTCTTTCTTCTGTTATTGGTTTTCGAAATGTGCGCCTGCAGCGCCATCAAACGGCACAGCTAGCCTGTGAGCGAGCACATATTTAAAATCGATAGCCAGCAAAGACAAACTACAAAGGAAAGTCAATATACTTGACCTGCACATAGTCCACAGTTCCATGCTTTCAACGAAATTAGCGTACTACTTTTAGCGTACATTTCAAGACAGGCAAAAAAGAATTTATTTTTACAACGCAAGTAAATTGAGGTTGCTTTATTGATTTATGTGAGAGTCACATATGTAGCAAGATTTATGTTAATGAATATTTACAGATATCAAGTTTAATAATACGCATTTTTAAATAGTTGGACTTAAGTTAATTGACATTTCCATGTAAGGCTTTATAATTACATACATCCATGTTCTCCTATTAATATTTGCATCCATATTATTAATGAGTTATTTTCTTTTATTTGCACCGTTATTTTTTCTAGATCTACAAATAAATCTATAATTTAAAAACAAAATTTAAAAAGTTTACACGCACCGGAACATGATAAATATTGAAAGTTTATCCAGTAGTGGGTTCTTTTATTTAAGTTAAATTAGTATATTTCCGCCATATTATATAATCTTTCTAAATGGAAATGAGTCTAAAAGGCCGTTGTGATATTTACATCTGTTAATAGTCATCAAGAGTCTACCTTTAGGATAGTTGTATCCTAAGTCTGAGATTTGCTAGATGTGATTTCCTTTTACTTTAACACATATAACTTTGAATTTTAAAATGTTTAATAAAATCGATGCTGCATTATATGTATCGGAGTTTTATGTTACATATTTCAAGTCAGTATTTTTTGTTTGGTTTACTGTTAGTTTGTAGATATTATTTTGACAACATTTCTGTAAATACGCGAATAAGTCTGGAATCCGACAGGCAATGTTTCTGTCAATAATGTTAATTATGTGCGCATAAAAAATATAAGAAATCATGTCTAAATAATGTCATACACAGGGGAAAAATCACTGTTGACTAGGATGTTTGAAAAAAATAATGGCCGACTCCAGATTACAAAGTATTTGCAAGAATATACTTATCATAAGCGTTGGGCAAATGATAAGTATATTCTTACTGTTTCATATGAACTACAAGAAATATATGTTTAATCCTGTGGAAAATAGCGGCGCTATTTGTGTTAAAAAAATAATTATGATTATTCATTATAGTTGTATATTTTTATTTAAAATAATATTTAATGGTTTATTTTAACAATATTTTTTTAACTATTACAAAATGGAATATACAGCGTTTATGCGAATCATAAAAAATCAAATTCTTCAAATACAAACATACATATGTGTTGTGTTTTTAGTTGTATATATTTAAATTTGTGAAACAGATATCAAATTAAACTAAATTACTATGATACTAATATGATACTAATAAGTCTAGGAACAGTTATATTATTAAAGACCCACCCCTAAAAATACGTGCTATATAAAATCACAGCTAAGGTTTACATATTATAAAGAACAAATATGCTGGAAATGGACTACAACTTGGCGAAAACTGTCAAACCAACTAAAGAACTCTTTGATGTCACGCGAAAGTTTTGGGAGAAATTTTATCTATAAACTATAAAAAACGACACAAAGCAGAAAGTGTACTGAATTGCAAACAATACTATAAAATTATAACCAAATTAATAACGCTCAACACGCAGAAATCAGAAATTAAGAAATGGCTATCTGCTATAACTCGATTGTTAGGGTATAAAGTAAACAAAACACGGGAATAGAATAACAAAAAATATTACAGGAACAGCTAAATGTGTGCGTTATTCGTATATCCGATGAACAACCTTGGTACACTAGATATAGACCCCTCGAATCATGCTAGAACCATCACGTTCTGGGAGAAAAAAGAAAGTGTAGGGACACACTAATTTTCTAAACAAAAAAGATTAAATACTGATAAATCCTTCAAGGTAATCAGCTTAAGGGGGTGTTGTGGTGGGATAACCTGCGTTAGGCATGATTGAACTGGTTCAGAAAAAATAAATACAAGAAGATAAGCAGCCATTCAGGGGTCGATATCCGGTAAAGCAACACAGGTTATTTCTCGGTTAGACGAATGATATGGATGATTTTTGAACTTAAGCAGCCGTTGTAAAGCGCTGCGACGAATTTAAACAATGAGACAACTTCAAATGTTTATTATTTGCGCAATGGCTTACTTTAGACCGCGGCGCGAGAATGAGAAGGCATTTTTCTACAAATCTCGAAACGGACGGATTTGAATTCTACAAAAATTAAGAGAAGACTGTAAAAAATACAAATAATTCAAAAAGACTCGAAAGATACCGAATCTGGCATCACGTATATTAAAATGTATTTAAATAATCTAAAACTCATGTAATAAATAAAATACAGTATAGGACATATCGCTACATGTATCCGCACACACATAAAAATAATTTTAAGGAAGAAACAGTTCTTCCCCCTTTAATAAGTGTTGAAATATGCATTCGACCAGAGACTGTCCATATATGTAAAATACGTAAGATATATTAAAAAATAATACACGGAAGACCTTACTGCAGCAATACAATTAGAAATAAAACTCGACTGCAACGAACAGAAATCTAAAACATTAAAAATGGTTAGCAAATATATAACGAATTAAAAATGCATTTAGACTGGGGTGCAGATCTTTTCATATCAAATTATTTTTTTTAATATACTAGGAAACCTCGATTTTGCCATCGGTTATCCTGACTCCATTATTATAGCAAGCAAACACATGAAACAACATAAATGCTATATCTACAGAATATTATGACGAATACAAATGGTGTCTCTAAAATCCAATAAAACATGTGTGAATTCTAATCGCATAAAAACTTATATTTGGGGCACATTGTTGATAAGAACGGCACACATCCTGATCCTGATAGAGTCGCTGCTATGAGAAATATGCCGGCGTACGAAAACACCAGCCAACTGTAAAGTTTTAGGGATCACTAGCTATTTTCAGCTAAATACAAACACCATTAAACCAGCTCTTGAAAAAGGAAAAATCATTGTTAATGGATTACTGAGCGTCAGTAGACGTTCGAAGAAATTAAAACAATCATAACATCGAACATTTTTCTCCCGGAAGTATACATGATAGTTTCTACCCGGAAGTATACATCATAGTTTCAAATTCCGCTTGCCAATACTGTATAGGCTGCGTAAGATTCCAGATAAAACGAAAAAAAAAAACAATTGCCTACACATGCAAAACATAGGACCCTGGATAAAAAAAAATTCCCTGATTGAGAATTAACGTCGCGGTTATTAATGCAGTTCTCAACTTTCATCCTTATTTGCACAGTAAGAGTTTTATATTTAAAACGGATCAAAAGCCCACTTTGACTATTTTTGGCTCCTAAAATAACAATTACATTTACTGCCAATCGTTTGTTTAGATAGTGTTCATCTTATTGAATTATCATTTCAAATTGAAATACCTAAATTACTAGAAAATCACACACGCGGACCGGCTGACTAAGTTATTTTCGATTCAAAATAACCCCTCAAGGGTTTGGTAATCGCCGAACTACGTATTAATGATTAAATACATCAAATAGTTTTTAATACAACTCAGGAACTCCCAATACATCCCACGTAATGGAAGAAGAAGCAGCAATTAGCGCTCCTGTATTTTTTTTTAATTTCAGTCTGCAACAATGTCCTGCTATATAGATACATATTTATGATTCCTTAAATTCTGCAATAGAGAATATAAAAGCATTTCCACATCGGTCATCCTGGCTCCAGCAGGATAAAAGGTGTTATGCGCAGACCATGGGCCATAATATAATTAATATTGTTACAACATGTAAAGGGTGTGCTTTGGCAGCATCGCGCCACCTATTATTCACAAACTCTTGTAAAAATTCAAATAACCGTAGTCCAGGGTAAATAAAGACCGCGCCGGATTATTGTACGATTTTTATTATTTGATAGTGATGGATGGTTCCTCCATATGGCTAGAAGTACGAAGACGCAATTGACTTCTTCAGATTTCACAGCATTTTCAGAGATCTATTAACTAAAGAACCTCGAAAAACCGCTATATCACCCTATGTTTAATAATCAATCTAACCCTTTATAAACCACCTTCCAAGGGCAGGGAAAAGCTTTCCGATCTACCACAGAAAAAGGTCCACAATAATTTCTTCAGTTATACATGAGTACGGCACATCCTAACCCCAGGTCACCTGATCACCAGCTAAATTACGTTGGGTCGTAATATTAGACCAGTATTTGAAAAATGGTTACAAAGACAAACCAGACAAATGGAAACTCTATTATTCTACAAAAACTACCACTTTTGAGAAAAAGTTAACTTCGGGAATTTTAGAAAAAAAAAAGTTTTCTTTGTAGGAAACAGGGTAGATAATACATAGTACTAGGTGAAAAATTTGCATAAAAAGTTTTAAATCATATACGAAAACGTACGAACGTAACTTGATCGGTTTGAGGGAGCGTTTTGCTCTCATTTAGGGAGGGTGAGAACCGCCTGGGACCTGATGAAGACCGGGTAAATATGCTAAGACTGTCTAATTGAATCCCGGGCAACGGCAGGTATAAAAATACTTGAAATAATATATATATATATATATATATATATATATATATATATATATATATATATATATATATATATATATATTATTTGTTTAAACCAGACATGTGTTTTGTTGTTTGAGAATGAGGGGACTGGAAATGCCAGAAGTACGTGGAAATTAAACTAGACCTATCTTGGCATCGAGGACACCTGTTTTCAGACGAGAACTTTCTGAATGATGGGTTTTGACCCACAGGTCGTGTGAAGATGATTTCATTTTGATCTCAGATTGAAAAAAATCTCTGGTAATATTGAGGAAGTGCACACAGGCAAATATATATAGGGTTTCCCCAGATACGTGACTTGCCTTAATTGGTTCCGTAGATCGTCAGACCCCAACACGTGGTCTTACTATAAAAAGCTAATAACCGTCCGAATCAGACAGATTTTGCGCCAAAACCTCAGAAGAGATATCTCCTAAGGCTTTACGACCTCCCTCTCTGCCATCCTTATCAGTATCCATTCCGAAGATTTTTGAAACTTTAACTGTTTTAGTAACTGAACTTATGCATATGTAAAAAAAATTGTCAATTTTGTGAAATAAACTTTTAGTAGGTAGAAACCCTGATTTTCGCTGTATTTCTTTTCGGCGCATGCAAAGCTTGTTTTTGCTTTTCAGAAGAATTCTACACAGAGGCATTGGAAATTCAATGTAAAGTTCTCCCGGTAGATTTGACATCACGCGCCATTGTTTACGAAAGAAGTTGGAGGTCAATAGCTTGATCTGAGCACGGGCGTATAAAGGAACTTTGCTTCAGAAACAAGTAGAAAATATGAAAACAATCCACGACACCTTTGATACTGATCCTCCTCGAATAACACCAGAACAACGACGTTCTAGCAGAAATAAGATGTGTACAATCACACTCATGATCTACTCAGATGTAAGAAAAATTAATATACTATTCGGGGTAATTAGCTTGGAAGAGGGTGTATATTTTTACAAGGTGGTGACCACTTATCAAGGCCCGGATGCCACTCAGGGATAAGGAATATTGCATGTACAGTACGTTAGTGTGGAGATTTGATACAAGTGTCTACTTAAGGGGGCGGTTAAACAGTAATTTGTTTACGTTGAACTTGGAGACATCCAGGTTGTAGTGAGGTGGGAAGGAGGCAGACGGAACAGGGTTACACAGGCGTGCAGTTCTAAGAAAGAAGCTTTGTTCATGGAATCCGCGTTTTGATTTAGGCACATATAAATAGTGGGGGAAGTTTTTGACAGTGGTTTCAGCTAGACGGGTGTTTTTTTCGTAATAGATTGGTGAGGGGGAATCAGAGATTGGAGCTCAGACGAGCACCTGCCATGGAAATAACGATAAAACAAAGATAGGCTCGCAACGTCTCTTCTTTGGGAGAGAGGTGGCAGGGAAGAGAAAAGGGCATCCTCACTAAGCCACGAATCTATTTTGTACTCTGTCAAAGCAGGATAGGCTGTTTTAGCAAATCCTGTCATGGCAGCAGTATTCCATCCTTGGACGTACTTGGCTTTTATATAGATAGAGAATTGCATCAGTAGTGAGATATCTTCTGGAGCGGTAGAAGGATCCCACAATCTTTCCAGCGACCTTGGCAACAGACTTGATGTACGAGCTCCATTTAAGATCAAGAGTAAAGGTCAAACCCAGAAGTTAGTCAAAACATTGGGCTTCGCCTAGATGAGAGCCATCCATTTCAATTGATGCTAGATGGGGATCAGAGCGTTGATTATGTAAGGATAGAAGCTTGGTTTTAGATGCATTAAAGGTAACCAGCCACGTCTTTCCCCACTGAACCACGTGTCGTGACGAAATTGTTTGTGTTATCAATAAATGGACTGTTCCAAACGCAAATATACCAGAAGACTAGGCAGTCATTCAAAGATGATGTCTATATCCGGTGAACGTACACAGGTTATTTGTCTAGCTGGTGAACGACACACCTTTTTTATCTTACTGTAATACATTTTTTTTTTTTTACAATAATCTGTAATCGGTCCCCTTTTTTTTGTTTTTTTTTGGTTTTGTTTGTGAAAGTTGTTTTAACACTCTCAGAACAAAAGGACTAGAAATGAAAACGCAATAAGATATACACTGGAACGGGGTGAAACATTTTGTAGTGTTTTTTTCCACGAAATGCAAACATACATTTTTATTGAATTAATTTGTAGTAAATTCTTGTTGCAATAATGCAATACGTGTGCCATATTTATTAGATGAGTCGGAGAATATTGGATTCTTGTGGAAAATATATTTATTCACAATAAAGACAACACTATTTGCTATTGCTATTATATAACAGTTGATGATGCCTTCTGTGATATACCTTGGTGACATATAATAATAGCAAAAACAACAGCAATAAACAACAGCAATAAACAATAATAATAATAATAATAATAATAATAATAATAATAATAATAATAATAATAATAATAATGTAGATATTACTTAATTTGGTAGAACATAAAATTATTATATGTAAGTAAATTATATGTTTGTATTGCTTACATTACTCTGCATTGTGCGATATATATACATATATATATATATACATATATATATATATATAAGAACATTCTCATACAACTTTGAGAAAAAACGCAATGCTCTCCAAAAAAAATTGTTACCTAATCTATTCAGACAAACTAAAATGAAAGCAATTCCTAAAGTGGCAGCAACACGTATGTGCGAAATTCAAAACACGCAGTAGCTCAAAATCAGCAGAAAAAGCACAACTTGCAAAAAATTAGCACTCTATCGCCCTCAAAACAGCGGAGGTACTATGCTTAAAAGCCTGTTTGAGACGATTGACCACGTCCGATCTGCGCACATTCACGTCCGTGAAGACTTCAAAATCCGCAAGGTGGAATGGTTAATCCACTTAAACAATACTGATGATAAACGGAGGTTCTGTCACGATTTATCTATTGATTATGACCTCTAAGATTGTTCACACACCCACTCGTGTTCCCGGAAAGTGGCCTACACGTTTTCCTCACAAATTGCCATGAGCTATGCCCATCCTCTGTGCCGTCTCCACTGGGATCTTCCGACCACTCTGTTGTATCAGATAATATAAAAGCGAAATGCAATAGATCCTCAGATGTACGTGCCCATCGTACAACATAACCATACTGTATGCCTGGCTGGGCTAGCATCCGTAAATTTATATCTGATCTACCTCTACGTTCCGTGTTTATATAGGATGTGTTTTCTATAGTATCAGACCTGACGGAATAGTTTTGTAGTTATAGACTGATTTCTACCTTCCAAAGTATTCCAGCATAACCTAACAGCCAGTCACGGTTCTCCCCATAATGTACTGCGAACAGAAATAACTTTTTCCATAGCTCTCAACGTAATGGATATACTAAGACTCAATCCGCTTTCACGACTGCCATCGACAACTGTAAAAGAGTAATAAAAAATGCAAGAGTGTTATGTGCTCACTCGATTAAATCCAAAGTTGCTGAGCAGCGGCAAATAGCAAACAGGTTCATGAACAGAAGCGACTTTGTTCTATACCGACCATCATCAATGGACCTGGTATTATCTCATCAGCATCTGACAAAATCCAACCTATTTGCCAAAAACCTTGCAGCAAATTCTATCCTAAAAAGATCAACCCTCCGTATTTCCTTCTATAACAGACAACATGCTATGCAGCATACAAATATATGTGCGTGATGTCGCCAAGCACACTAAGAACCTTGATTCCAGTAAAGAAGCTGTCCCTGACGGCATTCTAATTATAGTATTGAAAAAGCTTCAACCAAGACTTACTCCAATATTTCCAAAACTGCTTAAGCGTTGTCTTAAGGAGATTGCTTCCCAACACCTTTGAAAACCTCGTCAGTATGCCTTTTATTTAAGAATTAATGTGATAGATCATCTTCCTCTCAGTAAAGATCAATAAGTCACCTATGTGTCATGCGTAAATTACTAGAATCAATATTTAATAAGGAAGTTGTCAACGCCCTCAGCAGAAAAAAAACATTCTTAGTGACATGAAATATAGTTTCCTTTCTGCTTGATCTACAGCTGATGTGCTAACGATTATATCTAATAAGATTAGTTAATCTCTCGACAAAAGCTTCTTTTTTGGTCAATTTCTCTTGACATGTCAAAGGGCTTCGATAAGGTATGGCAGAAAAGCTTCCTTCACGGGATTCACAGATGCGCTATAGCTGAAAATGTCTTCTCATTTATAAATCATTTCTATCTGATAGGCTAACAAGAGTTATGGTTAATCCGCAGAAATCAGACGCTCACAGTATCATTGCTGGAGTCTCTCAGGGGTCCATCTTAGGCCCAAGTCTCTTCCTGATATACATCAATCATCTCCCAAAACACATACTTAGATCAATTGTTGACACCTATGCTGATGACACTAACATCTATGGCACCACATCAAAGGCAATAAATGTTCTCTCTGATTGTCTCTCCTCGGATCTTGAGCGCGTGGTACAATGAGGAAAGAGGTGGCTGGATACTTTTAATGCATCTAAAGCCAAACTCCCATCTTCACATCATCAACGCTCTGACCCCCATTTGACATTTATTGAAATGGAGGGCTTTCGTCTTAAAGGGGCTTCATTGTTTGACAATATTCTGGACTTGACCTTTACACCTCATCTGAAAAAGGCCACCTATATCAAATCTGTGGCCAAGTTCGCTGGAAGAATGGTGGGGTCTTTCTACCGCTCCAGTTGACATTTCACTGCTGATGCCATTATCTATCTATATAACAGCCAAGTACGTTCAGGGATGGATTATTTTTGCCACATCCAGCCAGGAGTTGCTAGAAGCAACTTATCGTGTCTTCGTTACTTAATGGGGGTGCCCTTTTCTCTTCCCTACTACCTCTCTCACACAGAAAGTGAGTTGCGGGCCTGTTTTTTATCGTTATTTCCATGACAAGTGCTCGTCTGAGGTCAAATTTCTGGTCTCAACTCGCCAATCTTTCTCGCCCACACCCGTTTAGCTGAACCCTTTGTCAAAAATTGTACCCACTCTTTAGCTGTGCCTAAATCAATATGTAGATTTCATGAACAATGTTTCCTTCTTAGAACTTCGGGCCTGTGAACCTCTGTTCCTTTGACTGGTTCCTAGTTGACTACAACTTCGTTGTCTTCAAGTCTAACATCGAAAAAAACTTATTGATAAAACTCACCCTTAAGTAATCCAATCTACCAAATTTACATTACTAACGACTAGTTTTATATTATTCCATTGATTACTGTACACTCAATACCCCTTATCCCCGAGTGGTCTCATGGTCTTAACAGGTAGTAACCACTGTGTATAAAAAATATCAACATCTCCAGACTGTTTTACCAAATATTAAATCAGTTTTGTAAAATTAAAATATGGTCCAACCTTTAGACATTCAGAGTATATCAAGAACTTATAATGACAACATTAGGTACATTTTAATAGTCATTCTGTCACTAACGTATATGTTTAGAATCTTTTTAAATAACATCAACCAAAACAGAGGAGGCCGGGACAGGGTCATACAAAAACATGCTTGGTGCTCATTCGACACACTTCAAATTAAGATTGTGAAAATATTAGCCGTAATAAAAAGTAAAAGAGAAATGATATCTAAGATACTGGAAAAAGAACAAGAAATGTATAATAGAAATAGTAGTGATATAAGTTTTCAACAGAGAGACACAATCATTTTGTTAATCATTTGCAAAATCCACCAGTGAAGTAATCATTGGTCTCGGTGTCGGTGCACTCCCCTTCATACAGATGAGCAATAACGTATGGTGATTAATTTACTCTCTATTTTCCTGAGTCATAATAAAATCTATGATAAAACATTATATGAAATCTGCATCGCCGAAGACCTCACTGGAAGGTTACTGTGCATTTACATTCGCTAATGATGTTTGAGATTAAACAACATCATCGATTCTCATTCAAGTCTGCATCCAGTTGCTGTTTGCAACGTAGAATACAGGCTTGAATCCTCGGAACACTCTTCTGTCAATGATTGAAGGCGATAGATTGCCTGAGAATAGAAACTGATGTCCGACGAAATCAAGGGGGCGTGGAATTCCTGGTTGCATATTATGAGCAACGCTTTTCGGTATTTAAAAAAATTAAGGAATTGAAAGAGAACCCTCTTCATCATCCACCAAAAGCGAATGACCAATCCGCATACAAAAGGATATTCACATTACATAATGATGTCTCCGTGTTCACCTCTGAGAAAATAAGGCAGTGAAGAATGCCGTGATCCTAATATCATTGATAAAGCCGAGAGTCACCAGTTTACCCCATTTCTTGATTGACCATCTGTGCAACGTGCTTGAGCTCTGCCTCTATCGCCACTTCCTATCCCCTACAATGTTGAAATGTTGTTTCGTCTTATCTAGATGATTCCGAGTTAAATACATATCGCCGGTACAGGTCCTTAATTTTATCAAACTTGTTGTCAATTTTTTTTTTTTGCTGAACGCAGATGTATTTGCAAGGCTGATTGATTCTGGTGCATGGAAATTTATTCTGTTTTGTTTCCGCTTCTGAAATCTAAACAACCAGCTTCTACTTTTTATAAACAAGTGCTTTTATTTTTTATGTTAATTTATAAGCCAGCCTCCTCAAGTTTTAATTTCTTCCGTAAACCCAATTCTTGACACATTGAGTATGTCTTCCCCAAGCTGCTGCTCTTAATTGGCTGAATATTTGTCATGTTTTTAAGCTTTCTTTGGGGTTTGCAGTTCCTGACCTTTAGTCTTCTTTTGAAAGCTATGCAAAACGTATCCGTATTGACTATTCAGCAGCTTGCTAAATGTATGTTTAATATCGACTGCCTCCACAGCCTTTTTCACATCATCAAATAAAGAGTCGTTTTGTACAAACTCCCCAGCTGTAATTATAGATTAACATGATAAAAAGTGCAATAATAAAGTACCTACATGAAGAATAATAGCTGTGGTACGTTAGTAGAAACCGGCCGGTTAAGGACTGTGCATATATCAACTTGTCTTGTATAACCTTATTCCAAAGACGATGCTAAAAACATAGCAAATAGACACCCCTAATCAAATACAACTAGTTCCTCACTGTGTGATTCACCTTCACACCTAACTCTCAATCATTTCCCTACGTTTGCTGCAAAAATATCGCACCACTCTACATGTTAAAAAGATAGTAAAAATTTTACGAACCTTGTTGAATCCGTTCACACTCAGTTGGTTTAGTATAGGCGTGAATTGTGTTACCCGCCAAAAAATGGTTGGTAGTAATGGTCCGGCCTGGATAAAAAATGAATCAAAAGAGGCAAAACTAGAGTAAGCGAAATTCTTGTGATATTTTATTTTTATCAACTTACCTTGTGCTTAGTTTATTTTCTACCGACGATAAATACAGCTTCTTTGAGTTATGTGAAGAACACACACTGCCAAAAGTTGATAACAAACAGACAAATAATGGCTATGAAACATTGATCGCTCCTTGGGAGAAAGTGATCCATTATATGGGAACATGACATATACTAAGCACAGAGATACGATATTATTGTGGCGTTTTAGGGAAAGGATCTGAAGAATGGAGAGTAGAAAACGCATTGTGGATGCGTTATCGGCAGCTCCTGTTACTCTCGCTTCTTCTTATTTGTCCCTCAGTCCTCATTTTTTATGAGTGATTTTTCTGACAAAGGTAGAAGAAAAAGCTGTTTTCTAGGTTGGCAGTATTTTGCGCGAACAGTTGGCAGAGTTGGCGGAAATTTTCTTTTTCTATGTCTATCCTTGTAGCCATGCCACTAGTAAGGGTGCTGGAGGTAAACGTTTTGTCTGGGCTGACGTTATCCGCCTGATAGTCAGGGACCCGAACCTTGGATAAACCACTAAGGAGGCTGTCCTATCAGCAGGTGTAAAGTACTGGGGCTGCTGTATTGCCATTTCGTGTATGGATTTTGGACTATGCAGTAGCTTCTGGTGGGGCCTCTCGATGCCATACTAGTGGGTAATTGTTACAGCTTTACCTTATCATTAGCTACAAATAAAAAAAATATTCGTTTCTTTTTCTCTATTAGTTTCCCCTCTCTGTCCTGCTCTAAGTAAATCTGACGACCTAGTCCATAAATTCCAAAATTTCATCATGACAAGTTTCAAGAAAAAATACACGATTAAACCCGGTTCTCTAACTTCCAACGTAGACCCCTACTATCATGTCTCCTTCTCCAACATCAGGGGTCTACGTTCTTACCTTCCAGAGGTTGAAACCCAATTACAGGAGACTAAACCATACCTTTTATTTTTAAGTGAAACTGGCATTGGACAGACTACTACCCTAGAAGAGTTCGCAATTAAAGGATACTCTAACTTAACTTCAAAATCTGACCCCCAAGATCGCCATGGGCATGGAATATGTGCGTATATTAGGGATAACTTTCCATGTGGTAGGGACATCTCCAGGGAAGATCCTAACTTAACCTGTATGTGCTTCCGGGTTGCTTTAGCTCACACTACGGCATTTATATTTACTCTCTATCGCCCCTATAACAGCGGAGTTACTATTTTTCAAAGCGTATCTGAGAAAATTGACCAAATCCTATCTGCTTATCCTTCAGCTAACATTCACGTATGTGGTGACTTCAATGTTCATAACGTCGAATGGTTGACCCACTCTAACTAGACCGATGATGAGGGGAGGTTCTGTCATGATTTCTCCATTTCCTATGACCTCACTCAGATTGTTCAGGAACTTACCCGTGTGCCCGACAACGACGGCCAGTATGCGAGCCTACTAGACCTTTTTCTCACAACTTGCCCAAAACTATGTTCAGTTTCTGTTCTGTCGCCTCTTGGATCTTCGACCACTCTGTGGTATCAATTAAAATAAAAATGAAATGTAATAAGTCCCCAGACGTACCTCTCCATCGTACAATATATCGATACACTAAGGCTGACTGGGATAGCTTCCGTACATTTATATCTGATCTACCTCTGCATTCCATGTTTAAAAAGGATGTGCCCTCTATAGTATAAGACCTGACAGAATGGTTAATTGTAGGTATTGACCGTTTCATACCCTCGAAAAAGTTTCAGCACAAACCTAACAGCCAACCATGGTTCTCTCCAGAATGTGCTGCTGTCATTGCGCACGGAAATATCTTTTTCCACTGTTTCCAACGTAATAGATGTATGAAAACTAAAGCCGCTTTCAGGACTGCCAGCAATCATTGTAAGAAAGTAATAAAGAATGCAAGAGAGTTGTATGCTCAATCTGTTAAGTCCAAAGTAGCTGAACAGCGGCTTGCTTCCCACCAGCTTTGGCAAATAGCAAACAGAATCCTGAACAGAAGCGTGCGCTCCATCCCAACTATTATCAATGGACCTGGGGTTATCTCGTCAGCATCAGACAAAGCCAAACTCTTTGTCAAGAACTTTGCAGCTAATTCTACCCTTTGCGATTAAGGCCGCCAACCCCCAATATTTCCTCCTGTATCAGAAAACACGATATGTGATATACGTATATCTGTACGTGATGTTGCCAAGCTAATCAAAACCTTGATTCCAGTAAAGCCACTGGCCCTGACAGTATTCCAGTTATAGTACTCAAAAAACTTCAACCTGAACTAGACCCCCTTACTTACAATACTGTTTAAACGTTGCTTCAGGAGAATAGTTTCCCATCTCCCTGGAAAATTTCATCAGTATGCCCTGTTTTACAGAATTCAGGTGATCGCTCATCCCCCTCTCAGTACAGGTCAATAAGTCTGCTGTGCGTCATGAGTAAGTTGCTGGAATATGTGTTAAATAGAGAAGTAATCAACCATCTCAACAAAAATAACCTTCTTAGTGACACTCAATATGGTTTTCGTTCTGCTAGATCTACAGCAGATGCGCTTACAGTTATATCTCATAGGATTAGCAAATCTCTCGACGGAGGCAATCTTTCTAGGGCAATTGCTCTTGACATATCTAAGGCCTTTGATAGGGTATGGCATAAAGGTTTACTTCATAAGATCTCTAGCTATGGTATTGCTGGAAATGTCTTCTCAATTATTAAATCAATTCTTTCTGATAGGTTCATAAGAGTAGTAGTTGAGGGGCAAAAATCAGAAGCTCACAGTATTAATACCGATGCCCCTCAGGGGTCCATCTTGGGCCCAAGTCTTTTCCTAATCTACATTAATGATCATCCAAATCACATCCTTACATCATTTGTAGACATTTATGCTGACGACACTACCATTTATGGTAGCACATCTAAGACAGTAAACGACCAAGTTCTCTCCAATTTTCTCTCCTCTGATCTTGAGTACGTAGTACACTGGGGTAAGGAGTGGCTGGTTACTTTTAATGCATCTAAAACCCAGCTTCTCTCTTTACATTATCTACATTCTGATCCACATCTGGCATCAATGTAAATGAATGGCTCTCGTCTTCAGGAGGCCTCAAGTTTTGGCAAGCTTCTTTGCTTGACCATTACTCCTGATCTTAAATGGAACACGCACATCAAATCTTTTGCCAAGGCCGCTGGAAATATGGTGGGATCTTTCGATCGATCCGGTAGATATCTCACTGCTGATGCTATTCTCTATCTATATAAGAGCCAGGTACGTCCAAGGATGGAATACTGTTGCCACATCTGGGCAGGAGCTGCTAGAAAGGACTTGTCCTGCCTTGATAGAGTTCAAAAGAGACTTCGTAGCCTCGTAGGAGATGTTCTTTTCTCTTCCTTGCAACCTCTATCTCACAGAAGAGATGTTGCGAGTTTGTCTCTGATGTATCGTTATTTTCATGGAAAGTGTTCAACTGAGCTTCAATCTATGGTCCCCCTCGCCAAACTTTCACAAGAAACACTCGTCTAGCTGTAAACACTATCAATAATTTCCCCCACTCTTTATCTGTGCCTAAACCTAAACGTAGAGTCCATGAACCAAACCTTCTTTCTTAGAACTGCACGCCTGTGGAATTGTCTTCCGTTTTCCTGCTTTCCGGCTGACTACAATATGGTTGTAAATAAGTTCTTGATGAGCCATTCCATATAAGTTATCAAATTTACCAAATTTTCATTACTAATGATTACTATATTGACCAATTTCTACTGTACACTCTTTAACCCTTATCCTTGAGTGACCTCTTTGCCTTTATAATGTTGTGATGCCTTTATAAAAAGAAAAAGCCCGACTGAATACTACTAGAATCATAGGGTTGTTTACGATCAAGTTGTGACACTGTGTATATGATTTTCAGAACTTGGCGATTACAGAAATGTGCAAAGAACAAAATATTTTGTTATACAAATGTGCGATGGATTAGCAAAATTATATTCACACCGCAAACAGATCAAATCGTTGGAAGATATCATTGAAAGTGGGGTTTTGTTGGAGATTATTGTTTCTAATCTGATCTGATCACGAAAAAATGAAGGCGAGAGTTCAGTTCTATTGCACTCTATCCGAGGAAATTTATATCAAAAATGGGGTCAAACATAGTGACATTTTTCAACTATATGTTTCAATGTATTTTCTATAGCGTTTCTCATCGCGTTTAAAAAAATTCGGAAAGTATTTCCACCATATATCAGAAAGTTTGCAGTTCGTAGACGTTTTCTCAAACAAAAATATCTTCATAATTGAGAGAGATGATGATGACTGTAATATCGTTGAATATCTGAATATAGGTTGAAAAGAATGATGAACAATTTTCTATCTATATGTAACTCTTTTTTACAAGGTAGTCACCACTTATATAGGCCAGGACTCCACTCGGGATAAGGGCTATTGCGTGTATAGTACGTTAGTATTGGAGATTAGATAAAGTGTCGTTCTGTCTGAAGATCAGCCTAAAAAAGCAATAATTGCGTATGATACAGTAGTCGCATCGTATAATATAAAATGATGCCGTTATGTTGAATTTATTTCATTGCCGCTAAACCCAGGATCAAGGATTTGCATGATGTTGATTGATAAATTCATAATACATATAATTTACAAGTTATGCATTTGCTATACTTTCATTAATCGTATTATTCCTTTCTTACGCTTTAAAATCATCATTCAATCTATCATTGAATATGTATCAATACTTTGTGAAATACAAAAAAATAACTTACACCTTATCGTGTCTATTGATGTGCAAATTCCCAACAAGGTTTCCACGCTCGTGCGTGCTTGTGTATTTTCATTTCTTCATACACTTATTCTATCGCTTTGTTTTGCTAGGTGCGACCCACTTTACCAGAAGCCAGATATTCATCCGCAATTTTAGACGGTCAGTCCGAGAGATGTTGTGAATATTCTAACATTTTTAGTGCAATTGTTTTTACTCTTTTCTCACTTGTTGTAGCAGGTATATTCGCAATATACATTTTAAATTATTTTTTGGGACTCCTTTTGCTCGTCTGATGATCGGAATAATGACGATCATCCATTCATCCATGTATGGAGTATAGTTGTCAGATTTGGGCTCGTGCATCTGCTACTAGTATTTCGTTCCAAGACAAGTTAAAAAGAGAATCGCCAACCTGATAAGTCCTAAACTGCCATCTAAGCTTCAGTCTCTGTCCTATTGACGAAATGTTGCATTCCTCTCTTTGTTCTACAAGTACTTTAACGGTGAATGCTCCCACTAACTAGAAACAGGTGTAGTCCCTCCACGACAAACCCGACAAGCAGCTAAATCCAACCGACAAACCCGACAGACAGCTAAATCCCACCCCTCAGAGTAGAGATCCCGTAGATTTAATAGAGCCTTCTACTCCAGTAGGTTCTTCCCCAGAACCGCGAGACTTTGGAATTCGGTTCTGGGTCTCTGCTTCTCCAACTGTACTGAGATGCAGAAGTTCAAGTGTAACGTGAACCTAAATGTTGCTGCCCAACACCCTACATAGTACACATGTAGCATATGTCTCTGATAGTAACCCTCTACATCAAATTGGCAATGTGCTTTGTTTGGAGTGAAAATGTAATAAAAAAACACTATATAATATTTCAGTTTTCAAATCGTGCAAAAAATCTTCACATTTTAATTAACTGCCTCTGTCAGTTATGTTTATATTGCCGGCTTAGAGACATTTACTTATCCTAAGATTGACACTTTCTTCTTCCGAACTCAAAATGCATTGTCAATTTTACAGGTCCTGGATATGACCTTAAACTATATCCGATGGTGAGACCCCCAGCTTGTGGGTTTTGGGGAGTGTGGAGCAACCTTCTAATTGTCATTGCTCCCAGGTCCACTCTGACCCAAAATGGTAATAACTGTTAGAGTCCCAACTGTGGGTTAAATAGAAACCGACTGGGAAAAAACAAATATATTCTATTAACAGACTTACTTTTTTTTCAAAATCACTTGATTCGGCATTAAATTACCTGAAAAGTGCTGATATGCCGTAAAACTAAATCAACAACCTACCAACCAACCAACCAACAGTTTTAACAGCTAATTTTCTTACTAGATATATTCAGGCGGCAAAGGTGGGTATGTGCACGTTTGTGGGCCTGAAAACTGATAAGAGTTATGGAATTGGAATTTTCATTTGAATAAATTAATGTGTAAAAATAAATCAAAATTAGGGGCGTCAACAAGATGACGCACAGTGTTCTACAATTTTGTCGGGCAACCGTAGCGAAGGCATATATTTATTCAAGACACATAACAGAGGAACATTAAATCTCTGACGAAATAATGACACGGACGGCGACTGACACGAGAGATAAAACTCTCAACGAAGGTGGTAATTGCATTAAATCATATTACAATGTCACCACTACAACCGCTTGGACATTTAGTTAACAAACAATCTACTCCACCGTGATTCGTAGTCTCGGGAACGTACGCGTGATCAATACGATCACTAGAGTTTCAATTACTGCAATCTGCCAACGTCAGATAACACATTATTCCAAAGAGATCTGTTGCCTAGAAATACAATTTTCCAACTCCGTATATCAGATTACCAAAGTCATGATATTTTTTAGGAATTTTGAATGATCCCGTGTGATAAAGATCGCGATGGTGTTTGGCGTTAATAATGGTCTGCATTCTTGTTTGTTGGAATTAAAGAATGCCAGAATAAAGAGGGTATGGTTTTCCAAGTTTTTCTCAGTTATAATTTTTTAAGACGATCAGATATTTTACAGTTTGTTTGAATTATGCTGACCGTGTAAACTCTATCGAATTATTACATGTACAAAATTAATGCAAGAAAACTATTACACACGCGCGTACATCATAGACAGAAACGATTACTATGATATTGTTTTCTGGATTATAGAACACTATTTAACTCTTATCTTCGAGTTGCCTTTGAACCTTGATAAGACGTGATTCCTTTGTAAAAAAAAAACGTACATAAGCATATAGTGAGAAAACCGGCCTGTGCATCCGTGGGGATATAGAATTACCTTCATAATAGACAGATGTACACTTTGGAAAACACCAGGAATCTGTTTCGAGCTTAATGTACTAGATCGCTCTTTGTCAGAATGAGTTATAAATGTGCTTTGTTATCAGGGGCGCATACTCTTGGTTTAATCATCTCTTTATATAGTTGAACAACATTATCCACCACGGAATGTATCCTTGAATTTATAAGCTATTATGTAACTTACCAGTTTGCATCCGCATCAATATAAGTATTACACTAATACATGAAACACCAATATAAGTATTACTTAATTACACAAAACAAAATTGATGTTAAAATTAGAGGATAATAGAATTTAATATTCTAGGTAAACCAAAGTGTATTGGAGAGTGCGGCATTATTTATGACATAGATCAGTTTTTATTACTCAAAGTTGTCACTTAGTCATTCATTGTGTCAGCCAAGCTTAAAAATTGGAAAACATTTTCGATTAAAATAAAATTCCATTTCAATTAATATAATGTCAAACCCAACTTTAGTGTTTGTTATCATTTTTAATTTTGTTAAAGATTCTGGGTTCCACTGATATGCTAATATGCCATCCGAAGAGTTGGTGTTTACCGCAAATTCAGGTTCTGTGCGAGCTTATCTTACAGGAAGAATTGTTAAGAATATTGATTGTGATTTCATTTCACGTTTGGCAATTTCATTAAAGAACGTTAAGTTTTACCGTAATCCTTTTTCTACTCATCAAGGATGAGAATTATGTTCTTTTATGCTTATCTTCTGAAGACAGGGCGATTACGTCGGTATAATATGTGAGGAATATTCAGTTGATAATAGGAACACTATTGAGTTGGAAACATATAAACACTCCCTCACTCTTAGCGCGTTTCTTTTTTTATTGAGCAAGTTCAGCAAATATAGTGTTAGAAGTGATACTTTACACAAATGTCAAACTTTGGCATAAAATATAGCTTTTAAGTAAGAAGCGAATGCTATTATTTGTCTTCATGTGCTTTTTTTAGTGATATATAATGAATTCTGCTAGGCTTATCGATGAAGGTATGCTGTCATGCATTCTTTTTTATGAGAAAAGTAGTCTTACAAATATTTCAGTAAAAACCATTAAAATCGTGTAGACATTGTGTATAGAAATACTGATTTACATATCAGAGTAGGCAATTGGAAAAATACGATTTAATCATGTCATGTTAGTGATAGTAATGTAAGTTATGTTCAACATATGATCGATTTTTTTTTGTTTTTAGTAGATTACGCTCTTTTTCAGTTAAACGTTTTTTTAAGCATCAAATTAGTAAAAAAAATATTTTTTTAATGCAGGACTTATTCATGGAGCGAGTTTAAATCATGATTTAAAAACACTTTTATTACTGCCGTTTATCACATTGACATCTTCGCAGGGATATGACTGAGTGCTAGTTAATGATTGTAGAAATGTTTTCGGTTTGCCACCGACACTGAACATCATGAATTATCGGAAATAATCACTACATGATTATTGAAACTACTCAGATCTCTAAATAGTGTTCGTAATACCAACGGGAACACTTCGAATACCTTCACAATGTGGTATGTTTGTAATACTGTTCCTTTTGTTATCTCCAAAAAACACTATCGCATTATTAAGAGAATAGTCTAATATCATATTGCGCTTTTAATTAAATTCAATAGTTTTATCTGTTTTAAGGTCTGGCCATAAGGGTTAAGGTGAACAGTAAACGTTTAATTAGAATGGCGGCAGGGAGGAAAATAAGATACTATATAGACATCCTCTGTTTTCAGGTAGAGTATAGTGTTACACAGAACTGCAAATCCCCTCGTTATTCTTCTTCGAGGTATGTATGCATATTTTAGATTAGTCATATATTTCATAGAACGGTCAAGTCATATTGTCTTTGTACATCTGCTATATGAGATATATTTTAGTTGCACCCCATAAAAAGTCATTGCTAAAAGAGTATGGCACTGGTCGGATTTTCAATAAGTCCATCTTATATTTGAGTATTATATCATATATTATAACACAAGCATAAAATTATTCTGAATTTGTAATATTTTACCTGACGTTATAATTATGGCTAGCAGGGACTGGGGAACCCGGCGCTGTTCGGACGTAAAAAAGCTTAAATATTATATTTTAATTTGCCCAGATTCCATATATATTATAACGGAGTTGTGATTTCAAAAGTAGATTTAAAAAAAAATAATACTTAGTGGCAGCAGCTAGTATGGAAACCGAAAACAAAACTGTAGCATTCAAAACGGTACCAAAGTGACATAGGAACTGGTTAAAACGTACAGGTGCTGACGCAGAGAGGGATCCAGACGTAACTCAACGCCCGTCCGGCTTTCCCTGGAATATGACGTCAATAGCCGAAGTTAGCCGGCGTCGTCGAGCGTCGTCACGAGTTGCCGAACGTCGCCGAGGAAATTAAACCGTTGACGTAACATAAAGTTGAGCCAATGTAACCCGATGTAGCTCAAGAAAAGAAATTACTGGCACGGACGGACACCGTTGCCGTGTTATTATAAGAGGAAATATAAGTGATGGAACTTCCTGGAGGTGTCAGGCTCCCAAATGCCGAACCTTTACATCAATTCGGAATGGTACCTTTTTTGGCTAAGTCTAGGCTGACAATTGCCACCATAATTAAAATAATCTGCTTGTGGGCGTTCGAGCGAGCAACACAGGAATACCTTCAGCTCGAATGCGGAACACGGTCTACTCACACCATCGCCGATTGGAAGAATTTCTGCGAGACATTTGCGGGGAATCTCTTCTCAGAAATTACCGGCAGGCCACACAGTGGAGATAGATGAAGCCCTGTTCAGCCGACGGAAACATGACGTCGGCAAATTACTCACACCGTTCTAGGTCTTCGGTGGATACGACCCCAACGAAAAGGAGGGTTCCTTGGTGAGTGTAACAAACCGGAATGGAGAAATCCACCTTAATAAATAACACGATATATTCTGACGGGGACCACGGTCGTATCAGATTGCTTGAAGGCATACAGAAAAGTGGGGGAGAGGGTTATCGACATTTGACAGTGGACCAAAAACTTAACTTCGTAGAGTCCGAAACGAAGGCTACGACGAATCATGCCAATGTGGAAGGAAGCAAAACAACGCAACAAAGTATAATGCAGAATCAATCGGAAGCTTTTGGACGAATATTTCGTAGAGAGTATGTAGAGGCAACAACTTTGGTCGTTCTCAGTGTGTCTCCATATTAGCTCACTTCGCCGAAAGCTAGACAGATTATGGCGAGCTTTCTTGCACGTTCACTACCACCTCTGCGCGCACGTTGTCGTCGTGTGATGCCGTCCAGCTGTTTGTGAAACAACAACTCTCTCACTCTCACACACACACACACTCACACACACACATACACACACACGTATATATATATATATATATATATATATATATATATATATATATATATATATAGTAGCCCACTAAAAATATGAGCCGATCTCTCGCATGTTTCTCTTATCAACTAACTGAAACCACAAGAAAAGTGAAATTCTTTTTTCAACAAGATGACGCTACATGGCGCACATCTCACAGAATTTATGGCATGTTTACGGAAGTAAGAACGATAAGCAAAGGATTATAGTCACCCCATTCCCCGGACTAGTTATCATGTGGTTTTACCTTTGGAGAACTTAAAAACATATAGTTTATGCAAATAATACTCATAATCTTCACCGAGTAAAGGAGAACATTACTAACGTTGTCAGGAGAATCGCCATAGCAGATCTACAGACGCTATCTTTAAACGTTGTTAAATGTGTCCAGAAATGCAGAGATGCCAAGGGGGGCACATGTAGCATATTTTATAACACTACAGGTAATGTAGACAATACAAATGCCCCTTTTCCATGCTACATGTTTTGGGATACTTTTAAGTGGGCCAATCTCTATATTTACTTCTCATCAACGTATATAAATCTTAATCTTCTTGTAGAATTATGTGTGAACACATCGCTATTTAAACTGTCTCATGATTTTTACCGATGGAAGAAGACTCATCCAACCGTAGTATTGCAGAAAGCGCCATAAATCTTCAGTAGTTTAGGAATGCCTATATCTCACACTAGATAGTCTATATCATTTTAATCTCTATCAATACATCTATGTTCTATTATATAAAGGTAATATAGTGTGTTATTTTATCTACCATGGGTTCCAAAATTGTTGAGTCTATTGTTTGTGAATTTCACACAAAACGAAGTTATATATTTGGCAATGTTCTTAGATATGGTAGGTTAAAAATGTATCTGATAAGTATCGAAAATCGAAAAAAAAACCTTATCTTTAAAAAAAATTGTTTTCGAATAGATAGAAACTTTTATCCAGGGGAATATTTTACGTTACACTGACAAGGAAGATGACAAGATTTGTGCAAATCATGTTTTCCTTAAACAGCAGAATTATTATCATCTGAAGAAATAGCTTAATTGTAGAGCATATGATTACATCATGACTAAAAATCAAATGATCCCCTGTTGAAGAGTAGGTTTAGCCCAACATTTTATTTTTTATTTATTTTTTAATGAGTTCAATTAGAGATAAACGAAAAGGTCTCGATTTAAATCACAGGAAACCATTTCGTTTGCATCTTTTTAAACTAAACATTAATCAGCAGTGAATTTTGTAGAACATTCATCTTTAAGCCTAAATATTAGCTGGCGTGATATTGTGAACAAACACAGAATTTTGTAATAGACATTACTATTATTATTTATTTTCATTTTTATTATATTTTATTTATTATTTATTTTGCAAAATAGTCCATTGGGTAAATTGTTCCTCGTAATATACAATATTCAATACATAATTAAGTCCATAAAATACATCCGATACTAGAATTATACATTTAATTCTTGTGAAATAATTAGTTTAGAAATGTATTTTAAACCCCGTCGTCTGATACAAACCCGGAACAACAATCATATTTCTAGATTGTGTCTAATTATCATTCTTTAAAAATAAATCCATGTCCCCCCCGCGTTTTACCTGTAATCGTATTTCTTCAGGAAATGATTCTAACAATAAACATTGCGTTCTCATTACAAACGAATATTCCATGGAACACCAAATATATTGCCTCGAAACCATGTAAATGCCCAAGTTATTTTAATCAACGGTTTTAAATTACTATTGGTATCCAAACAAACTATAACATTACCTCTCGTCATATTCATACCGCTCTATCGATCGCTCAAGAGACACTTTCAATTACGGGCAGTGTCTAGTTACACTTAATATTAAATATCATCTACAAACAACTATCGGTTGAAGAATATTACTGAGTGTCCATATTAAAAATAAATCAATGATGTTTTCATTGTAATGACGTAATCTGTTTCCAATGACAAAAAAAAACGAGCGATGGACGCGTGCTCCTGCGTTTTTGTAATATTGAGTGCCTATTATTACTAAAGAATATTATAAATATGTATATTTTAAAATGTTAATGCCATAATTAGTACATTGATAATTCAACACAAAAAATAAATGAGTAAGTGTTTTCATTGCATCAGTTCACCGTTTCTTTCACGCCCACTTTTCTGTCGTCATCTAGTACTGCACCATCTTGTTTTACATTTAAGGCTATATTTGTGTATGAAACATAACAGAGTGTTTAAAGGGTCCTTGTTATGGAAAGATGGCACACTTGCATGGTTACGTTAAAAAAAAGGTTATCAAGCCTAGAAAATCGACAAAGCCATATTCCAGTTAAGGAATGCGTAATCTAATTAAATTAGAATAACTATAAGTCAGCAACAAGAGTCTGTCCTATTTCGTCGATGACAGGAGTAAGGTATACATAATACATTTTGTACACAGTGATCACCACTTATCAAGGCCCGGAAGCCACTCATGGATAAGGGTTATTGCTAGTACATTACGTTAGTGTGGAGATTTGATGAAGTGTTTACTTAAGGGGGCGGTTCATTAGGAATTTGGTAACGTTGGACTTGAAGACAGCCAAGTTGTAGCCCGTTGGGAAGCAGGAAGACGGAACAGAGTTCCACAGGCGTGCAGTTCTAAGAAAGAAGCTTTGTTCATGGAATCCACGTTTTAATTAAGGAACACAGATATAGAGTGGGGGACATTTTTCACAGTGGATTCAGCTAGACGGGTGTTTTTCGTGAAAGATTGGCGAGGGGGGATCAGAGATTGGAGTTCAGACGAGCACCTGCCATGGAAATAACGATAAAACAAGGATAGGTTCGCAACGTCTCTTCTGTGGGAGTGAGGTTGCAGGGTAGAGAAAATGGCATCGCCCACTAAGCCACGAATCTATTTTGTACTCTGTCAAGACAGGATAGGCTATTTATAGCAGCTCCTGCCAAGATATGGCAACAGTATTCCATCCTTGGACGTACTTGGCTTTTATATAGATAGAAAATTGCATTAGTAGTTAGATATCATCTGGAGCGGTGGAAGGATCCCACCATCTTTCCAGCGACCTTGGCAACAGACTTGATTTACATGTCCCATTTCAGATCAGGAGTAAAGGTCAAACCCAGAAGCGTGTCAAAACACGGTGCCCCACCCAGACGAGAGCCATCCATCCCAATTGATCCCAGATGGGGATCAGAGCGTTGATTATGTAAGGATAGGAGTTTTTTTTTGGATGCATTAAAGGTAACCAGCCACATCTTCCCCCACCGAACCACGCGCTCGAGATCAGAGGAGAGAGCATCAGAGAGAGCTTTGTCATTTACAGCCTTTGATGTGTTGCCGTAGATGGTCGTGTCATCAGCATAGACGTCAATGAATGCTTTAAGTATGTGTTTAGGGAGGTCATTGATATAGATCAGGAAGAGAGTTGGGCCCAGGATTTACCCCTGAGGGACTCCAGCATTTATATTGTAGGCCACCAATTTTTGTCCATCTACCACTACTCTTATGAGCCTATCGGAGAGAAATGATTTTATGATTGAGAAAAAATTTCCAGTTATACAGTAGCTGGAAATCTTGTGAAGTAGACCCTTATGCCATACCTTGTCGAATGCCTTTGATATGTCAAGAGCAATTGCCCTAGAAAGGAAGACTTTGTCCAGCGATTCGCTAATCCTGTTGGATATAACCGTCAGCACATATGCGGTAGATCTTTCAGAGCGGAAGCCATATTGTGTGTCACTAAGAGGGTAATATCTGCTGGGGTGGTTGTACTATTTCTCTATTTGATATGGATTCCAACAACTAACTCATAACACACAGGAGACTTATTGGTCTGTACTGAGAGGGAGATGACTTATCACCTGAAGTCTTACATACAGGGCAAACTGATGAGGTCTTCCAGGTAGTCAGAAAGCACTTCTCTTAAAGGCAGCGCTTAAATAGTTTCGTAAGTATGAGAGCAAGTTCTGGTTGAAGTTTTTTAACACTATAATTGGGATGCCGTCAGGGCTAGTTGCTTTACTGGAATCTATGTTCTTGATTAGCTTGGCGACCTCATGCACGGATATTTGTATGTTACCTTGCTTGTTCTGTGTTATAGGAGGAAATAAGGGGAATTGATGTCCTTCGTCGCATAGGGTAGAATTAGCTGCAAAGTTCTTTGCAAATAGTTTGGCCTTGTCTTACGCTGACGAGATGACATCTGGTCCATTGATAATGGTTGGAATATAACGCACATGTCTGTTCAGGATCCTATTTGTTATTTGCCAAAATGGTTGGAACCAAGCCGCTGATCAGCTACCTTGGATTTAACAGACTGGGCATATAGCTCTCTTGCATTTTTTATTACTCTTTACAGTGGTTACTGGCAGTGCTGAAAGCAGCTTTAGTCTCAGTGCAGCGTAACTGTGCGACCAACTTGGTTTTTAATGTCCTACTTTAACTGACTCATATGTATGCCTTCTCAGCATGTTGAAGTACTGGCTCTAGTTTGCGCAATACCTGGCCCATTTACAACTGTATATATATATACATATATATATATATATATATATATATATATATATATATATATATATATATATATATATATATCTCAGATATATACATATATATGCGTGTGTGTCTAAATTATATCTGCTGCGTCAGAAACAGCCTTCTTCTATCCAATAGATAGAAACTTCTTTCTATGGGAATATTTTGCGTTACACTGACAAGGAAGGTGATAAGATTTTGCAAATCATGTTTTCCCTAAACAGCAGAATTATTATCCTCTGAAGAAATAGCTTAACGGTAGAGAATATGACTACATCATGACTACAAATCGAATGATTCCCTGTTCAAACGCAGGTGTAGGCCAATATTTTTTTTTAATGAGTTCAATTAGAGATAAAAGAAAAGGGGTCGATTAAAATGACAGGAAACCATTTCGTTTGCTTCTTTTTTACTAAACATTAATCAGCATTCAAGTCTGTAGAACATTCATCTTTAAGCCTTAATATGAGCTGACGTGATATTGTGAACAAACACATACATAGTTTTATGATATTCATTACTATTATTATTTATTTTAATGTTTATTATATTTTATTTATTATTTATTTTGCGAAATAGTCCATTGGGTAAATTCTTCCTTCTAATATACAATACTCAATTCAGGATTAAGTCCAGTTTTCAGTATTTTCCTATCAGTTATCCTATTTAAATATACTTCTTGTAGCGTGGTCGTGGTGCTAAGTTTTCCTTGAGCCTTAGCTTTCCGTAGAAAATAGCGTTTGATCTGTATACGTATAGAATATCCCGTCCAATTTAGCTGGAATTCCTTAACACTGTCCATTCTTGCATTATGCCATAACCACGTTTGACACATACATCCCCGTCAGATCACCAAATTAAGCAACGATGAGCCTTGTCAGTACCACCAGGGTGACCATTTGGGACTTTTAGGTGCTCTATGGGCTCTCTGCTTATATCGGCATTGTTTCCAGTCGTCCTGGACTTCTTCTTGCCACTGGACGCAGTGCTGATTCAGGAGAGGTGTGTGTGAGGATTTCGCACCCCTGTTACATAATTACCCGGGCAGATTCCTCTACAGATGGTGTCCTTTGTCTCTCGGCATTAGTCAATCTTGCCAATTCATGTACTTGGAAACTGATACATGATCATTTCCCGAAATGTGAACAGTGGACAAATATGTCTCTATTGTACCTTTTCAAGTCTATTTATAGGGTGTCTGTAGATGGGCAATTTTTCCAAACTGTGCAATAATTTTGGAATTACAATCGCTCTGTAAACTTCTATTATGACTTTTTTCGATAAATCCCGTTTGTTCTAACACAAATATAAAAGTAGTAATATACTGTTCTCCATACGTATATCATTCCATATCAACTATAGCTGACACCTGATCATGATTACTTCAACACTGTACATCTCTGATTTTTCTAGGCTTGGATGTAAGCTCGATGGTTATCTTTTGCCTCAAGGGTTTCTTTTAATGCTGAAGCGGCAGATAGAATTAGTTTCGATATTTCCCCTTCTATATTATTAGAGATATTATAGCTCAATAATATAAACTTGTCTACTTCCGTTACAGAAGGGGTAATTTAGGAAACCCTCTCGGGAATAAAACTTTATTATGAAGTTTTACGAATTTTGATTTCCGTTTCGCTCTATTTTTAATCTTTATGTAACGCAACGTAGCTGATTAATGTTTAGTTTAAAAAGATGCAAACGAAATGGTTTCCTGTGATTTTAATCGAAACCTTTTCTTTTATCTCCAATTGAACTCATTAAAATAAATAAATAAATAAAATGTTGGACTACACCTGCGCTTGAACAGGGGATCATTCGATTTGTAGTCATGATGTAGTCGTATGCTCTACTATTAAGCTATTTCTTCAGATGATAATAACTCTGCTTTTTAAGGAAAACATGATTTGCAAAATCTTATTATCTTCCTTGTCAGTGTAACGTAACTTTATGTAACGTAATGTAACACTCTCAGTTAATTTTCTTTATCTGAAGATGTGAATTACGGGTGCCTCATGAGCTGTAATAGAAACTCTTGTATACATTGTCTTATTTTTGCCCTCAGGTGTATTCTGTTAAAAAAAACGCCTCTCTGATTTCTGTTTGAATGTAAAATTCACCACGTTGTATTTTTTTTCCTGTCATAGGTAGCAGAATTCAACAATTACGTCGGTGCAAGCAAGAACGAATCCTATATTTTCCGGGCTGAAATGCTAGCATATATATATATATATATATATATATATATATATATATATATATATATATATATATATATATATATACAATACAACTATACATATAATACAACTATATATATATATATATATATATATATATATATATATATATATATTCCTATAGATATATAATAGATGCACTGAGACTAAAGCTGCTTTCAGGACTGCCAGCAACCACTGTAAAAGAGTAATAAAAAATGCAAGAGAGCTATATGCCCAGTCTGTTAAATCCAAGGTAGCTGATCAGCGGCTTGGTTCCCACCAGTTTTTGCAAATAACAAATAGGATCTTGAACAGAAGTGTGCGTTCTATCCCAACCATTATCAATGGACCAGAGGTTATCTCGTCAGCGTCAGACAAGGCCAAACTATTTGCAAAGAACTTTGCAGCTAATTCTACCCTATGCGACGAAGGCCATCAACTCCCCATATTTCCTCCTATAACACAGAACAAGCTAGGTAACATACAAATATCCGTGCATGAGGTCGCCAAGCTAATAAAAAACCTAGATTCCAGTAAAGCAACTGGCCCTGATGGCATCCCAATTATAGTGTTAAAAAAGCTTCAACCAGAACTTGCTCCCATACTTACGAAACTATTTAAGCGCTGCCTTAAGGAGAAGTGCTTTCCGACCCCCTGGAAGACCTCCTCAGTTTGCCCTGTATTTAAGAATTCAGGTGATAAATCATCTCCCTCTCAATACAGACCAATAAGTCTTCTCTGTGTTATGAGTAAGTTACTGGAATCAATATTAAATAGAGAAATAGTCAACCACCTCAGCAGGAATAACCTTCTTAGTGACACACAATATGGTTTCCGCTCTGCAAGATCTACCGCAGATGTGCTGACAGTTATATCCCACAGGATTAGTGAATCTCTTGACAAAGGCTTCCTTTCTAGGGCAATTGCTCTCGACATATCAAAGGCCTTTGACAAAGTATGGCATAAGGGTCTACTTCACAAGATTTCCAGCTACGGTATAACTGGAAATGTTTTCTCAATCATTAAATCATTTCTCTCTGATAGGCTCATAAGAGTAGTGGTAGATGGACAAACATCGGAGGCCTGCAATATAAATGCTGGAGTCCCTCAGGGGTCAATCCTGGGCCCAACTCTCTTCCTGATCTACATCAATGACCTCCCTAAACACATACTTAAATCATTCGTTGACATCTATGCTGATGACACGACCATCTACGGCAACACATCAAAGGCTGTAAATGACGAAGTTCTCTCGGATTCTCTCTCCTCTGATCTCGAGCGCGTGGTTCAGTGGGGGAAGATGTGGCTAGTTACCTTTAATGCATCCAAAACCAAACTCCTATCCTTACATCATCAACGCTCTGATCCCCAGCTGGCATCAATTGTGATGGATGGCTCTCATCTGGGTGAGGCCCCGTGTTTTGACAAGCTTCTGGGCTTGACCTTTACTCCTGATTTGAAATGGAATACGTACATCAAGTCTGTTGCCAAGGTCGCAGGAAAGATGGTGGGATCCTTCTACCGCTCCAGAAGATATCTCACTACTGATGCAATTCTCTATCTCTATAAAAGCCAAGTACGGCCAAGGATGGAATACTGTTGCCATATCTGGGCAGGAGCTGCCAAAAACAGCCTATCATGCCTTGACAGAGTACAAAATAGACTTCGTGGTTTAGTGGGGGATGCCCTTTTCTCTACCCTGCAACCCCTCTCCCACAGAAGAGACGTTGCGAGCCTATCCTTGTTTTATCGTTATTTTCATGGCAGGTGCTCGTCTGAACTCCAATCCCTGGTCCCCCCTCGCCAATCTTTCACGAAAAACACCCGTCTAGCTGAATCCACTGTGAAAAATTTCCCCCACTCTATATCTGTGCCTAAATCAAAACGCGGATTTCATGAACAAAGCTTCTTTCTTAGAACTGCACGCCTGTGGAACTCTGTTCCGTCTGCCTGCTTCCCTCCGGACTACAACTTGGATGTCTTCAAGTCTAATGTTAACAAATTCCTAATGAACTGCCCCCCTAATTAAACACTTCATAAAATCTCCTCACTAACGTGATGTACTCACAATAACCCTTATCCCTGAGTGGCTTCCGGGCCTTGATAAGTGGTGATCACTGTGTAAAAAAAAAAAAAAAAAATTATATTATACACAATATACAAGTTATTTAGCTAATTAATCCAATCTATACACATGAATGATTAATTAACGCGAAAAAGTTTTCTGGAAACTGTAGAGTGTTTAAAATAACTAATAATTTATAAATAGCCTACGCGATCACTCGCATTTCTCAGTTTTCTATGTATTAAACTCGAGTCTCACTTTCTGTAATCCCCAAACTTTTTAAAAAAATTATTACATTCTTCTGCGCGTACTCGTAACTTGTTAAGCCCGTTCGCCCTTACACCCTTTTACAGATGTAAATAAGACGGCGACATTATAAGCTCTCATATTTATATCATTCTATGTAGTAAAGGAAGACTAGTGTACATTTGGCTGTTATTAATTTTCATTAAAATTGTAAATATTATTCACTTATGTAATACTTTTAGAATATTTATTTCATTATTTGTTTGGCTACACAACATATGTTTTCAGAGATATTCCTATGTTAACCGCTTTTATATGTTTGAATTTTTTATACAAGACCTGTGTATGCAAGGGCAGATGATGTTTTATAGATGTTCTTGAGAGCTAATTCAATTTTAACAATAAATTGCATTTCGGAACTATTTTTTTTTTTGTTATTCAAAGCAGCGTGCATTTAAAATTCAAAAACACCTAATCACTGTGCAGTTTGTTAGAAATAATATTCACAAAAGTCAGACAATTAATGATTCGAACCGACAACTAAATAATGGAAAATACACGATCAGTGTCATTCAGTGCATCACTTCGATCAATTACTCAATATCAGTCACATCAGTGTCTACACGATTCCTCGCAACTAAAATCGATACGACGGAGAGTTTTTTTGTTCTCATTTCGACACGATAAATGTAAACTCAAATAACATTCTGGACAGTATCATTTTCTCATTAGTTTCTAATTAACAATGTATTGATAATTTCATGAACAATTAATGTTGATAGCTTTCTATTCTTATATAATTTATTGTAGCACTATGTACTATGGAATAGTATACACACTTGGCATAAAGAAACCCACCCTTTTAGAGAGTTATTAGGCTCAAGAAATGTTACTTTTATTTTCTCTCCTCATAGAGATATAGGTCAAATCTTGCCGTTTTTCTGTTGTCTTAAATGTCAGTTCACATCAGTCAGCGCAATGGTAATAAATTATTGTTAGAAAATTAGAATTAAGTTAACTGATATGCAGATTGTGTGAATATAATAACAAATATATAGTTGTAGGGCATTTCCCTTGTACACTTGCCTTGTTTTATCGTTTCTTCTGTTTGTTTATGTTGTTACCGTCTTTTGCTATTTTACTCAACCCCGATCTCCTTTCTATGTTTTGATTTTGTGCTGCAAAACTAAAGTAAAGATGTTTTTGATGTATATTATCAGCAAGATAAGGTGATCCGAAAAGATTTGGAAATTCAGGGATTCCCGTAGAGTCGCATATCAGTACAGCTGTTGCGAGTTTGTCTCTGCTTTATAGTTATTTTAATGGAAAGTGTTCGACTGATCTTCAATCTATGGCCCCCCTCGCCAAACTTTCACAGGAAACACCTGTCTAGCTGAAAACACTATCAATAATTCACCCCCCTCTTTATATGCGCCTAAACCTAAACGTAGATTGCATGATCAAAGCTTGTTTCTTAGAACTGCACGCCTGTGGAACTGTCTTCCGTTTTCCGGCTTGCCAGCTATGTATAATCTGGTTGTCTTCAAGTCCAACGTTAACAAGTTTCTGATGAACCGTTCCAATTAAGTTAACAAATTTACCGAACTTCCATTATATCGATTACTATATTGTTTTTTGACTACTGTACACTCTTTAACACTTTCCTTTTAGTGGCTTCTCGGCCTTGATAAGTGGTGAGGTCTATGTTAAAAAATAACACTATAAAATGGGCATAATACTAAAATAATAACTAGAGTTTTGTGTTGAGACGGTTTAAAACGTTTATTAACGACGTAGATTAAAACTAATAAAATTCGCTATAACTATACAAGCAATTTGCTTCTTAGTAGTCAGTTCATTGTAAACAGTATTAACGACTACTTTTCTCCAAATGTAATGGGCATGGGTAAATGGTACTATTAAAGATATTTTAGATATTAACGGCATACATGTTTCTAAAAATATCTTCCTCCGATCCGTATGGAAAAGAAAGTGTTATCCTAAAAAAGTAATTTATGTGTAAAATATGATGTGTAAATGGAACACCTAATCAAACATTATTTATTAGCCCACCACTGATATAATATCCGTAAACAATTACTAGTATGGTGTTTACTATTGACGATGAAGAATACAAAGAAAAATATAGAAGAATGTAGAAGATACATTTACTACTGGATATAATACGTGTGTTTGTGTCTGTTTAGTTTTAGCAGAAAATTAAACAAAAACTAGTTTGATAAAAAGGGTTGGAAGATTTTTTCGCTGTTGTTATATGTTGAAAATTAAAGAGTATAAGTATTTGTCCTAACGAGACCATATTGTAATATGCCGACGTGTTTGTTTTAGACGATTTAGTTCCATTAAGAAAATGAGCGGTAAACCAATCACAAGCAGCGGACTTTTCCTAATAAGAGTTAAACGTTGATGCTTCTAAAGGAAAATTAGTTTATATTAGTGTATGTATGAGCCAATTACATGAAATGTAAACGTACAATCCGTGCAATCTGTAAAGTCCTTCTCGAGGTCTAGTTGTAGTTATGTTAAATCTAAATATTTACAATAAACAAAAAAACTCTTCCTATAACGATGTAGTGGTTCTGATAGTGTTCTTATTAGGATGTAATATAGTATTTGCTTGTCCTGATAGCATGTGTCTGCAAGGATATTCGCAAACTAGAGTAGATAGTTGGTATTAGCATGGCTGTATAAGTTTCTTCCTTAATTTTTTGTTGAAAACCTACGATACTTTTTTCAATGTGAATATTCTTGCCGTTACTTTATTAATACACACACACACATATATATATATATATATATATATATATATATATATATATATATATATATATATATAGTCAACCACCTCAGCCGGAATAATTTTCTTAGTGACACACAATATGTTTTCCGCTCTGCAAGATCTACTGCAGATGTGCTGACGGTTATATCCCACAGGATTAGTGAATCTCTTGACAAAGGCTTCCGTTCTAGGGCAATTGCTCTTGGCATATCAAAGGCCTTCGACAAGGTATGGCACGGATATTTCTATGTTAACTAGCTTGTTCTGTGTTATAGGAGGAAATATGGGGAGTTCATGGCCTTCGTCGCATAGGGTAGAATTAGCTGCAAAGTTCTTTACAAATAGTTTGGCCTTGTCTGACGCTGACGAGATGACCTCGCATATATATATATATATATATATATATATATATATATATATATATATATATGTAGACACATGCATGTTATATATATATATATATATATATATATATATATATATATATATATATATATATATATATATATATATATATATATATATATAGGCGAACTAATCGCGTTGGCACACTGGTTCCCGTTAAATTCACCGAAGATCCCCAGCGTTGAGGCTGGTTACTATCAGATAGGTGACTATTTTGGAATTCTAAGCGATGTATGTGCTCCCCGCTTATCTCGGCATTTGTTTCCAGTCGTCCGGTACTTCATTGCCACTGGTATTTATCAATGTCGACTAAGGAGAGATGTGATTAGAGATTGCGCTCCCCCTACAACAAAAAATTAACGCGAAAGCAGCCCTCCGTAGGTATCAATAGTCTGTCAATGCCTGAAAAGTCTGCTTTATATATATATATATATATATATATATATATATATATATATATATATATATATATATATATATATATATATATTTAAAAGAGTGTAGGCATCAACAATTGTGGTTTTTTTTTAAGGTTTTCATCAGATTTTTATTTTAAAATATTTTTATAACGCGTTTGGAGCTTAGGGTGTGCTCTCTTCAGATGTTTTCGTAAAAAGTTTTTCTTTAAAATATGAGTTTGTAGAGTTACCTCCGCTGATATTAAATATGTTTTTCAGAGTTATGCGTGTGTTCAGACATTCTGACTCCAACTGTAAGTGTTCAAAGTGTCCGGTCAAATTTATTTTCAAAGAGTGTTTTTTGGTCCATATGGTGAAGGTTTTTATGGGTTTTTTACAGTTCTTTTTAAAGACTTTTTTTCCCCATGTATAGCATACACTCACACACAATCACACACACATACATATACATTCATGTACATGTACACATGCACACGCACACGTACGCAGGCACACACACATAAACACACGTACATACATAGAAATATATGTAGGAGCATACATATATACATACCCACCTACACATTCATACACGTACTCGCATACATCCACCGCTAACAATTATTTTTTTTTCATTATATATATATATATATATATATATATATATATATATATATATATATATATATATACTTTTCCCCCAAACAAAACACGCATGTATATATGCGCTTAATCATTCAGACATACGTACACGCACCCAACCACACTCAAGTAAGATGGAGAATAGTTAGAAGATATATATACACACACATACACGCACATACACACATATATGTACACACATATGTGTATGTGCACACACACTCACAAACATCCACATACTATGTAGGCACATACACATACCCACACATGCACACACACAGACATATGCAGGGGCTCACACATACGCGTATATCCATATCCACACGAACACATTTACCCACTCATACATGTGCATACATATGTATATATATACACACATACATACGGATGTGTATACACTCATCCACCCTTATATATATATATATATATATATGGGCACATGCACTCACAATCACACATACACATTCATATTCATACATCCCACCTTATGTATATATTGGTTGAAGTTTCCTTTCTAATCCAAGCACATATGCATACATGGATTCGGTCACCCAAACAAAGTGCACATATACATACAAACAAGATGCAGCATAGATAACAGATGATATACATATATATATATATATACACACACACTCATACACAATCATATGTGCACACCCACGCACACACACATATACACACACACACACGCGCGTACATACACATACATATGTATAATTTCTAGTTGTTTGTTTAGTTAAGAGAAATGGTACTGTACTGTGTATGGGCGCGCGCACCTGCGAAAGTGTGCGTGTGCCTTTTTGTGCTTTTTTTGTTGTTTCGTGTGTGAGGGTGCACACCTACCGAAGTATGCATGCGTGTAAGTGTATTTTGTGTTTTGACTATTTATGTGTATAATTATGGAGAGATGTTTAAGGCGGGGTTAAACTTTGCTATGAATGTTTTTTTCTTGTGTTAGCAAGTAGAAGTAGTTGTCAGTTTGGAAGATGGGCATTATCTCGAATCTGCCTCCACTGCATGTGTGTATATGTTGTGTGATACATGTAAGTGTCTATTTTCAAAATGTCTGAACACATGCATCACTCTGAAAAACATATTTAATATCATGGGAGGTAACTCTACAAACTCCTATTTTTAAGAAAAACTTTTTACGAAAACATCTGAAGAGACCACACCCTAAGCTCGAAACGCGTTATAAAAATATTTTAAAATAAAAATATGATGAAAACCTTAAAAAAAAAACACAATTGTTGATGGCTACACTCTTTTAAATATACATTTTTTCTCTCGTTGGAACTACACAACCATAACGTTAAATATAAATAACTACAACGACAGAATGCCAGCAACAAGAAAAACATCTCTGGAGGACCTGATGGATTCACAGACAAACCTCTCCATAGGACACAAACATCTCGAGGATTGATTGCAGCAACTAAATGAGAAAATGGACAGAATAATCCAGCTCATTTCCAACCAACAGGATAAGAAAGAGATCCAATTTGAGGTAATCATTAACCAACTCAAAACACAACAAGAATACCTGGAATACTTTAGAAGGCCATACATACAGAATGAATTATTAAAACCAAGAAACAGAATCTCCAAAACTGCAACATCCTCCTTAAACAAAGAAAAAATGCCTTTTTACCATGCAGTAAAATGCAGCGACACCGCAACAACATACAAGACATTTCTAACGATGGAGGACCAATTTATTCCATATAAATTCCGGGAAAAATTACACCACAAGATACAGAGGAACAAGTAAAAATCAAAATAGCCCTAAGTATTTCAAAAACTTCAGGCCGAAATCGACGTACGGGAAGAAAAAAAAGTACACTCTACGGAGAAGTACGCAGAAATTGACAATAAAATATTTAAAAAAATCAAGGAACTTTGCCCCAAGGAAACACACGAACTCCTCTTGGAACTCTGGGATTCTGAATGCAAAAAAGAGGAGGAAAAATCCAGGGAAATCATTGGACGGAAAATAACCTGGCTAAAAAACCTGCCGGAAAAAGAAAGAAGCAAACAATCGACAAACACATACAAGGACAACCAGGAGCAGAACACTCTTACACGATATCCGCAAACACAGAGATCACATAACAAAGGTAAGAAACGAAGCATACACTATACACAAACACATCCACACAACAGATACAACTACACACAAAGAAGCAACCACAATATATCCACGTCATACACAAATTCCCAACAACTGACCCAGCCAAAACGCACACTAATAACACCTCAAAATTACACAAGAACCCGCACCCTTAACAAACACAACACACCAGACAACATACCACACAATACATCTCCACAAAAATACACACTTATATACAATCCTAAGCAATATAAACCTAACTATTACCACCCAATTCAGCAAACGCAATCAAAAGTCCATTCCCACAGACACTACATCGCTAACACAAACAACGAAAAAATACATTTACTAAACAACCCTACCAAAACATCCCCACAATGCAACACAATTCAATCATGTATAACTGAACCCTCACAATATTGTACACAACACTCATTTTACAAGGAGACATCACATCACCCTAAAACACACCACTCCTCGAAACAAGGAAACAAACAACTCCCACCATTTTTTAGGAAGCCCCCAGGGAACAACAATTCCAGGTTAGAAAAAATTAGACCCAAAATCATCAATTTATCCACATACTCTTTATCAAAGAACGAAATGGAAATACTGAAGCTGGGCCTCAAATTCTGCCCCACCCCTAAAAGCAATATAACAGACCTAAAAAAGGACCTTAAAGAATTCGAACGGAAATTTAGACGAATAGAAACACTAGATAACAAACGGAGACAAAGATGATTCTTTAGTAAAAAAACAAATCAACATATTTCCCTAATAAACAGAACAACACAAAAGAACTAAACAGCTACTTCGAAAATCTCTGGAACCTTAACCTCAAAAAAAACCACAAAACCACAAGCAACCTCACACATAAGAAAACAAGCACTCGAAAAGATCCGTAATAATAATGACATAATAATAAAAGAAGCAGACAAAGGCAGTGCCGTAGTAATCATAGACAAAACGTATTATGAAACAAAAATTACAGAATTACTGGATGACAAACACTACTATAAACCCATTAGTACCAACATAGATAACACCACCATCTCAAAAACCACAAAACTTTGTACAACACACAACAAAATATTAAAAAAACAAGAAAAGGACTTCCTCACCAATTTCATTACAAAAACCAACAACTTCTACGGACTGCCTAAAATACACAAATCTGGCGCAATAAAACTTGCCATCGATACACAAAACTCAGAATATATTAGCGCTCCAAACCCTAGTGACCTTACATTTAGACCCATTATAGCAGGGCCAGCCTGTCCGACAAGCAGACTTAGCAACTTAATAGACATCGTATTACAACCTTTCACAGATCAAGTTAAGAGCTAAATAAGGGACGACATCCATTTTCTTACTACCTTACCACATACAGTAGACAACTGGACACTATTAGTTACATTTGACGTTAGCAGTTTATATAGTAATATACCCCATGAATTAGGAAAAGAAGCAATAATATTTTGGATCAACAGACACGCACAAACACCAGATCCCAGATTCACAAAGCAATTCATTATCGATAGTATAGACATAATTCTAAATAATAATTCCTTCGAATTCAACAATACCAACTACATCCAAACACTAGGTACAGCAATGGGAACGAAAATGGCACCGACTTACGCAACCCTTACATTACCCTACCTAGAAGAAACCTTATATAAAAAGATAGAACAAAAATTTGGACACAGCACTAAAATACTGTTTGTAGAATCACGGAAAAGGTACTTAGATTACTGCTTCATCCTATGGAAACCCACATGGGGGGACATCACAGACTTACACACCATAATCCAGAACCTACACCCCAAAATTAAATTCACCATAGAACAAAGCTCTACAGAATTACCTTTCCTAGACAGACTGATAAAGATTAGAGACAATAACATTACCACAGACATTTACCGCAAACCTACAGACACCCAACAATACCTACACTTTAAAAGTCACCACCCTAAAAGCTGCATAAAATCAATTCCCTACACCCTAACACGTAGAATCTACACAATAATCACGGACAATAACCTTCAGAAAATCCGACTCAAGGAACTACGAATAAATTTAAGAAAAAGAAAATACCCATCACAACTTATAGACAAAGGGATCCAACTTGCGACAAATATACCAGTAGAAGATTTGAGAACCCCTAAAGAACGAAACAAAGAACAAATCCTAACATACGTCTCCACACACAACACAAACAACCAATAGCTTTTTACAGAGATAACGAAAAATCTCGTCCTACTTAAACAAAACAGCAAACTAAAAAACTTCCTTAAAACAACAAAAATAATAAAAAGCAAACGCCAACCCAAAAACCTAAAACGCATTCTTACCTCATCCAAACTCAATGAAGACGCAACAAAAGGAGTCACAAAATGCAACAAACTACGATGTGGAGTCTGCAACATAATATTAGAGGGAAACACATACACATTTACGAACCTCATACAAACATTAAAAATTAAAAAAAAAACAGATTGCACCTCAAAAAACGTGATCTATGTAATAAAATGTCCAGCATGCGACAAATCCTACATAGGCGCTACAAAAAAAACTTAGTAATAGAGTAGCCCTACACCGATCCAACATCAAAATCGCGGAAAATAGACACCTACATGTATTTCACAACATATACACACATGCAGTGGAGGCAGATTCGAGATAATACCCATCTTCCAAACTGACAACTACTTCTACTTGCTAACACAAGAAAAAAATTTCATAGCAAAGTTTAACCCCGCCTTAAACATCTCTCCATAATTATACACATAAATAGTCAAAACACAAAATACACTTACACGCATGCATACTTGGGTAGGTGTGCACCCTCACACACGAAACAACAAAAAAGCACAATAAGGCACACGCACACTTTCGCAGGTGTGCGCGCCCATACACAGTACCGTACCATTTCTCTTAACTAAACAAACAACTAGAAATTATACGTATGTATGTGTATGTACGAGCGTGTGTGCGTGTGTATATATGTGTGTGCGTGGGTGTGCACATATGATTGTGTATGCTTGTGTGTGTATATATATATATATGTATATCATCTGGTATCCATGCTGAATCTTGTTTGTATGTATACGTGCACTTATGTTTGGATAACCGAATCCATGTATGCATATGTGTTTGGATTAGAAAGGAAACTTCAACCAATATATACATAAGGTGGGATGTATGAATATGTATGTGTATGTGTGATTGTGAGTGCATGTGCCCATATATATATATATATATATATATATGTGTGGATGAGTGTATACACATCCGTATGTATGTGTGTATATATATACATATGTATGCACATGTATGAGTGGGTAAATGTGTTCGTGTGGATATGGATATACGCGTATGTGTGAGCCCCTGCATATGTCTGTGTGTGTGCATGTGTGTGTATGTGTATGTGCCTACATAGTATGTGGATGTTTGTGAGTGTGTGTGCACATACATATATGTGTGTACATATATGTGTGTATGTGCGTGTATGTGTGTGTATATATATCTTCTAACTATTCTCCATCTTACTTGTGTGTGTGTGGGTGCGTGTACGTATGTCTGAATGATTAAGCGCATATATACATGCGTGTTTTGGTTGGGGGAAAAAGTATATATATATATATATATATATATATATATATATATATATAAAATAAAAAATAAAAATAATTGTTAGCAGTGGATGTATGCGAGTACGTGTGTGAATGTGTAGGTGGGTATGTATATATGTATGCTCCTACATATATTTCTATGTATGTACGTGTGTGTATGTGTGTGTGCCTGCGTATGTGTGCGTGCGCATGTGTACATGTACATGAATGTATATGTATGCGTGTGTGATTGTGTGTGAGTGTATGCTATACATGGGGAAAGAAAGTCTTTAAAAAGAACTGTAAAAAACCCATAAAAACCTTCACCATATGGACTAAAAAAACTCTTTGAAAATAAATTTGACCGGACACTTTGAACACTTACAGTTGGAGTCAGAATGTCTGAACACACGCATAACTCTGAAAAACATATTTACTATCAGCGGAGGTAACTCTAAAAACTCCTATTTTAAAGAAAAACGTTTTACGAAAACATCTGAAGAGAGCGCACCCTGAGCTCGAAACGCGTTATAAACATATTTTAAAATAAAAATCTGATGAAAACCTTTAAAGAAACCCACAATTGTTGATGGCTACACTCTTTTAAATATACGTTTTTTCTCTCGTTGGAACTGCATAACCATCACTTTAAATATATATATATATATATATATATATATATATATATATGTGTGTGTGTGTGTGTGTGTGTGTGCATGAGGTCGCCAAGCTAATCAAGAACCTTGATTCCAGTAAACCTACTGGCCCTTGCGGCATCCAAATTAAAAAAAGCTTTAACCAGTACTTGCTTATATACTTACGAAACTTTTTAAACGTTGCGTTAGCAGAAGTGCTTTCCAACACCCTGGAAAACCTCACCTGTATGCCCTGTATTTCAGAACTCAGGTGATAAGTCATCTCCCTCTCACTACAGACCAATAAGTCTCCTGTGTGTCATGAGTAAGTTGCTGGAATCCATATTAAATAGAGAAATAGTCAACCACCTCAGCAGAAATAACCTTCTTAGTGACACGCAATGTGGTTTCCGTTCTGCAAGATCTACCGCATATATGTTGGCGATTATATCTCATAGTATTACTGAATCTCTTGACAAATGCTTCCTTTCCAGGGAAATTGTTGTTGACATATCAAAGGCCTTCGACAAGGTATGGTATTAAGGCCTACTTCACAAGATATCCAACTACGGTATTATTGGAAATACTCTCTCTATCATAAAACATTTCTCTCTAATAGGCTTATAAGAGTAGTGGTTGATGGACAAAAATCATAGGCCTGCAGTATTAATGCTGGATTCCCTCAAGGGTCCATCCTGGGCCGAACTCTCTTCCTGATCTACATCAATGATCTCCCTAAACACATATTAAATCATTCGTTGACATCTATGCTGATGACCAGACCATCTATGGCAACCCATCAAAGGCTGTAAATAACAAAGCTCTCTCTGATTCTCTCTCCTCTAATCTCGAATTGGTGGTTCAGTGGGGGAAGAGGTGGCTGGTTAGCTTTAATGCATCTAAAACCAAACTCCTATCCTTACATAATCAACGCGCTGGTCCCATCTGGGATCAATTGGGATGGATGGCTCTTCTGTAGGAGAAGCCCAATATTGTTACATGCTTTTGGGCTTGACCTTCACTCCTGATCTGAAATGGAATACGCACATCAAGTCTGTTGCCAAGGTCGCTGGAAAGATGGTGGGATCCTTCTACCGCTCCAGAAGATGTCTCACTACTGATGTAATTCTCTATCTATATAAAAGCAAAGTGCGTCCAAGGATGGAATACTTCTCCCGTACCTGGACAGGAGCTTCTAAAAGCAGTCTATCCTGCCTTGACAGTGCACAAGTTAGTGGGGGATTCCCTTTTCTCTACCCTGCAATCTCTCTCCCACAGAAGAGACCTTGAAAGCCTACCTTTGTTTTATCGTTATTTATATGACAGGTGCTCGTCTGAACTCCAATCTCTGATCCACCTCGCCAATATTTCACCAAAAACACCCGTCTAGCTGAATCCACTGGCAAAAACTTTCCCCACTCTTTATATATGCCTAAATCAAAACGTACATTCTTTCTTAGAACTGCACGTATGTCAAATTCTGTGTCGTCCGCCTGCTTTCCACCTGACTACAACTTGGCTGTCTTCAAGCCCAACGTAAACAAATTCCTGATAAACCGCCCCCTTAAGTAGACACTTTATTAAATATCCACACTAACGTACTGTACTTACAATGACCCTTGCCCCTGAGTTGCTTCCGGGCCTTCATAAGTTGTGACCACCTGGTAAAAAATATGGGTGTGTACAAACACACATATATATATATATATATCTACTTTATAATAAAACTAGCGGGAGATACACAGGGTTACCCGAGTGTTTGGAGGTGTGTATGAAGGAGGGGTACCCTGTTTTAATATTATAAAAAAAGACGATGATATAAAAAATTTGAAAAACCAAAACAAAGCAAACCGCGAACAAATGAAAAAATATAAGGAAAAAAATGTTGTAAAAGAGGAAAATTGGTTTAGGTAGAACGCTAAGTTCAAACCCGAGACATCGAGGCTAAGGTTGGAAAAATTCATGACACGTTACCTCTACGCCAAAGAGACACACAATTGATAACGTATAAAATTAAATCTTTAAAACCCTTGCAAGTGATTGAAACTAACTTCAACGTTTTCTAGGTCAAACATGACGTCATTGTCGTAGTTGGAGGAGACCGAGTGTAGGGTGGAGGAACACCCCTCCTATATACACACATTTTTTGTTTGTTTTAATTATAGATCCCCCGCCCTTGTTTAGCTAATATATGACACGTAAAATTGAAAGGAATAAAAACAAAACGAACGTGAAAGAATACCAAAGGAAATATAGGAAAAAAAAAAACCCACCAAAAAAAAAAAATTACCGCGTAAAATGCAAATATGTTTATTTAAAACTATTTTTGTTTGTTTTTTAATGGAAAAGCAAAATTCAAAAAAATAAAGTTTATTAGTTTATATTTATTTATTTTTCTTTGTTTCAATGAAAAAGAAAAAAAATATGCATGATTAAACTCAGAACACCGCCCGTGTTTTTTTTTTAATATTTCTTAATGTTGGTCGCTGTTAACCAATTTGAATGTCATCTGATTCCAATATCGATAACCTAGTAGTAATTTCGCTAATGAAACTCTCAGGGATGCAATGCATAGAAATAAATAATGCGAAAATAGGAAGTCAGCAGTAAATAAAATATTAAAGCGACTAATCGGTGCAAAATTTGAAGAATGTTGGTGGCTGAGTGCTAAAGTTTCTTGTAAAACCTGGAATCCAATGTTAGTTCTTTTCGTGTAATTAATCCCTCGAATCGACAACTCCCACCCACCTACAACAGGAGAAAAATATAAATGGAGGAAAAAAGTTAAAAAAAGAAGAAATTTATAAAATGCCACAATTAACCCACAGAATAACTGGAATGTAAAGTCGCGTTCCACCTGACGGAAAAATGCCAAACCATATTTTTGTAAGCAACTAAGAACTCAAACCAGTGTTCCTCGTATATTCCCCCGTGGACGAATCCGCAGCGGTGTTAAGTGGTTGCGGGTGGTGTATTAATCTGTAGAAGTGTAAGCCATTTTGAATCCTCAGATGGTTCGCTGTTATACACAAGTTCTGGTAGGTGACTTGTTTGTTGTAGACAGTTCCACAGAACAAAATATTCTTACCGTGTCGAAACCCGGGAAAGAACATGTGAAATTGCACCAGAAAAGGTTTAATATTTATGAAGCAATTCTGGTTTCTGATTGGTTTGTAGCAGAACGTGAATTAATTTGATTCGTCAGTTCTTAGAAGCATCGTTTATAAATAGAATCGCCCGACTGTGTGGGATCATACCCCCATTATCAACCCAAAATATTGCAACAGAATCGAATAGAGAGAAAAGATTTTACATCTACCATTGGTTCCAACCGATTGTTGCAGTGAACTCTCACCGGAAAAATATAGAATGTACGAATATGAAGGAACTGTAAGGGTGCTAGGCCTATTGCACACCTCAGGTCATGTGAGGACATTACACTTGAATGAAATGTCATGATTTTTAATCCTATTATGGTCAAACTCACACAGAAAAAAATGAGTTCATTTATTTTATATAGATAGAAGAAAGAAGAAGAAGAAGAAGAAGAAGAAGAAGAAGAAGAGATTGTTTCAGAAATTCCCCGCAGGGACAAATTACTGTCGGTTTGCAATAAGAAATGCCACATATAAATTTATTATGTCTAAATTTATTTTCTCTATCCACCATGTAATATAACTTTGCACATGTACACGTCAGAATAAACGCCTTGACTTCATAACATACTAGGAGAAACATCACCACTATCGCCATATTCTTTAGAGGAATAATGCGTATTTTTCTCTAATTCTAATTTACTATACTGATGTTTCCCCTTCGAAATTGGATCAAAAACGCATAAACACACAATTAACTTTCCATTGTTTTTTCCAAAAATCACAAGTCCTTCCTTCTAAAATTCCTTCACTTCTAATTGGCTGATACCTGAAAATATTATTAATCCGGATTACAACCTTAACGCATAAACGACTACGTTCAAAATTTACAAATATCGCTCCTCCTTCCACACAACGCAAACATAAACAGTCTAATCCAAATAGAACCCTATCTAATTCCCCTTATCAGAAACTTTAGTACTGGCATTACCCTTGTATGTTGCAGATTAACTATTAAAAAACTACAGTCTCACATGAAATACCCTGACAACAATGTGCAATCCTTGAGTGTGTGTTTTCTTACGTTTTCCAACCAGCGATATTTGTCTTTTTCTAAACAAATCTCTTTGTAAAATACAGTTTCCTACTCAAAACAATAACATATTCGGGGATGCTGAACATCAACATCACATTCAATATTTTTTTCACAATATAAAGGAATAAATAGGTTGTCAGAAAGGATGTGCTCATTTTACGTTACATTTATACAGGAAACAGATCCCTCACTTTCCGAAAAAGTAATTTCCTCATATTATGAACCTTATTAAACTTCCCTTATCAGAAATTTTAGCACTGACACTTACATCTGTACACATTAACACACTAAATACCCTGAAAAATGCATTGCATTTTACCATGTTTATCTGTTACGTTTAACTTACGATGATATTTTTTCGTCTACTTTGCTTATTTAAGTGCCGTTCCGGTTGTATATTTTAAATATTTTTATTTTTTTTCTGATAACACAAAACAGTTCTATACCGTATCCTCCCCCCAAAAAATAATACCATACTCTTAACCCTATATTTCCTTCATGTACGCCATATAAATACTTATTTACCAACGCAACCTGCTCCTTGTGTTTAGTATTAATGCTTTCCGAGCTGTCACGTTTTCCTCTACTGAAAAAAATCTGTTAGTAAAAAACACCTGTCTCCCTAATAACAATGAAAATTCGGAGGTGCTGAAAACACATATCTTATTTACATTTGATTACATAATATGAAGTAGCGAGAAAATGGGCTCTCATTTTACGTTAGATTCGTATCTTAAACTGATCGCGTGCTTTCTGAAAAAGTCATTTGTTTACATAATCAAAACTGCTTATCTGCCTCAAATTTAAATGTGGTATTGGTTTACAAAAACATGTAAAAGTCGTTATTTTAAAGTTTTCTTGCTGGGGGGGTAAGAAAGTTGGCACAGGTCATTTCTAGTCTTATTTCAACACCAAACATGTCAAAACCTCTACCTCCAATATCATTTCTTGAATCCGATACTTGCTGCATGTACGCTATATACTTACTTTTTCTACTCCCGCTATCCCTCCTTTGTATAGTTGCTTTTACAAGAATTGTACTTCTTTTTATTATTTTGTTACTTTCTTTGAAGTAAAGATGATATTTTAACTTACCTCCAACCTCAGACCTTCCTAAAAATAAGGAGTATTCTTCTATGCATATTCCAAAAAATATTATTATATTTGACGGATACAACTGCATTGCGTGTCGCTGGATACGGACGTTTTTAAGAAAAACAAAATAATTTGAATATTTCAACAATAATTTTATAATGGGTATATACTATACGATGCCATTATGGAATATTTAGAAGCGAAATATTATGGCTGCCAAATGATGCCAAATTTAAAGCTGTTTTCTAAATTAAGCCTTCAATTGCACTAAAGATTCTTCACATATTATAGCTGTTGCTGTTGGCATTTTCACGTATTTCAGCCTTCAATAATTTAAACGTGCGCAGTTTCCGAGCATAGATGCGTGATTCCACAAATCCGCAGAGATGAAAATCGGACATGGAAAGATCGGGTGAGCGCGGAGGCCACAGAAGATCTCCAAAGCGTGAAATGACATGATTAAGGAATGCAGCTCAAACATCAGTCATGGACGCTCTCGCTGTATGAGCAGTGACCCGATTTTGTTTAAAGCACATTAATGCAAAGCTCAGGAAGGAAACTATTGGCAAAAAGTTGAAAATTGTTGTCTGTAGTAATCGTTGCTGTCTCATCTTCTTCAAAACTGAATCGACCAAAGATCTTGCACTTTCCCAAACTACACTAAACAGTGACTGTTGTGCTGTCTAGCGGTCGCTAATGAAATTTATGGAGATTGTCAGAAGCCCAGTATCGAATTTTTTTCTTGTTAACTGTACCAGGGAAATGAAAATGGGCTTCATCACTCATTATTGGGGCCAAATCCTCGTTTTCTGTAAACATATCGAGCATTGTTTGGCAAAAAAACAAAACAAAAAAACGAGGTTAGTAATCGCGCGGATTCAATTGTGTGACAGTCGTAATTTTGTATAGCTGAAAGGTTAGATTTTATGTAAGACTAGCTCCATATTGCTCCGAATTATTCCCAATTCTGCAGAGGCTAGAAGAGCGCATGAGACTTTGGGTGATTTACTTGATCCATATGCCTGGTGTTCTGGACGTTCTGGCAGGGTCGGGTAGTTTTGTGTTTAATAAGGAAATATCAAGGTTATATTTGGTGCAAATGTTTTGAAAAACCCATCCTCACTCACGAAATAGGGTGTCTATTCCGAAATCCGTTCTTAACATAGGTAGGTTGGCGGTGTCCATTCCAAAATCCATTCTGAACATGAGAAGGTTGTAGATTGGGCAACAACAAAACAACAGCCGTACTTTAATTTTTATGTGAGGCAGGGAGGGGGCATGCTTCCACTGGGTAACGCCGGATAACACGTTCTGCTAGTATTAATATATACAATTATAAATAACAATAACTATAAATATATATATATATATATATATATATATATATATATATATATATATATATATATATATATATATATACGTGCGTATGTACACATACAATTATGAGTAATAATAAGTAGTTTTATATTGACAGACATAAGTATTTCATCCTTCTGAATACTTAATGTAGAAATTGAAATGTACGTGATTAGGAAATTCGATGCTGGTAACGAAGTAACCATCTGACGCTATTGACTAGAAAATGAGCTATAAACGAGTAGCAATAAAAACGACATTTGAGAGAAAGTTAACACCAAGTGCAACATGCATAACTTAGTAAAATAGTTAGAGAGTATTCTATTAATTGTAAGTCTGCATTTTCTATATCATTTATTCATCGCTTAGACATGGTTCTAACGTCAGTTATAATTAAGCTGTTTCATGTTTCTAAGTGTGTGTATATATATATATATATATATATATATATATATATATATATATATATATATATATATATATTACTTGCATGTTCCTGGCTATGACCTTAAACTATATCCGATGGTGAGGCCTCAGCTTGTGGGCTTTGGGTAATGTGGAGCCACCCTTTAATTGGCATTGCTCCCAGGTTCACTCTGACCCGGAGGGGTACTACCTGTTAGGGTCCCAACTATGGGTTAAATAGAAACTAACTTGAAAAAAATATTCTACCAAAAATACTTTTCATCCAATCACTGGTTTCGGCATTAAATAACCGGAAAAGCGTTGATATTGTTATATATTCGGGGGTGTCATAAAGGAGATTTTGTCAAGGAGATTCGTGTACGTGATCGTCTAGTTTCTACCCTTATTGTTCATGTCTTCGTGGATGTGTGTTTGTGTACATGTATTTCTTAACATACCTTTATTCATGTGTCGTCGGTTGTTCCTCTGGTTTTCATTGTCTCTTGGAGGGGAGCTGGCCTGTTGGATGAAGAATTCACTCCAAGACGATGAAATGGTTTTATAGTTTTTATTCACCTTCCAAAGGTCGACACAGAATGGAGGTGAACCTTGCTTGTTTGATGATACACGTCAGCGTCCTCCCCAGCCCAGGGGGGGACAGCTGAAAAGCCGTCTGTCTTATTCAACACCCGAAAACCCAACTGCCAAGAAAGAATCAGCTAACCTCATCACATGATACCACGTCATCTGGTCAGCTTACCCTTCTTTTGCAAACGTGTCCACTGTCCACGTTATTCACCTCTCTCTCTCTCTCTCTCCCTCCCTCTCCCTCTCTCTTTCTCTATTCTCTAATAGGGACACACAGAGAGAAAATAGAAAGAGTAAGAAAGCCAGAGAGGGGGGGAGAAATGCTCTTTAACATTCCTCCACCCCTTTTTTATCAAAATGTATGGCAAGCCATACATTTTTAATAACTAACTAACTAAAAAAAATAATTATGTCCGAAGTATATCTTTATTTTTTTCACTTTCCGGACTCACCCCTTTTCCAAGAAAGATCAGGCACCAGTACTCTTCTACAACACTATCAACCCTTCTGCTGCTTCTCAAAAGTCCCTCCTAGACATTAACTTGCTTCCAAGTTAGACAAAGATACAGCTTTGCAGATATACATCTTGTCTAGGCGGTCGCATTGTTGGATATTTTCCACTGACTCTGCTCTTTATTTGGACCACTTGGCCAAACAAATGGAGACTCCATTTTCGATCACTTTTTCGAAATGGGGCCAGCATATCGCAATTACGACCAGAACGTCGGATGCTCCATGTTGGTGGTAGCTTTATCGCATGGGCCTCGAACCCCAGACCCTCAGATTAAAAGTCTGATGCTCTACCGACCCAACCATCCCACTCGCGTTCTCGACTTTCAGCATAGGCCTAAGTCCCAGTTTTTTTTTTCCTTTACTGTAATGCCCTGACGTCTTTCTCTGAGTGGTCCTATTACTGGAGTTTTGTTCTATTCAATCTACTACTTCGGGACTTCACAAAGCTCTTCTACTAACTCCCTTGGTTGGTCTAAGTCAAGATACGCCTTCACACTGATTCACTCGGAGCCTGTTTGAGTTCCTGGAACCCGACAAGATACGGAATCATCACTCCCTAACTAATGCGCCATCGATTTCTAACTAAGTAGTTTTCCCTTTGTGATTTTTCCGCATTCCCAGCAAGTCCCAAGATTCCAACCCAGATATCCCTCACACATTCCTCTAAAAAAATAAAAAAATAATAAGGCTCTATCTTGTCCCTTACGTAATCTGCATCTTTCCCTTTCTTCTATCTCCCCGTGATTAGGCTTGGTACCGACTGTCCAGTCGCTCCGTACCCTGAGGAATTATCGCGACCTCGCACGCCAGACTTTTGTTGGACAAGACTTATTGCCGTTGCTTGGGCCTACGTGGCATCTTCCAACTCACTGGAACCACTAGTATTGTTTTAACAGGGTTCTCATTACTCTAAAATAGTATTTCCCCTGCCAAATTTTCTAATTTGTGACAATACCGTGGCTTATAAAAAAAAAAATAAAACAACAGAAAAAACTGCTTTCTACAGCCTAATCGCCTTGTAATTCTCATGAAAAAAAATGCAACTACGCGCTAAACGTCCCTAAAATATAACTAAACCAACCAAATCTATTCCAAAATAATTCAATTTAATAATACCAATTAAATTCACCCAGCATGGTTTTTTTTAATTTTGGTACCTTTAATTCACAATATGGTAACATTTTATTTTCCTAAGTACTTGCATACATATTTCATTCATCTTCTCTTGAGCGATTCGTAACATAATGGCCACGTCAGCCATTGCACCCCCTCTGCCCCTTACACCATGTCAGAGGGCATTTCATTTGCTCCCTGAAGTTGATTACAACTAGATCCGCTCACGCTGGACAGAATACATTCCGTTCACTGCTATGTCAGAAAAAACTTTCTTTTTTTTTTCCAAAGTCGGTAAGCGCAACCTGCCTTGAAGACACATAGCTTCACGGAAAACATCGGATTTCCACACATGAAGTACTCAAACTTGCTCCATGTTGATTCTACTCGAAATCAACAGAAATCACGATAAAAAAAAATAAAATTCGAATCATTTCCCGAGAATAATGAAATTAATAACTACCCATGTAATTCAACACCTCTCCAAAATTCTAACATGCTTGCCACAGAAATTAAATTCCATTCACGCCCCACTTTTTTCTTTCATTTCTTCATATAGTTTATTTAACCCTATATTTATCCTTTTTTTTTTTTTTTACCTCACTTATGTGGTCAAAACGTCACTCATGTCGAATAGAACATTTATTCTACTTTTCGAAAATTGAAATTAATACCGACTGAACCTTTGACTCTTCCGAAACTTTTTTTTTTTTAATCATTTATTACACTGTTTAAATCTTATTTCTTTCTCCCTATTTTATTATTACTATTTAATTAATTAAAAACACATTTTTTCTTTTATTAATCCTTCTTTCCATAGACCCCACAAGCAAGATTCCACCTCCCCATTCTGCGAAAAAAAAATACATGTCACAGAGTAAGAAAATCCTGCACAATACCATTTTAAAACACATCAATTACATAAAGAAAATAAATGAAAAAAATACAAAAATATCCTATAAGCATTCAGAAAGTCCCATCTTTGCAATAAATAAAATCCAAACAACAAAATTTTGTCCACGTCAGCAAAAAAAAAATTCCTACGAAAAAAATCGCACAATCAGCGAAAAAGAAAAAAAAAATCATTTTACAGGACATGATCATTGTCTTTTCATCAACAGTTCATATTGTTTTTTTCACTAAAAGCACATGAAATTTCGCAGTTCAAAATTGCAACAAAAATTATTATTAACAACAAACCTTTCGTGATTGACATGTTTTTTTTTTTTTTTTTAGTAAGGTGACAGGCTCATTTCTGACACACACGTTGTAGCTAACAAGTCATATGTTCTATTTTCTTTTTCTTTTTCTTTTTCTTTCTGTCCTTCTGTTTTACACTTGCTGTTTAATTCAAAATTAACAATATTTTATCAGTTTGTCTTTCGTTATAGCTGTTTTTTTTTCCAAGTTATTCTACTGTTTTTCTCACAGAATTTTTTTTTCTTTTCTTTTTTTTCTCTTTACTATTATTTTTCCTTATTACTTAGTGTTTTAACGGACCATCGTTGTGTGTGTGTTGATTTGTATTTCTTCTTTTTTTTCTAATAATGTTCTTTCTCTTTTTTTTTTCTTCCAGACATTTTATTGTGTTGTATAGTTTTTTTGTTTTTTTTTTGTTTTTGTTTCTTTTCTTGTCTTAAAATCTCCTTTCCCTTTTAAGGACCTGTTTCCACGTCGTATTTCTTAAACACAGGTTCGACTTCACATCGATGATGTGAACTTAGTCACGAGCACCAAAACGAATATGTTATATATTCGGGGGTGTCATAAAGGAGATTTTGTCAAGGAGATTCGTGTACGTGATCGTCTAGTTTCTACCCTTATTGTTCATGTCTTCGTGGATGTGTGTTTGTGTACATGTATTTCTTAACATACCTTTATTCATGTGTCGTCGGTTGTTCCTCTGGTTTTCATTGTCTCTTGGAGGGGAGCTGGCCTGTTGGATGAAGAATTCACTCCAAGACGATGAAATGGTTTTATAGTTTTTATTCACCTTCCAAAGGTCGACACAGAATGGAGGTGAACCTTGCTTGTTTGATGATACACGTCAGCGTCCTCCCCAGCCCAGGGGGGGGGACAGCTGAAAAGCCGTCTGTCTTATTCAACACCCGAAAACCCAACTGCCAAGAAAGAATCAGCTAACCTCATCACATGATACCACGTCATCTGGTCAGCTGACCCTTCTTTTGCAAACGTGTCCACTGTCCACGTTATTCACCTCTCTCTCTCTCTCTCTCCCTCCCTCTCCCTCTCTCTTTCTCTATTCTCTAATAGAGACACACAGAGAGAAAATAGAAAGAGTAAGAAAGCCAGAGAGGGGGGGAGAAATGCTCTTTAACAATATGCCGTAAAACAAAAACAACCAACAACGAAGCTTACCTACAGACATTACTGTTCTATGATTATCTATGTATTAGAGTAGGAGATGATATTAGTTATCTGAAGAATTGCATACATTTACGAAGTCAAACTTACATATATGTATATCATACAGTAGGATTTATCGCCTCCAGCCAAAAAAAAGGTGAGAAAATAGTTCTGAAAGTAGTCTACCGGAGAGAAGCACCTTTATTTCATTGCCGCATAGAAGGGGTGCATGGAAGGATGATTTGAAGTATGTTTTTGCTGGTGTTCTAACCGACAACGATATCTATAAACTGTTAACACCCAACAGAGAATACACTAGACGAACCACATAACAACGTTTACACTTCTGCGTTAAAAGAGACTCATCTGTTAAATAGACACATGTGTATCTATATATATATATATATATATATATATATATATATATATATATATATATATATATATATATATCTATAAACTGAAATTGTCTGTGTGTGTACATTGCCTACAAAATTACTCTGTCAATTGTCAGACTACAGACTTGGGATTCGACGTAAGGGATATTGAGACTTGGAATAAAGATTGTAATCGGTTGTAAGCCAGAAATTTGGCTGACAAGTGGTAAATGTTAAACTATTTGACCTTTGAAAACTCTACCAAACTCCTCCGCCAATTTTCGGCGTAAAAACTTGGAATTTTAGATATAGGTTACTAGGGCATGCATCAAACTTTTGAACGTTATTTATTCCCAACAAAATAAATGGTACGTGATCAAATTTCGGATCAAATTAATAAAAAAATGACCTTTCAGCAATTTTTGGTCGATACATTTGAAATTTTACAACAAGTGCATTCAACCAATGGACAATATTTTTAATCGGGTTTCGTACGAAAACTTAGCTGCCAAGTGGCAAAGTTCAAGAGCTTTCATATTTGCCGTCTCTAGCAAACTATTCAGCCAATTTTAGATCTAAACATTAGAAATCTCTATATCTATACGAGAGGCGTGCAATAAGTAATGTCCCTAACCCACTCCCATGAGGAGTAGAGTAACGAAACTTGGGACAGTTATTAGTCTTCCTCTAGGTTTAAACCAGCAAGAGTTATGCATTTCTCCTATCGTTTGATGCAGCTATAGGGACCAGTTTTCTAGAACGTCCCAGGTTGGTCTTCCAACCATGAAGTGACTTTAGAAATCAAGGCTGCATCATCTGGGGAACGCTTTCCTTTAAAAACAACTTCATGGCTGAGAAGAAGTGAAAGTCTGAGAGTGCAAGATCAGGAGAGTAGGGAGGATGGGGTGATGATTTCATAACCACACACCCGTGCTCTGATCTGGCGACATGCAAGTTGTGGAATGGAGCGTTGTCTTGCATGAGGAGGGTATCTTTGCTGATCTTGCCCCGCCTCTTGATTTTCATAGTTTCCCTTAATTTCCTCAAAAGTGAAGCATAATAGGCTCCTGTAATCGTGGTACCCTTTGCCAGGAAATCTGTCATCACTAGTCAATCCTGGTCCCACAACACTGTGAGCATGACCTTGCCTTCTTTGGAGGTGGTGAGTCAAAGTGCTTCCACTGCATTGACTGGGCTTTGATCTCTTGATCATAGTGATGGACCCAGGTTTCATTCTGTGTAATCCATCTTTCGTAAAAACTTTGACTCATCTTCTTGGCACATCGCCAAATTCACCCTCGAGTCCCCGACGCGTTCGTGCTTCTGTAATGGTGTAAGCAACCTGAGAGTCCATGTGGCAGAACCTTATGCATATGCAAATGGTCATGAATGATAGTTTCCACAGACCCTGTACTAATCTTAATATATTGGGCTATTTGGCGAATAGAAATGCGCCGATTTTCCAAAATGGCAGCCTCAACTTGACGGACAGATGGCTCATTAATGGTAGAAAGGGTGGTGACCAGGTCTGGGAGCTGTTTTCACAGACTCTCGGCCACGTTTGAATTAACGATACCAGCGTTTTACAAGGTCATATGATGGGGCATTATCAACATGAGTTTCTTTCATTTCATCAAAAGTCACCTGTTGTGAGCGTCCTTTCAAATACAAAAACCGGATCATTGCTCGACATTCAACACGCTACATTTCACATCAGACTCAGTTCAAACGCCTGTAAAACAGAAACCACAATTGAGTCAGAACTGTAATTTGCCACATACCCCTAGCGATATAAATCATTGCACATGCAAAATTTCAGCTAGATAAGACAACTGAAAGTGGGTCAGGTGGATTACTTATTAAACGCTATTCGTAAAAGTGAAGATGTTTGTGTGTCTGTTTGTGTGTGTGTGAATTTACCTACGCTATAACTCTGCAATTTTCGGTTTACAGATTCAAAATTTGACATGCGGGGTATTGAGATTTGGGAAAATCTTTTAAATGAGGTTTCGTCCAGAAATGTGGCTGGTAGGGGGCAAAGTTTAACAATTTAACCAGTAAGAACTCTACCAAATTCCCCGCCAAATTTTGGTCTATACACTTGAAATTTAGAGATAAGTTACTTGGACATGAAACTAAGTCATACATTTAGTGTGAGCCCACACCAATAAATGTTAAGGGGTGATTATTTGGGTCAAGTTAAAGAACAATTACCTCTGTGATTCCTACGAAATTACTCAATACATGTTTGTTCTAAACACTGAAATTTTACATGAAGTGTATATATATAGGGCAACATTTTTATCAGTTTTTGACCGAAATGTCGGGTGCGATCTCTACCAAAATAGTATACCAATTTCGGGTTTAAACATTTTAAATTTCACATAAAGCGTATTCAGACATGCGGCAAGCTTTTTAATAAGTTTGTGCTAAAAAATTTCGCTGCTAAGAGGTAAGAGTTTACAGAGTTAACCGTGCAGTATCTGCTAATTACCTCCGCCAATTTGGGGCCTAAGCACTTGGAATTTTAGATGTAGGTTATTGTGCATATGTCAATATTTGAATTTGATTAGAGCCCGAAACAATTATTGTTAAGGAGTCAAAATCGTGGTCAAAATTAAAAAAAATATATCTCTGCTGTCTCTACCAACATTTCTCTATGGTTGTTTAGGAAACCTCTTAGATAGAAAGGAATTACGGAACATATGCATAATTTTAATGTATACATATACACATAAAGTTATGAAAAATCCATAGGGCGAGAGCAAAGCCGGGAGGAAGTGTTAGTTTTTTCATAAAAGGCATTCAAACATGCAGCAAGCTTATTAATCAGTTTTGGGGCTACCAAGAGGTAAAAGTTCCAACAGTTGACCTTTGAAGACTCTATCAATCTCCTCCGTCAATTCTGGGTCTAAACTATTAATATGTGATGTCGGTTACTTGGACGTAGATCGAACTTTTTAATATATGTATATATGCATATAAATTTATGAACAGTGCATACGGCTCGGGCAAACTGGGATCAAATGCAAGTATACCTATGAAAGAGCAATTGTTTGTTTGTGCGTATAGATTTTCCTACCAAACTACTCTGTAAATTTCAAGTATGTACACTCGAGATTTGACATAGTAGGTAGTGAAATTTGGGAACATCTTTTTATTCGGTTTTCAGACAGGAATTTAACTGACAAAGGGTCAATGTTACACGGTTTGCCCTTTGAAAACTGTACCAAACTGCTCCGACAGTTTTTTGTGTAAATACTTGAAATTTATATGCAGGTTACTTGGGCATCTATCGAACTTTTTCATTAGATTTGAGACAAACAACATAAATTGTAATTGGTCCAATTTAATAATGAACTGAGTACTAACAAACAATTCGTGATCAAATTATAAACTCAGCGGTGACTACGAAATTACTCAGCAAAGTTTTGGCCTAAACCTTTCTATTTTCACATAAAGGGTATTCAGACATCGGGCGAGGTTTTTAATTCGTTTTTGGAAAAATTTGCATGACAAGACACTAAAGATCAAAAGATTTTACCTTTTCAATCTCTAGCTAACCATTTTTGGGTTCTAAACATTTTAAATTTACATAAATGCTATTCAGACATGAGGCAAGCTGTTTAATCAGTTTTAAGGGAGAAAGTTGGCTGCGAAGAAGTTAATGTTGAAAGGGTTAACCATTGCATATTCTACCAAACTCCTCCGCCAATTGTGGGTACAAACACTTATAATTTTGTATGTAGATTACCTGGACCTAAGTGAAACTTTATATATATATATATATATATATATATATATATATATATATATATATATATATATAAACCAGTGAAATGAACAGCACATGCGGGCCGATGACAACTGGGCTGAACCAAACAAACCTATCTGCACTCCTTATACAACTACGATGTTTTTACACACCGCAGTATATTACATATAACCGTTCGAAACACGCTATGTGAATATATGTACGTGATATTGCCAAGCTAATCAAAAAACATTATTCTAGTAAAGCAGACGGCCTTGATTGTATTCCAATTATAGTACTCAAGTAACTTCAACCAGAACTTACGTCCATACTTACAAAACAGTTTAAACATTATCTTGAGGTGAATTGCTTCCCATAACCCTAGGAAAACTCATCAGTATGCCTTGCATTTAAGAATTCAGGTGATCGGTCATATCCCTCTCAGTACAGGACTATAAGTATTCTGTGCCTCGAGAGTAAGTCGCTGGAATCTGTGTTAAATATAGAAGTAATACACCATCTCAGCAAAAGTAACAATCTTGGTGACCCACAATATGGTTTCCGTTCTGCAAGATCTACAATAGATGTGCTTATAGTTATATCTTATGAGATTAGTGAGTCTCTCGATGGAGTCAACCTTTCTAGGGTAATTGATCTTGACATATGGAAGGCCTTTGATAGGCCATGGAATAGAGGTTTACTTCACAAGATCTCAAGCTATGGTTTAGCTGGACATATCTTCTCACTTATTAAATCCTTTCTATCTGATAGGTTTATAAGTGTAGTAGTTGATTGGCAAAAATCAGAAGCTCACAGTATTGATGCTGAAACCCCTCAGGGGTCAATCTTGTACTCAACTCTCTTCTTGATCTGCATTAATGATCTCCCAAATAATATGCTTACATAATTCGTAGACATTTATACTGATACCACTATTTTCTATGGTAGCACATCTAAGACCGTAAACGACCAAGGTCTTTCCGATTCTCTCTCCTCTGATCTTTAGCCCGTAATACAATTGGGAAGGGAGTGGTTGGTTACTTTTAATGCATCCAAGACAAAGCTTTATATCTTTACATACTAAACACTTTGAACCCCATCTTGCATCAATTGAAATGAATATCTCTCGTCTTGAGGAGGACTCGTGTTTTAACAAGCTTCTGGCTTGACCTTTACTCCTGATTTGAAATTGAAGGTCGCTGGAACATAGTGGGGGCCTTCTATCGATCCGTAGATATCTAACTGCTGATGCAATTATCTTTCTATGATCGAGCCAGGTACGTCCACGTATCGAGTACTTTTGCTACATCTAGGCAGGAGCTGGTAGACAGGACTTGTCCTGCTTTGATAGAGTTGAAAATATACTTCATAGCCTCGTAGAAGATGCCCTTTTCTCTTCCCTGCAAGCTCTCACAGAAGAGATGTTGCGAGGTTGCCTCTGCTTTATCGTTATTTTCATGGCAAGTGCTCGACTGCGCTTAAATCTATGCCCCCCTCGCCACACTTTCACAAGAAACACTCGGCTAGCTGAAAACCCTATCAATAATTCCCCCCACACTTTATCTGTGTCTAAACCTAAACGTAGATTCCATGAACAAAACTTCTTTCTGAGAAGTGCACGCCAGTGCAAGTGTCTTCCGTTTTCCTGCTTTTCAGCTGACTAAAATCTAATTGTCTTCAAATCGAGCGTAAACAATTCGGTATGAGCCCTTCCACTTAAGTTACTAAATTTACCAAAAGTCCATTACTAACTATTATTATACTTTCCAATTGACGACTGTACACTCTTAAGCCTTATCCTTGATTGGTCCCGGGAACTTGATAAATGGTGATGCCTATATAAAACCAGATACAGTAGGCGGTTTTTCGCGAAAAATATATCGTAATATGAACGAATCTGTATAGAGACCCAAAACGCAGAACACGTAGGATATATATATATATATATATATATATATATATATATATATATATATATATATATATATATATATATATATATATATATATTCCAGAGCTACAATAAATAACAGTTACAATTAAAATAATGCTTTGTTCATTTACAACAATTCCAAAAATCATTTAATTATAAATAATAAACAATCAAAAGTGTCGAATTGTTGCGCTAACACTATGTTTTCCCTGTTGCGCTTACAAGCGCTGTGCAAAGCCATTACATTCGGTGTCATAAGTGTACATTGTAAAACTAAAACTTTTAAATGATTATTTTCGTTTCCTTTTCCAATTTTGTCTCTTTTAAGGAGGTCCAATGCCTGGTAGGCAGAAGATAAAAGTCCGGTTCAATTAATACTTAACAGTCTACGAAAAATAGACACAAATGTATTAAATGTTCGATGCGATAACTTAAGCAAGTCGTTCGTAGTGGCATTCTCGGGGGCGTGAATATTTCAAAAGCACAGACTGAGATTTACCCCGGGGCAACCACAAAAACTTACCTACAGCAAAATCTCTTTCCACTAAGGAAAGATAATTTATACTACTTATAATGGTGCTTGGAGTATATTTTAATGCAAGAGTAACGCTATAACACTTCTACTGAACATGCATTAATTAATCGGCTAGAATTTTGTACGTTTTTTTTTTTCACAGTGATCACCACTTATCAAGGCCCGGAAGACACTCAGGGATAAGGGTTATTGCAAGTACATTACGTTAGTGTGAAGATTTGATGAAGTGTTTACTTAAGAGGGCGGTTCAGTAGGAATTTGTTAACGTTGGACTTGAAGACATCCAAGTTGTAGTCCGGTGGGAAGCAGGCAGATGGAACAGAGTTACACAGGCGTGCAGTTCTAAGAAAGAAGCTTTGTTCATGGAATCCACGTTTTGATTAAGGCACAGATATAGAGTGGGGGAAATTTTTCACAGTGGATTCAGCTAGACGGGTGTGGTTCGTGAAAGATCGGCGAGGGGGGACCAGAAATTGGAGTTCAGACGAGCACCTGCCATGGAAATAACGATAAAACAAGGATAGGCTGGCAACTTCTTTTCTATGGGGAGAGGTTGCAGGGTAGATAAAAGGGCATCCCCCACTAAGCCATGACGTCTATTTTGTACTCTGTCAAGGCAGGATAGGCTGTTTTTAGCAGCTCCTGCCCAGATATGGCAACAGTATTCCATCCTTGAACGTACTTGGCTTTTATATAGATAGATAATTCTCTAAACAAAGCGAGTATATATGTTAATACGAATACTGCTATGATAACCATATTAAATAAACTCAGTATTTGAAACAGAGCATTGATACGAGAGAATCAATTTAACCGATGTAAATTAAAATGTAAAATGTATTATCAAACAAAGAATGCAAGTTTAAAATTCGAATGTTTCTCCTACTATAAAGTTAAAAATTATGGCTCGTATCCTTGGAGGAAAGTAGTTTGCACAATAGTATTCATAGACAAGCTAGGGATGTTCTCATACGCTCAAAGCTTAAACTGCAAAATATGACAGAAGTAATATTCTATATAAAATACGAGAATGATGCAAGAAATTTATAGGTTTAAATGATAAATGACACCTGGATCGAGACATGAAAACTGAAAAATAGTATCCTGTGCGGACGCGGAATTTTGCAACATATAATATATCTTCTTTTACCTCTCACCTATTTTTAGCAATCGGAATAGACAATCAATGTTCCTCGCTGCCTATGTGCAAATTCTCTGTCAGTTTGAAGTCTCACACTTAGCAAAATCTTTTAATTTGTTCTGAAAATACAACACCGACGCATTCCTTTAATATATTATGTTTCCTTTTGTACTATCATTTTAAATTTTTCGGTCAATAAAATAGAACGTGTGCGGTCGTTATTATAAAAATTTTCACTTAGAAACGTTTTGCTTGCTTATAGAATTTTTGTCATTTTTTTACATAGGCTTCGCCATTTCTAAAGGGCAAGAGGCTACGCGAGGATAAGGGTTAAAAAGTGTACAGGCCACAATTGGAAATATAGAAATCTTTAGTTAAGAAAATTCGGTAAATTTGTTAACTTATGTGGAACGGCTCATCAAAAACTTTTTTACGTTAGACTTGAAGACAACCATATTGTAGTCAGCTGGAAAGCAGGAAAACGGAACACAATTCCATAGACGCGCAGTTCTAAGAAAGAAGCTTTGTTCATGGAATCTACGTTTTGGTTAAGGCGCAGATAAATAGTGCGCGAAATTTTTTATAATGTTTTCTGCAAGTCGAGTATTTCTTGTGAAAGTTTAGTGAGGGGAGACCATAGATTGAAAGTCGGACACTTACAATAAAAATAACGATAAAGCAGAGACAAACTCGCAACATATCTTCTATGAGAAAGTGGTCGCAGCGAAGAGTAAAGGGCATTCCCTACGAGGCTATTAAGTCTATTTTAAACTCTATCAAAGCAGGATGCCCTTTCTTGCAGATGTGGCAAGAGTACTCCACCTTGGACGTACCTGGCTCTTATAAAGATAGAGAATTGCATGAACAGTGAGATATCTATTGGATCAATAGAAAGGCCTCACAATTTCCCAGCGGGCTTGGCAACAGATTTAATGTAGGTGTTTCCATTTCAGATCAGGAGTAAAGATCAAGCCCAGAAGCTTGTCAAAACATGAGGCATCTCCAAGACGAAAGCCATTCATTTAAATTGATGCCAGATGGGGAGCATAGCGTTGGTGATAAAGATAAGGGCTTGATTTTAGATTCATGAAAAGTAACAATTTACCTCTTCCCCTTTTGTACAAATTGCTCAATATAGAGGAGAAGGGATCCGAGAGAACTTGGTTGTTTACGGATTTAGATGTGCTACCAAAGAAAGGGATGGCATCAGCATAAATATAGAGGAATGATTACCGATCAATAAATATAAGAAATGGTATCATTTTTACTTGGCGGTTGTTTATTGGCCTAAGATTTTATTTTGATCTGAAATAATATTATACTCTCATCGCTGTTACTTCCCTATCTTAGATATTTACGGTTGTTTTTATTTTCTGGTAGCGACATCATCATACATATAGTGTGTTATTAAGCTCATTAATTTATTTAGTTATTTTATTCCCTGCTTTTTATTCGTTCATTTGTTTCTCATTGTTAAATTATTTCTTTATCTTATTATTTGTCTATTTATAAAATGTATATCCTTGTAACATTGTAAGTCAATTAACAAATATGCCGGCTTATTTATAAGATATAAATAAAGGTGGTACACTGGGAGTTATATTTTCCACTCTTATAGATAAAAAGCGGAAAACAAAGCCATAGATTAACGAAAACATTAAGCTTATCAATTTAATAGATAGATAATGAAGTCGCCACCAGCAAGAAAAAAACAACCACAAAAACCTAAAAAAGAGAACTGACAGCGATGAAGGTATAATATTACATTAGATCCAAACTAAAATTATGCCAAGAAACAGCCGCCAATTAAAAAATAATACTAATAACCCTTCACTGCGACAGCTTGACATCACTGATTCTCATTTCCTTATTTTCCCTTCTTTTATCTTCACCACACTTGTTTCCAAAACACCTACTGCTAATAGTCACCAAGTATACGTCCTACTTTCATTAAGAGAGTATACGAAACCCCAATATATTTTATAATAAAACGAATGTAACCTAGACCCTCGTTTCAATATCGACACATTTTTGGCTGGAGCTTCTGGTTTCTCTAAATTGGGATTCCAATGAAACATGTATGTACAGGTGTAACCAATTATGTTTGTATAATATACAGCCTATACACACCCTCTACTCTCCACTGAGAACCCCTTAATAATCACGCTGGTTTCATTCAATTTACATCTAGGAAACTAATCTTTACAACCAGCAACATGTATTATTTAATTGGAATTCATTAAAGGTAGTATTATTTATTAATTTTTATTTATTGCGGACTATCATCCTCATCTTTTCACGAGGTTTCGGCCAATTATGTCCTCTCGCAGTACTTATCATTATTGTCGCATAGTTTTGGCTCTATATTTCCCAGCCATCGCCAATCTAATATGCATATTCTTATGTTCTGGGTTTTCCTGAAAATTATCGTTTAAAGACATGTCAGAATCAATTTGTGCGGCAATATATCTCTTATGTCAACATTCATAATCTTTGAGCTCGAAGTATTTTAAAAAATCTGCTTATATACCAAATTTCATTTAATTATCCAAAGTGCCATCGACGCATAAAACGTAACTCATTTCTTTCAGTAAAAAAAAAAGTGCTCGTCTTTCTATAAAGCAAATAATAGACGATATATTTCATAAACTGTTGATGACTTATAGGGAAATACCAACTATATCCATTATCCGTCCTAGAAAGAAATATTTTCATCATACTACTTTTCCTAGGAAGAATTATGCAATAATTTCGAAAAATCTGTCAAGAATGATTTTTCACTAACACTTCTTCTTTATTCTTATATAGTTGTATTCTAAAATCTAAATTGTGGAATATTCAATCATTTCCGAGGTTTATGTTTATATATATATATATATATATATATATATATATATATATATATATATATATATATATATATATATATCTATTTATATATATATTAAATGAATAAATATAAATATATGTATATATAAATCAATATTAAATATATTTATATATATAAATATATTTAATATTAATTTATATACAAATATATTTATGTTTATTAAATTAATATATATATATATATATTAATATTAAACATATATGTATATTTAATATTAATTAATATATATTTTTATATATGATTACTTTATATATATATATATATATATATATATATATATATATATATATATATATATAAATGAAAGAAGATAGATAGTATAGTTACATGGTTATTTTTTTAATTAATTAAGTTAATACGGATTATCGAAAGCGGAATAACGAATTAAATATAATCACGATAATCTCTCTTTGTCGCTTGCTGTTGTTTTCATTTCCTAGTCATTGCATTGTATACCATCGTGAAATTATAATTTTCTCCGATTACCCCCACCCCCAATGAAACTTCTCCTTCTCTGATGACCCATTGTGTCACATTTAGTATATGTACACACAAAAATAAATAAATGCGAATGATTACATGTTTTTACGTAGAATATTCACGTTTAAACTAATATTTTATTTTACCCACTTGCAATTCGTCATCTATTTTAGCGCTCTCCTTTATGCCGTTTTTATATTAAACAAAACACAAGTATATATTGTCTAGTGTATTGATTATATTTATTTTTTTATGATGAATTATAAACCAGTTTATTGAATAATCAATAATGTTTGCATGCACGTAAATAAAAGCGATGTATTATATACGACGTCAGTTAGTCTATATATATATATATATATATATATATATATATACATATATATGCACATATATATATAGTCATCCAAATACAGTACTGTTTCGCTGTTTCAAAGCTAATCAGTGCGGCTAGATAAGCGATTACTTCAAGCGAGTATCAAAACCCGATCGCCCAAACGATAGTGTGAGTGTCTAACCGTTACGCTATACGACTGCTGCTATCTGGGTAAGGAATTAACCTTGCTTTTACATTGTCCAAAGTACCAGAGAGAGTAAAAGGGATAGATAGGTATAGGTAGATTGATCGATATATTGTGTGTATTTAAGCATTCCTTCTGACTAACCATTAATGTTCGAGTTAAAGATAAAGCTTCTGATTAATTTGTAACACGATGAAATTACTGAGGTCGCATCGCAGTCAAACAGCAGCAAATGTTACATGTGAAAACTACATAAAGGTTCACCGTTACGTAAATGTATCTAGATGTTGGTCCTTGATCCCTTATTGCACGGTTACTGTTATTACTTCATCAGTGGTCCATAGGTAAAAGAACAAAATAAATAGAAAACATAAATAGGAAAAAAGAATCGAAGTAAAAAAAACGAAATTCTCCAGGGAAATAGAAGTGCTACGGGTGGCAGTTTTGAACGGACGTCATGTTTGGCCTCCTATTTCTACTTGCTGGCTTCTGAAAAAATTAACTCAAATAGACGTTTTTATTTGGTATTTGAGTCACAGATGTCGTACGCAATGAATAAAATATAACTCCATTCGTACGTGCTTGCTTTTATAAATGTTAATTTTAAATAAATTTCTGACTATAATATTTGTTATCATACAGTATGGTTAAATGAAAAAAAATATACGGAATTTTACTGTTTTTTAAACAACACAGAGATTTACAGTCCCGTGAACACTTCGTAGAAAAATAAACATTTTCGAAGCACGGTGGGATTTCCCTATTTCTATTCTTTCTCGCAATCTATCCCAGTGAGAAGAGAGGGGATATAGCGTCGTTGGAGGGCTGCCAGGGCTCAACTGCTTACAACAACTGCTCTCAACTCAACTTAACTCTGCATACTTTCTTATAGAGAAATATCACGGAAAGTGTGACGATGCCTGGGGTTTCATTCAGTCTATAAATCTTCGCAGCGTAAAAATTGAATTCGGCCTGATTGGTCAATTTGTTAAAACCACTTGTGCATATTAATTAAGTAATTTTCCATAAATATTTTCTAACGCAGAGAAACCTTGGAATTAACCTCGTTCCAAGCTGATCCTTAGGTTTAGACAAAACGATTGTGGATACTCCTATGCTTCTTTAAATGGCTTCTTTCACAAAACATCATTATTATTAAATATTAATATCAATACCACAAATCCGCTAGGTTTGAAGTCGTTTTTTCTTATTTTAGTTTCAGTAACTACCCAAACATATGCAAGCAGCAAGGCAACCTGGAATTGCCCGGGATTGCTTATGTAATATATAGCTTTAACCTATCTCTATTTTAACAGTTATTGATATGAAATTTGACCGCATTCCACAAATGATCACCTCTTGTACTATTTTCTAGTCTGCTGTTTGGTTAAACATTTAGTTCAATAATAGTTCATCAAAAAGTTCCAAAAATGCAATCGTTCAATTAATGCTCCTTCAAAAGCAAATATGCAACGAAGCTAGCAATGTGTGTCAGGTCCCATTGACCGTTGCCTTTTTTAGAGTACAAGTTTATATAGTGCAGTATCTTGATTCATTGCCCTGTAATAGAATACACGAAAAAAATCAAAATCAATTTTATTGTTTCATTAGTTCATCTCCAGGGTGTTGTGGTTCAGGGTGCCTACTCACTCTTGAGGCGTATTTTGGCGGACATTTGGGTCTCCATTTCATGAGGTTTCTCAGTTGGGCGATTACTTGCCCACAACCAGGAGCTTTCATTAGTTATCTCTACTCAAAATGGTAATACGAGGGGAAACCTACAGTTTTTCCGTAAGCTTTTCAACCGTTATCCACCGTGGTCAGTGGTGGCGTCACTTTTATCGTGCCGGCAGCAGTATCACCGCACACGCTGGGCAACTCAAATCGTTTTGGGCTGATACAATCTCTGTATCTTTCACCACAAGTACAGTCAGAGGTAGCGACCCCCTTCCCGTGAACTTGATTCTCCTTACCTTTCTACGTCCTCTTTGTCCAATTGGTATGACTCCAGCAAATACATATCATGATCTTCTTTCATATATATTGAAATTTCAGAGTGATATATACCTAGACCACTGGTCTTATGTTTCTTCGCCTGTTTTCGACAAATAGCTTATATCTGCCACTAGTCCTGTTGAAGGTTATATATTCCTATTTTGCATAATATCTAGCTACTCAACCCAATTTGTGTGTGTAAAGTTATAATCTAGTACGCTTCGTATCAGCTATGCCAGTCCAGAGGGGTATAGGAATAAACGCTATTATTATTCTGGTCTAACAGTGCGTTACATCAAGGGGCTTTATAGTACATCCAAAGCTTTTCTTCCAGGCTCATGAGCAGTTGAAGACGAAAATGCAGTTTCCGCTTTATACTTTCTAGCACTACCCCTACCTATGTGGGGCTTATTACATTGGAAGGCAAGTGCCCCAAAACCAGGGCATCCAGGTGTGCTGTCATATGGTCAGTTCACATCATTAATTATTGCTCCATCTTAATACGTCGATTTTTCCCCATCTGCATCCTCGTAATATATAATATAAAAGGTCTAATGTTATTTAGCAGGTTTTCTGCCTTTTTTTCTAAATCATTTATTCGTTATTTAATTAACTCGATGTCTCCTTCGCTGACTACGACGAACAAAGCTTCTAGAACCTTGCATATTATAGGAATCATCGCAGGTTTTGGTTTCGTTTTCTTCCGAAATGAATACGTTGTTCTGTCCACAGATATAATAGTAACTCGTCCTCTAAGGGTTTAATATTAGGGCGTATTACTCTACATTCTTATTAGTGATAGTTAATTCCTGCCTAGCCTCATCGAACTCACCGATTCCTTCTCGATACTCTCGGATCAATTTTTCATAGGGGCTAAATCACTCGCTAAATGTATTAACCGGTTAGACTGCGTTATAATCACTCAACTTGTATCATAAAAGCACCATTTCGATTTATCAAGAGTTCTGCCATTCATACATCTTCCATTAGATACACTAGCCTGACTAGGTTCATATCCGCAATGAGATTGAGAAATTTTCCTTTTAGTTTCACGAGTTACTTTTTATTTAAGGATTCAACATTCAGATTCAATTCCCCATATAAAATTCACTATAGGCAATTTTAAAACTTCAAAATTCAATTCTAATTCTAGAGTTAATTGGTTGTGTAACGACCACACACCAACTGGAGATACTCCGAGTACCAGAAAGAACGACAACGAAAACATCAAGACTCCGACACGCCTCCGCCACCGCCTGCGGTCGACCTAACAGCGCCCTTGTTCGGCAAAACCCACCTCGGCTGATATGTGTGGCCGGTCTAAATCCAGAGTCTCCCATCCGCCAACCAACGTTCTAATCGCAGGTCCGCCTCTTTGCTATCATGTGGTTATTATTTCAAATGTCAACCACATAGCTCTATTTATTAGTTACGTTTCTTTTCTGCCCCATCTTTCTGTTGTTGTTCCTCTTAGTCTTTTTCTCAGGGGTAGTTCGCAAACGAACTTAGTCAGCTCAACCACTACTGGTTGTTCGGTCAGTTCTTGAGGGGACATTTACCCCTTTTCAGCTTCTGTTCTATGCTGAGCATAGTACTCTAGAGGAGTGTTGTTGGGTTCTACGATACCTTCTACTTAAGCTCTCAGGTTTTCACTCATAAGTATCATAGAATTTTATCACTATCCTCTCAGAAGCGTTCTGAGTCTCATCATCTTCATTACATCCCTTCTCAGGATCATCCTTAATGCTGTGAGTGTTTTCATGCATATATCAAGGACTTTCTGCGACGGGCTATTAGGCCTATTCGATAGTCGGTTTTAGGGTCTTGGCGTAGCCTCTTCTCATTTCTACCTCTTAGAATTCTCCCAACATCTTTTCCTCGGACGTCTCCATTTCCTGAGATTAAATCTGCGATGTTTTTCCTTCGTTCCTTTTTTTTTTTTCACGGAACGGGCTGTACCTGGAATTCCACTTTTGCCAACTTGAAGTCATTAGCATGCATCCTCTTCCACTTCTTAGCAATCCAGTGTAAAATCACATAGGACACCTATCCCCTCTGTTCCACTATTCAAGAATAAGAGATCCATCGTTTATCTTACATACCCTCTGAGAGATGCATTTTATAAGAAATAAGTTACCCACCTTGAATATTGCGTCTTTTTCTGTCCCTATTCCGTCAAGTTTCCCGTCCTTTCCTCACCATTAACAAACACTTTTTTTTTACAACTTGCTACGTTTTTCTCCGAGGTAATTCGATGTGGCCTAAGGATTTTATCAATCCAAACAACAGCTCACTCGATGAAAGCTTTGAGATCCCGTATATAATGAACCTCTGCGTTTATAATGAACCTCACTGCGGTCAGGGCTTGTGTGAGAAAATCCTCCACTTTGCCTGATTGTAAGTAACCAATTTACTCAAGATATCCGCCATTGTCTTATGAAATCGCTCTACTTTTGTGTTACTCTGAGTGTGATTGAGGGAGGTCAACACGTGCTGTTTCCCCCAAGGTATTACTCATAAGTTAGTGGGCGTTTTCAGTACAGTTGCCGGTGAATCATTTCTCTAGGACCCCATAACTTTACTAAATCCCACTAGAATCAACTCTTACATTGTTTCTGCCTCTTTTTTCGGGCACTGCATATGCATGCTAACAGTTAGTAGGGCAATGCACGATGCTCATTGTGTATTGATTACCGCAAGGAGCAGAGATGTCGAGACTCAGTTTTGAAAAGGATACTAGAACATTTGTTTCTGTTCAGTAGAGCTTGTGTTTGGTCCCGATTCTGAGCCTTACTCCGCAAAAACGGTTTACGCAATCTATAATCTCTCTGAAAATCTCCATACAATATTAGTTCCTAATCACTTGCTTTTAGATTTTCTCAACCCCCAACTTTCCTGAACTTTCGTGGGTTTGTTCTGGGATCACTCTTCTTCCCTCTCCAGGCAACACCATGGTCAATCATAGTTTTCCCTCCCAGCCTGCGATAGAGTACAGAATGCTTTTATGGAGGGTGGAAGTTTGCCTTCTACACCCTGGCCCTTAACCTGACCAGTCCTCGGTGCCTCTGTTTCAATGCAATGCAGATCCACAGTGCTCTCGGACTCCCCTAGATAAATGTCATTTTATACTGACCTCTCGTTCAGGATATGAGAATTTATTACTTTCACCTGAAAGGTTCTGTCATCCACGCCTGTTTCAACTACAGATATCAACTGCTCGAGAATCCTGAACAAAAGTATTTTCCTTGCCCTTATTATATTCCGTTTTACACCTATAGCCAGATATTTTAAAGGTCCCACGCTGAATCTTCTTATTTGTCTAGTCCGCTTCGAACAAATATTTAAATGGGTTGTAAGCGAGTTTCACCAAAAACACAGCCTCGTTTAAATAACAGTTCAGCTTTTCCACGACATGCACGATCGAAAAAATCTCATATTCAATGGCAGTCCATCTCTGCTGAATATCGGATTACTTATGCGATAAGTAATATGTTGGGATGTCCTCTTGTATGCCCGTCATTAGACAGCCCTCCTCCGGACACGGTTAGCTCACCACCACCACTTTGAACGTGTCGCTAGCGTCCGAATCAAAGTCCGTTACTTGACAAGTATCCGGATACGCTAGTAGTAATATAGTGGGTAACTAGATTTTAGGAGTGTAAGATAGTTGACCGTAATTCAATAATTCATCGTCAAGCGACCGCTTGATCAGTTCATTAATCCTATTCATTCACCCAGTAAGATTTTCCAGCCGTCCATCACTTTCCCTGTCTAACCTGCTATCAAACGCCCCCTTTTATCCTCTTCTGACCCACCTAATATTTTTTATTATTCAATCACAAAAAAAAAAATTCCACTTTTAAAGTTCAACTTTTCACTCGTGTAAAACGATAATATAAAAACTGTAATCATCAACCACTTTTAAAAATGACTCGTAATTTACAAAATATTCACTATTCTACCTTAAATATGACTCTTGTCAATCGATAGCCTTTCTCTACAATTAATAATTTCTTCTCGCTTTTCAACTTTCTTATTCTTTCAAAGCACGACTCGAGCTTAACAATTGTAATTACAAACACCGATTTCCTTTCTGAACTAGCGCCCATACTTACAAAGCTGTTTAAACGTTGTCTTAAGGAGAATAGTTTCCCATCTCTGTGGAAAATTTCATCAGTATGCCCTGTATTTAAGAATTCAGGTGATCGCTCATCCCCCTCTCAGTACAGACCAATAAGTCTCCTGTGCGTCATGAGTAAGTTGCTGGAATATGTGTTAAATACAGAAGTGATCAACCATCTAAAAAAAAAATAACCTTCTTAGTGACACTCCATTTGGTTTCCGTTCTGCTAGATCTACAGCAGATGTGCTTACAGTTATATCTCATAGGATTAGCAAATCTCTCGACGGAGACAACCTTTCTAGGGCAATTGCTCTTGACATATCTTAGGCCTTTGATAGGGTATGGCATAAAGGTTTACTTCATAAGATCTCTAGCTATGCTATTGCTGGAAATGTCTTCTCAATTATTAAATCAATTCTTTCTGATAGGGTCATAAGAGTAGTAGTTGAGGGGCAAAAATCAGAAGCTCACAGTATTAATGCCGGTGCCCCTCAGGGGTCCATCCTGGACTCAACTCTCTTCTATATCTACATTAATGATCTTCCAAATCACATCCTTACATCATTTGTAGACATTTATGCTGACGACACTACCATTCATGGTAGCACATCTAAGTCAGTAAACGACCAAGTTCTTTCCAAATCTCTCTCCTCTGATCTTGAGCACGTAGTACAATGGGGTAAGGAGTGGCTGGTTACTTTTAATGCATCTAAAACCAAGCTTCTCTCTTTACATCATCAACATTCTGATCCACATCTGGCATCAATGTAAATGAATGGCTCTTGTCTTCAGGAGGCCTCGAGTTTTGACAAGCTTCTTGGCTTGACCATTATTCCTGATCTTAAATGGAACATCTATATCAAATCTGTTGCCAAGGCCGCTGGAAAAATGGTGGGATCTTTCTATCGATCCGGTAGATAGCTCACTGCTGATGCTATTCTCTCTATATATAAGAACCAGGTACGTCCAAGGATGGAATACTGTTGCCACATCTGGGCAGGATCTGCTAGAAAGGACTTGGCCTGCCTTGATTAAGTTCAAAATAGACTTCGTAGCCTCGTAGGAGATGTCCTTTTCTCTTCCTTGCAACCTCTATCTCACAGAAGAGATGTTGCGAGTTTGTCTCTGATGTATCGTTATTTTCATGGAAAGTGTTCGACTGAGCTTCAATCTATGGTCCCCCCTCGCCAAACTTTCACAAGAAACACTCGTCTAGCTGTAAACACTATCAATAATTCACCCCACTCTTTATCTGTGCCTAAACCTAAACGTAGATTCCATGAACAAAGCTTCTTTCTTAGAACTGCACGCCTGTGGAATTGTCTTCCGTTTTCCTGCTTTCCGGCTTACTACAATATGGTCTTCTTCAAGTCTAACGTAAATAAGTTTTTGATGAGCCGTTCCATATAAGTTATCAAATTTACCAAATTTTCATTGCTAATGATTACTATATTGTCCAATTTCTACTGTACACTCTTTAACCCTAATCCTTGAGTGGACTCTTGGCCTTGATAATGTGGTGATGCCTATGTAAAAAAAATAGCTACCATTCGATAGTTTAAAGGCATAAACTATTCTTCATTGTAAAATACGGTTCATCCTAACCGGATGTTTAACAAAACGGAAACTATTCCTAATCCTTAATATCACTCTTGTTAATCGATATATATATGTATATATATATATATATATATATATATATATATATATATATATATATATATTTCAAAACAAAATGAGCGTTAACTATTCTTCACTTATAAATATAACTTCTGTAAATCTCTATATATAAAATGCAACATATATATTGTAAAAGAACTTCACCAATTTTTCACTTTAAAATATGACGTCACTCGGTAGCCTTACTTTTCAATTAATAAATCCCTCTGTGGATGGCTCTCGCCCTCTCTCTCTCTCCCTCTCTCTCTTTCTTTCACCATTATCATTTGTCTTTTAAGACCCTCACCAACGACACAGATTAAAATAGCTCGAGTTTGAGACAGTCTTCAAAGCTCGTATCGTGAGTTATTGACGCCGACTATAATTGGACCATCCTGGTTTACTGCAACTAATGTAACAGGGTCGAAATTCTGCGTTACGATCACCAAAAGTATCCAAAGTTCATGATGCTCTAGAAGAGATATGAAAGAACAGAAATCCGGTTGACGTAACGGTCACTAAATGTAACCAAAATTTGAGAGTTCAAAAGTCTGGGTGAATATTGGTTATACGGCAACCAAATGCAACATGGTCAAAACTAAAAGGTCGTATCCCTGTCGAACAGCAGCAAATGTAACAAGTGAAGACCTCGAAAGGTTAACCGGTACGAAAGTGTACTTCTAGGTTGTTTTGATTTCGAAAAACCCAAGAAAGTCCAGTAGCGTGCCATCGATCGCCTATTCTAAGATGTTTGATGCACGTTTTTGTTGTTATTTCTCGCTGCAACAGAGATCCGTAGTAAAATGAACGAAATAAAAAATAATAAATAATAATATGGAAAAATCAAGCATAACAACACAAAGTCCTCTGAGAAATAGGAGTACAACAGAAGGCAGTTTACGATCGAGGTCACGTTTGGTCTCTTTTTTCAAGTTGCTAGCTTCGGAAAAATGAACTCAAATAGTCGGTGTTCGTTCTGTATTTGAGTGACGAATTCCGTAGGCAAGGAATAAAATAAAACTCCTGTTGCGAGTTCTCGTTTTATACATAAGAAAACGAAATATTAAATAAAATCCTGAATCCAATAGTTGAATGAAAAAAATATTCAATTTTCATTTGTTTTTTTTTTTAACAATGCAAAATTTACGCTTGCGTGAAAAGTTCATTCAGAGAATGAAAATTTGCGCCGCGCGGTTGCCCTTTTCCCTTCTTTTTTTCTCATTTCTCTTTTGTTCAGTGGGCGGGGGACATGCAGCGTGGGTGGAAGGCGGCCTAGACTCAACTCCTTACAACAACTTCTTCCGAGTAAACTTAATTCCCTTTCGGAAACTTTCGTATATGGAAGGTAGCAGGAAAGGACTGGTGGTGTCTGAAGTTTCATTCAGCCAACTTTCACAGGGTCAAAAAAATCACTTGTGAATATAAATTAAGTCATTTTTCATCAAAGGTTTATTGCACAGAGCAAAGTCGGAATTGACCTCGTGTTAAACTGGTATTCAATTTTGGACAACACATTCGTGAATACTATCCTACTTAATTGGAATGAGTTATTTCAGAAAACAATATTAATTACATATTATCGACCGCACAATCCGCTCATCTGAAATCGTTTTTATGTATTTTCGTTTGAGTCACCAACCAAACAAAAGGAACCAGGAATTTTCCGGGATTGCACTCATAATAAAAGATTTTAACTCAGCTCTATTATTATCGTTATCGACGTAAATTCCGACCATAATATGTGGTTGAGGAACAAAGTATCCGTCTTTCTTTTTGTTAGATTTTACTTATTTTAATTTGTGTTTGAAAATCAAAAATACCAATATATGTTTTATGCATATTACGAATATTATCCGACTGATTCTGGAGACATCGTCACCTAATGTTCTGCAATGAGTAAACACAGGACAAGGGAAAAGGGATTTATTAGTTGCAGTAGTTGTGTTATTGGTAGGATGCTTTTGCGGCAAGTAGCTGGAGCCAATTACCGAGCAAATCGGAGGACTAGTAACCACGTCACATCGAAGTGGTCAGTTATTTTACCGCTTTCATTTTAACGTATTTCGAAAATGCAGATATGCTAGCGTGTTTATTATGACCTTTAGAGGATTTAGCTTCATTAAATTCGAATCATTATGTAGTATCTAAAGGTTGTCTAAGATCAGACTGTGGCAATTATATTTTTTGTATATGTCAGTAAATCACCCACACACACACCCACACCCACACACACACACACACACACACACACACACACACACACACACACATATATATGGGGGGGGGCGTATGTGCAACGTTAGAGAAAGTGTTCTTATTTCGTGTTCCCTCGTCTGTCAACTCCAGCGAAGTGCCAAATGCATAAATAAAATACTTTGTACTCACGGTTTTTTAGAGATAGTTTTAGTTCCTGTCCGTGTTTTACATTTTTCATAACAACTTTTTACAGGGCTGTCACCTTCTAGTGACAATACTTTGTCGCCTGCTCTCATTCTCATGCTGTTCATGCCCTCACCTCCGTCATATTCAGCTTTCCCTATCTTACTGCTGATGCTCTCTCCGCGTGACGTCACCAGTCTAGCTACATCCTACTGCTCCTGTCGCTATTTCACTGCAGGACTCTTGTCTTCGCGACGCCGCTGCACATATGCTACATTCTTTCGTATCGAAAAAAAAAAAATACATCTCACAAGAATTAAAAACAAAACACAAGCCTGTCCGGATGAGGAATATGCCAAATCGAAAGGTCAAAACTAAGAACAAAATAAAAAGTTCGTGTGAAACAGGTTGCTTTCTCTCTTTTTTTTCCAGTTATTAATTTATTGTGTCCTGCTCTTATTCTCCTGTTGTTCTTGCCATCACGGCATACACATTTAACTCTCTCCATCTTACTGCTACTACTGTCCCTGTGTGACGTCACCGGCCTTGCTATCTCCAACTCCTCCTCTCTCTCTCTTTCATTGCAGAACCGTCCTTTACGCGACGTTGATGAACATTATGGGGCACACACAAACATACATACACACACATACACACACACGCAAGCACACACACGCACACACACACACGTACATATTTCTGAGAAAATAATAACTATGGAAGCTCCGATGTATATCAATAGGTGTTCCATCAAATCTGACTATAGTTGAAATAATCTCTACATACAAAGAACATATGCGCCAACATGTTTATGCTGAAACTGTTTTAGTGAGGCAGCATCTTTAAGGCATATGTTTTCCATTGAAACATACTCTTTATAGTTATGTGTGCATGCTAATTTCTCGTTATTTGAAAAGCAATTGAATATCATAAAGGAGGAAAAGAAAAAAGAACACAGGAAGAGAGTTTAATGAGAACAAAGTAATAATAGAATATGTAGGCGGTATTAAATCTAGTGGATAGATTATATAAAGTAGGACAATAATATCATAAGTTACGGTAAATGGCAAACATTATAATGACCAGAGCAAAATTCACTGCTAGGTAGAGATTAATATCCCTGGGAAACCAATTAAATCAAATGATGAAGACTAGATGTTGATTTTGTACTATGATGATTGCCTCGCATATTTTACGCACAATCCCCCACTTTCACTTTAGAATAAACACATGGTCTATATTCTCTATTGTGTTCTTACTTCTTCTTATTTGGAATTTATTTTCAAATAACCGATCACTTTGCATTAATGAATGCATATATACATGTATACTCTATTGTGAAAAAATAGGCACGTGGGCAATTTTCTCTAAATGAGCTGACGCATAAACATATAGGCAATGATATATGGATAAATAAACACATTATATATATATATATATATATATATATATATTCAATATCTTTTCAGATTAAATATGGTTTAACTCATTTCAAAATGTTTTAACATATTTTATTAACTGTTTGCGCATATATATATATATATTCAGTAATCTACGTATATGTATATACAATAATCAACAATATACAATAATCAACATACTATACTGTATACCGTGATGAATATATATATATATGTATGTACAGCAATCAATATATATGTATATATATACAGTAATCAACATATGTGCATACAGTAATCAACATACTATACTATACACATTAATCAACACATGCCTATAGAGTAATTAACATACTGTACTGTATACAGTAATCTCATATATGTATATACAATAATTAATATATTATACTGTATACAGTAATCAACATATGTATATACAGTAATGAACATACGATGCTGTATACAGTAATCAACATATATGTATATACAGTGATCAACATATATATATATGTATGTATATATATGTATATATATATATATATATATATATATATATATATATATATATATATATATATATATATATATATATATATATATTAGAGAGGCGGTAGCACTCTCTATATAGGGATGGCCCGTACACGCCTATATACGCCTACAAAACAAAACTATCCAAATCTCAACTAAAATCAACTTATAAGTTTCAAAAAGCACATATTCTTACAGAGAAGCGTCGTACGAATCAAGCGAGTGTCAGAACGTCGGTTAAAATGTCAAAAGAGAGCAAAAAAAAGGGTACAAAAATGGCCAATTTTTCTTCTTTCTTCTTTCTTCTTCTGCTTTCTTCTTTCTTTTGAGACGATGTATCTCGGTGTACGAACGGTCTCTGACAACAGTTCAAGCATCAATCGACTGCTCTTTACACGGAGAAGTGCAGTGACCCATCGTTTTTTAGCTAACTCCATAATGAAATAAGATTACGTGTAATAACAAGTTTTAAACACTATATAACCAATGTAGACAGACCACTTCTAACACGGAACTTCTCCTAAAAGGGACAGCTCCAAATAATACACCGGATGATCACAGACGTTCCAGTTTGCCAGTGGCCTATATTTCTTGGACGCTGAATATTTGAGGTGAACGTTAAGGTTTTTTCTTTAAACAGTAACCCACCAGCGTTAATGAAACAACGAAATCTTTATCTCAGTTGATCAAAATTGTTATGAGAGTGACCTATCAACAAGTACGACGTCAAAAAACAATGTTATAAAAACAAATAATTCTTCATATTTAGGACTGTAAAATATGTACAAAATGTCAATGCTGTGACTAGGATTCGAACCTAGGTTAGCACGGCCACAACCTCTAGACGATCACGGCTTACACTGACGTCTGTCGCTCTTGGAAGAAAGACACATGACTACTGTCAAACTATTGAAAAATATGGAGGAAACTGGAAATTCTCACGCATACGCAAAAATACACTATAGCAACCATTGTTAAATGCAGCTGAATCTCTTCGCTCGCTAAGAAAAGTAGATCAGACCAGTTCTTCTACGAACTCACCAAACGCCAAAGGAAATAAGTTAAATTAACCGCAAAAGAAACTGCAAGAAAGTCATCTTCTAAGAACTCACTGGAAACTGACCAAAAAGAATCAAAATCCAAGCCCTAGCCACAAAAATAACTAGATATTGTGGCTACTATACACAATCTACTAATAAAAACAAGTAAGTTTTCAAAAATAAACTACAATAAATTAACCAAGTAACCTCACACTGTCACTGATTAGTGCTTCATATAAAGATAACAACTACACTATTGGTGTATATACCGTTCCACACTTTAACTATTGGTGACGGGGCAGTATCTCAATTCTACGAGAGTTGTCTTGCTATGAGATAAGTGATATTATATTAAGATACACATAAGTGTTATATGTTTATATTTAATAAAAAATGCCAAAGTCAGCACGTAGTAAAAAAGCTCAGAGAAATATAGACTATGAAGAAAACAAAGTCAAGGTATTATCTGAGCAAAAAGAATACTATCAAAAAATGCTGAAATAATAAAAATTAAGTATCATTCAAATCCTGAGGCAAAGAAGGCTGCCTTACGAGCTGACTCAAAAGCACGGTATAACAGGGATCCCGAAGGGGAAAACTGCCTCACGTGCTCTTTATAACAAAGAACCAGAAAAAAGAATGCTGCCTCACGTGCTGACTCAAAAGCACGGTATAACAGGGATTCTGAGGAGAAAAAAAAGCTGTCTCATGTGCTCTTTATAACAAAGAACAAGAAAAAAGAAGGCTGCCTCACGTGCTCTTTATAACAAAGAACCAGAAAAAAAGAAGGCTGCCTCACGTGATCTTTATAACAAAGAACTAGAAAAAAAGAAGGCTGCCTCACGTGCTGACTCAAAAGCACGGTATAACAGGGATCCCAAGGCGAATAAGCTGCCTCATGCACAAACTATTATAAATATAAATATCAAAAACTGCCAAATCTTTGCCAAAACGCCAAAGAATGAACCAAGAAAAATTTAATAGTGAAGGTATGAACATTTTAGAACTTTATAATACTCTAACTGTTTTATCAGAGAGGCGGTAGCACTCTCTATGTAATATAGAACCGATGGAGGACCAAGAGGAAACTCCTAAGGCCCAAAACCCAAAGACCTAAAACCCAGCAGGAAGCGACCTGCTACTAATGGAGGCGGCAATGAGCCGCCTCCTAAAAAAGACAATATTATCATGAATGTAAGTTTAAAAATAAGACTGTAAGTAAAAATACTAATTAACAAGAATAAAAAAAAGCATTGGAAATGCAAAAGGATATAGGGATGGTATGCCAAAAGTATACAAACAAGATAGCTATGAATGGCTAGGCACATGGAAATAGAATTGCATCCAAAGTATAGCCCTATAGCTTTTTACAACCGTAATGATGGCACGGAATGAATATTGGAGAAAAGCTATAGGGCTATACTTTGGATGCAATTCTATTTCCATGTGCCTAGCCATTCATAGCTATCTTGTTTGTATACTTTTTTGCATACCATCCCTATATCCTTTTGCATTTCCAATGCTTTTTTTATTCTTGTATATATATATATAGTAATCAACATACGTATATACAATATTGTATACAGTAATCAATATATATATATATATATATATATATGTGTATATATACATATATATACACACATATACAATAATCAACATAATATACATATATACAGTAATTTCTGACTTCATCACTCATCTTGCAGGTTTTAGAACCTCGTCTGCACCTCATGCTTGATTGCCTTAAAATTATCCCTCAATTGATATTGCTCACTATCCGTCAACCCCTTCCCGAGATAAGCATGCAACACCCTGGCCTTTGAATCAAGCAGAGCCTGAATATCTGTATCATTGTCATTGCACTAATCCCGTTGTTTACGCTCACAATAACCGAATATTCTCTAACATACCTCATAGACAGACTCCTTAAAAGCAGTCCAGGTGTTTTCACAGTCAATTTCTTCAATCTCCTTAACAAGTTCCTCTCTCACAATATTGTCCCTTAGACAGGCAACATTAAGTCGCTTTCGGATAGCCACACCAGGTCCCCTCACCTACGGGCGGACGTGCAAAACAGCATGCGGTTTGAAGCAGCATTTGAATATGCATAGAAGTGACCATCAAGTGGGGTCTTATATCTGCACAACTTACGCTTTTCCCGCTTATTATACCGCTACTTTTTAAAATTATTTGTTATGCTGATATATGTATGTGTATGCGTATATATATATATATATATATATATATATATATATATATATATATATATATATATAGATAGATAGATAGATATAGATATAGATATATATTCTCCATTTTAAAGAAAGAGCCCTTTCTATCCCCCAAATTTTGCCTGTATTCCATTATTTAATAAATGATCCATTCTATATCTACCAATATATAGTTTTGTCTTCATTTCATAGTCTTGTTGTCCTATTGTATAAGCTCCAATAATTATTGTGGAGCTTGGCATTATTCGGATAAGTCTCCTTTTGTGGAATTGATCTTTCTCTTTTCCTTTTACATTCAGCTTTATATATATATATATATATATATATATATATATATATATATATATATATATATATGTATATGTATATATATATGTGTGTATGTGTGCATTTATTGATATATAGATATGTGAAATAATTCGAAAACATCAAAATTATTGGAGAAAATTAATCATATAATTATTTAGAAAATTTATAGTCACCGTGATTTATATTTTCTTAGGGCCCCTATGATGTTACTTTTTGTATTTAATATTGTATTTTTTTTAATAAATCATGCGGCCCTCCGTGCTTGGTCATAATTATCGAACTGAAGAAAAGAAAACGGTTGAAAAAAACTGGAAATGTGTAGTGTGGATAGCGTTTATCCGTGCAACGATGTCTGAAAGAGTTCACGTGATTTATTTTAGCCGTTATAGAAGAATACTTTTGCATTTTTTACTTTTAAGAAATCTTTGCAGCGAATAAGGTTCAATTCAACCAGCAAAAAAGAGATGCAGTTTATTTCAATATGTATAATGCATGGGTGGAAAATGAAACAAATTTATTGAATGGTTAAAATAAGGTTATTTATAGTTTTGATAATGGGTGTATAGTAAATTATTGATGAAAGAAGTTTTAAAATAATAATAATAATAATAATAATAATAATAACAATAATAATAATAATAATAATAATAATAATAATAATAATAAATAAATATACATGTATATATATGTATATATATATGTGTGTCTAACTCTCTTCCCTCCTCTCTCTCTCATTCTCTATCTGTCTCTCTGTCTCTCTCTCTCTCAATATATATATATATATATATATATATATATATATATATATATGTCTTCCCCTCTCTCTCTCTCTCTAATTCTCTATCTGTCTGTCTGGCTGTCACTCTCTCTCTCTCTCTCAATATATATATGTATATATATATATATATATGTATATATATATATATACGGCACAACATATATGTATATATATATGTATATATATATGCATATGTATATACATATATACATATATATATATATATATATATATATATATATATATATATATATATAGTAATTTATAAAATATATATGGCGATTAAGCTACACTGAATATTCTGCGTTTCGTCCAGCTATAGGATTCGTCAGGCTTATGCGCGAATTCTGTGGTTGCTTCTTGTTTTTATATATGTTGGGGATTTCTAGTTGGCCAATCAGCTTTCTAGTATCCACCGCGCACCTTCCTATCAGCCAATGGGCATGCATTTTATCAAACAAAGGATATGTTTTAGAACTAGGTTAGTGGTTTAAGGTAGACGGTCTCCTTTTTTATACATATAAATATACCTATGTGTACACACATACATGCACATATACATACATATATATACATATATGTGTGTGGTCGTTTATGTATATTCATGTTTATTTAACTTATTTATTTGTTTGTTTTCTATTGTTATTGTTAGTTTCAAAGCTATTTTGTATCGCTATCCTAGAGTAAGTTTTATGTATTGAACACAGTTGTTTGCTATTTCCCGCCTACAGTTTAATAGATTTTGAGGTTATTTAAAGTATAGGATAGAAAATTTTTCATGGAGGCATAATTTACATGGGTCGTCTAAATGTCTGCATGTGGTAGCTTGTCTCATTATTTTCCATTCGACTACCGGCGAATGTCCGCTTTCTTTGAGTTCCCAGTATTTATTCGCTAGTGTTGTTTTTATACGGTGTTTTTTTTTATTTTTTAATCTGCTTTTGTGGTCATAGTATCGGGTTTTGAAATCTAAGGATGTCATGCCTATGTAATATTTCTTGTTATTCGGGGTTTCTTTCGCAAATATTGTTGCTTGATAAACTACGCTTTTTGTAAGACATTTGGTTTGGACTGGGCAAAGGGTGCGGTGTCTACAATTGCATTTATCATGTTCGTTATTAGTATTCTTATTTATGGTATGGTTGTTCTTGTCCGGGATTGGTTTGTTGTTATTATTATTATTATTATTATTATTATTATTATTATTATTATTATTATTATTATTATTATTATTATTATTATTATTTCTGCTAGTGTTGGTTTTATTTCTGTCATGGTGTCTACTTTTTTATTATTTATTTTGTTGTTTACATTGTTTTAATTTAGTATTTTGTTATTATGTGCCTTAATTATCATCTCTAAAATTTCGATATCCGAAGAACTTTTTAACATTGCCCTAGAATTTGCCGAGGCATACACTGATATATCCTCAGAAGAAATCAACATCATTATAAAATGTAGAAAATCAGTTCTAATAAATAATAATAACCAATGGATAAAAACTAACATGAAAAATTCATTTGATTTGGCGATGGGTGGCAGAGACTCTGCAGAGGCATCAGATCTTGTGGGATTATTCATTCTATATACCCTCACAAGCATATTCGATACTACGGATATCGGCCTATATAGAGATGAGGGACAAGCTATAATAAAAAACTCCAACAAAGTCAAGGGAGAAAACTTTAAGAAAATCATACACAAGGAAATGAAAACATTAGGCCTGAAAGCGGACATATCAGCTAACATAAAAATTACAAACTTCCTGGACGTCACGTTAAACTTAGATAAAAACACATATGAACCATACCTAAAAGATAAAGCTACTCCAATTTACGTAAACCCTAAGTCCAACCACCCACCATCAATTATAAAACATATTCCTAACTCGATCGTAAGTAGACTCAGTAATAACTCAAGCGATGAAAATGCATTTAACAGGTCATCCAATATTTACGAAACAGCCCTAAAAATAGTGGATAAAAAATATCAATATCAAATATAAGCAACAAAACACCAGCAACTATAATGAAATTAAAAATAGAAGAAAAAGAACTGTAATTTAGTATACGGCCCCATACAATCAAATGTTAAAAACTAAACTTGGCAAGAAATTTCTAGATCTTATTGAAAAACACTTTCCCGCCACCAACTCCTTACACAAAATCTTCAAAAAAATACCTTGAAGTTATGTTACAGTTGTTGCGAAAATTTAGAGATGATAATTAAGGCACATAATAACAAAATACTAAATGAAAACAGTGTTAACAACAAAATAAACAATAAAAATGTAGACACCATGACAGAAATAAAACCAACACTCGCAGAAATAATAATAATAATACTAATAATAATAATAATAATAATAATAATAATAATAATAATAATAATAAAAATAACAAACTAACCCCGGACAAGAACAACCATACCATAAATAAAAATACTAATAACGAACAAGATAAATGCAATTGTAGACACCGCACACTTTGCCCAGTCCAAAACAAATGTCTAACAAAAAGCGTAGTTTATCAAGCAACAATATTTGCGAAAGAAAACCCGAATAACAAGAAATATTACATAGGCATGACATCCTTAGATTTCGAAACCCGATAATATGACCACAAATGCAGATTCAAAAATAAAAAAACACCGTATAAAAACAACACTAGCGAATAAATACTGGGAACTCAAAGAAAGCGGACATTCGCCGGTAGTCGAATGGAAAATAATGAGACAAGCTACCACATGAAGACATTAAGACGACCCATGTAAAGTATGCCTCCATGAAAAATTTTCTATCCTGTACTTTAAAGAACCTCAAAATGTATTAAACTGTAGACGGGAAATAGCAAACAACTGTGTTCACAAAATAAAACTTACTCTAGGATAGCGATTCAAAATAGCTTTAAAACTAACAATAACAATAGAAAACAAACAAATAAATAAGTTAAATAAACATGAATATACATAAACGATCACACACATACATGTATATGTATATATATATATATATATATATATATGTATGTATATGTGCATGTATGTGTGTACACATAGGTATATTTATATGTATAAAAAAAGGAGGCCGTCTACCTAAAACCACTAACCTAGTTCTAAAACATATCCTTTGTTTGATAAAATGCATGCCCATTGGCTGATAGGAAGGTGCGCGGTGGATACAAGAAAGCTGATTGGCCAACTAGAAATCTCCAACATATAAAAAACAAGAAGCAACCACAGAATTCGCGCATAAGCTTGACGAATCCTATAGCTGGACGAAACGCAGAATATTCAGTGTAGCTTAATCGCCATATATATTTTATAAATTACTAACTAGCTCTACCTACGTATTGAGCACTTTTGAAGTAAATACTTAAAGTTTACGCATAAATCTATACTTTCGTATATATAAATTCATATGAATAAAGTAAGTAGATATATATATATATATATATATATATATATATATATATATATTATATTAGATACACACACAAACACCCACACACACACACATATATAATGGTAATTTAATATATTATTTATAATTAAAAGTTTCCATATTAATTTTTATGTCACGTGCCAAAGTAAACATTTTTTTGAATTTAATTTTCGTTGAATTAGTCAGATTTTAGTTGTAATGTCGTACAATGAAAAACGGTGTTGATTAACAATTATTTCAATTGCCATACTATGGCTGTTTTCATCATTTGTACAGGCAACACTAAGAAAAATATCAGAAGAGACACATTTGAGAATAGACTACCTTCGCGGATTATATAAAGCGTTAATTTTAAAATTACGTATAGGATGCAAATCTCAACCAAAACTTTCCCAAGATTGGGAAAAATATGCCCGATTAATGCTAACAGCTCCATCAGACAAAAGAAGCGCCACAGATGAGAACATTTATAATGATAATACAAATTAATCATTTCTCTTCTAAAAAATTCTGAAACTGTTTAATCAAAATGATTTTTTTTTTAAATGAAAATTTTATGAATTATTTTGATTGTTCGGACAAGTAGTCTAATCTTAAAACAGTAGTGCAAACAACCCAAATAATTCATATCAACCTCCATGCCAAACCTACAGAAACATATCAAATCTGTTTGAACCTAAATACAAAAATAAAAGCAACACTTTCCATTTCATAAATAAGTAACATAGCTTGGTTTCTTTGAGAATTGTCAAAATACACCTGGTGACTTCAGAGTAATAATACTGTGTTATTATTATCTGTTATGTTTGCAGAGAACCAACCCAACTTGTTATGTGAATGTGTAACAGGTGTGGCAAGATTTTATCTCATACGTAAGATCATTATTTCAGAAATATAATATTAGTTCATCATTTATGTTTTTGATGTGTCCTGGCATGATATAAAGATGTGCTGTCTGTTGTGATGTTATCCATATTTTTATTTTGCGAAAATCGATGTGATTGCTTTTCAGGCAGAAATTTTGCGATTAAAGGGCCAAAGTTCAATAATTTTACTTTGAGAACTCTTCCAAACTCCTACAATTTTGGGTCGAAACACTTGAAATTTTAGATGTAAATTCCTTGGGCACATATCAAACTAAATAACTTGATTTGAGTCATAAACTATAAATTTTAAGGGGTCATAACAGGGGTCAAAGTTTAAAAAATTGACCTTTTATTTTTTTTGTCAACATACACCTCAAAACAACCGGGCAATGCCGGACACACACGCTAGTACGTATATATTTTTGTTGCAGCTATAAAAGTGAACGTGTCTGTGTGTCTGTATGTCTGTGTGTGTACATTTTCATACGCAATTACTCTGTCAATTTTCAGTTTACAGGCCCGAAATTTGATATAAAGAGTGCTGAAATTAGGGAAAATAATTGTAATCCGTGTTCGGCCAGAAAGTTGGCTGTTAAGGGGTCAAAGTACAACGATTTGACCTTTGAGAACTTTACCAAACCCCTCTAATTTGGGGTCTAATCACTTGAAATTTAATATGTAGGTTGCTTAGACATGGATCTAACATAATAACTTGAGTTGAGCTCAAAACAATGAATGTTAAGGGGTTTTAATGGGGGCCAAGTTTTAAACAATTAACGCTTTTTATGCTCAAAATATACATCCAAACACCCGGGCAACGCGGGGCTGAAATGCTAGTATATCTACAAAAGTTAACGTATATGTGTGAGTGTGTCTGTGTCAGTGTGCGTGTCTGTGTACATTTCCCTACGCAACAACTCTGTAAATTTTTAGTATACAGACTTGAAATTTGATATACAGTGTACGGAGACTTGGGAAATCGATGTGGTTGCGTTTCGGCCAGAAATTTGGCTGTTAACCGGTTAAACTTCAACGAATTAACCTTTGATAACTCTACCAAACACCTCCGAAGATTTTGGGTCTACACACTTGAACTTTTAGGTATAGGTTCCTTGGACATAAATCTGAATTGATAACTTTATTTGAGCCCAAAACAATAAATTGTAAGGGGTCAAAATAGGGGCCAAAGTATTAAAAAAATTGACCTCTGCGGTCTCTTCCAAATTACTCAGACAATTTCTGGTCTAAATATTTCAAATTTTACATGAAGGGTATTCAGAGATAGGGCAAACTTTTTCATCAGTATGGAGAATGTTTAATTACCAATATATAAATGTATGTATGTATGTCTGTATGCATGTCTGCCTTCAACTTTCAATAGAGGCGACGTATTTTACCAAAATCTATTATCGTTTTAAAGTTCGACCTTTCCTTTTTTTACATAGGTATCACCACATTATCAAGGCGAAGAAGCCACTCAAGGATAAGGTTACTGAGATTTTGGAAAATCTATGTGACCAATTTTCGGCCACAAATGTTGTTGTTAAGAGGTAAAAGTCCAACGATTTGTCCTTTGGAAACTCTACCAAACTCCTCCGACAATTTTTGGTCAAAGCACTTGAAATTTTAGATATAGGTTCTTTGGATATGGATCCAAATTAATAAGTTGGTTTGAATCCAAAACAATAAATGTATAGAGCTCACAATAAGGGTCAAAGTTAAATACCTGACCGCTTTTTTTGCCCAACGTACACCTCCAAACAGCCGGGTAATATATATATATATATATATATATATATATATATATATATATATATATATATATATATATAGAAATGAACGAAAAAAGTCTATGTTGTTTCAGTTTCATCTGATAATTTAAGGTCAAATTAAAATCACTCATTAATCTAATAATAATGTGATTAATTTTTGCTGCAAAACTGACACTGTCAAGAATTGTAAATGTCAACTGAATTAAAGGGAAAAAATTGGAAGATGGTCAACATCATAACATTTGTTTTATAGACTTTTGCATTTTATGCTTATTAATACACTGGTTTTCTTAGATATAGATTTATATACATATATATATATATGTATATATATATATATATATATATATATATATATATATATATATATATATATATATATATATATATATATATATAATGGCCTTTTCTCAGTTGGTAAAGTGCTAGCCTAGCATGCAAAACGTTCGGGTTTCAAGTCCTGACCGCTAATAGGTCTAACTGATGAACCCAAATGAGGGCGGAACTCGAGTCTTGGAGTTCCGGTTTGTTGGCTTTCTTGGCTCTTGTTAGCTGTGAAAAATCATTATATATATATATATATATATATATATATATATATATATATATATATATATATATATGTATATATATATATACATATATATATATGTATATAAACCAATTCAAATATTTTATAGGTCATGCTAAAATTATTAATTGTCTTATAAATTAATGATTCGAAAGCCTACCGATTCCGATTCTTAACACTTGATATATTAAAGATTTTAAAAGTCCAAATTGAAAAGTTTACGCGAGTTTTTTTTTTTTACTTTTTATTATTTAGTAAACTTATAAATAACAAATATGTTCATTTAATTTTGTATCTCCAAGAAATACATATTCTGCACCTTTTGTATGATTCAATTTTCACACTTGTATATGTAATAAGGATTACCGAATTATTTGACCAAGAATAAATCTACACACCGAAATTTGCCTGACCAATAAGTGTTTTTTTTTTTTTACTCTAGGCTTTGATTATGAATTGACAAGGGTTAGAATATCTGGCGAAACGATAAACATGAAAGAACGATATTAAATTAAACTAATTAAATGTGTCCTTATTCGATAAATTCGTCGCCTTCACATTTTCGCCAATTTTCAGAAAAATGTAATGGATGAGAAAAAAGTTATAGGATGAAAAAGTGCAAAGTGGGAGCATGTGTGAGCCCTTTTTTGCTCCTGAGAACGACGAATCCCAGTGATGTTGGCATAAATATTTGAATTCAGCAACATAGAAAACCACAACATAGACATACATCTCAAGTTTTTGAGTAATTTAAAAATCGAGTGCCCTCAAAAGCTATGTTCTTTAGCCCTAACACCCCAGACGGATGCGAACCAGAAGTTTGCCAGACATCCATACTGAATTTATATTAAGCACAAGACTTCCACATTTTGGCCAAGTTTCAGAAAAATCTAATTGATCGATCAAAAGCTGTGGGACAAAAAGTTTAATTTTTCGCCATCTTTGAGCCGCCGTGTCCTTTTTTAATCCAAGTGTAAATAGATTACGATGTAGTTTCAAACCTCAAAACATGTATATTTGAGTTGACCACAGTGAAAAATCTATTATATAGTCAGGCATATGAAGTTTTTTGTTGAGAAATATGAAAAAGGAGACACAAAAAGGGTATTTTCAGCACTAAAAACCCCTGTAAACGCAAACCAGAATTCTGTCAGGGCCACCCATATTGGATTTATATTAAGAACAATGGGTTCGACATTTTAGCTAAGTTAGAAAAATCTAATGGATTGATAATATGTTGTAGGGGAAAACCGTGTCGTTTCGGGTCATTTTAGGGATTTTAGGGATTACTGAGCAACAGGAATTTTCGCAAAAATATATTTTTCTGTGCATATCTATTTAATGAAATACAATTTGTGGAAACATTTCAGGAAAAAACTAATGAACAGTTATCTGCCAATCGTCCGCAATAACGGACGTACACACAGACGCAGGATGGACGCACGGACCAGTAAAATTATAGGTCCCTCTCCGATAAATCGGAGGACGAATAAAGATCTATTAAAAAGAATGTATATGGACGTATATAAAATATATAGACAGTAATTAATATGAGGGTAAATGTGATAAATTTGTATGTGAAATGATTACAGCTATGAGTAAGGTAATTATTTTTCCATCCTCCCACACTTTTTATTGCACCGTTTTATGTTAAATGTTAAATAAATAAGTCAATGTTAAATATCCGTTCTGATGTTACACTTTATTGTTTTTTTGTTTTAGAAAAAATCATTATAGACTGTGCGATTTTGTTTCGTTTTTATTAGAATGTCATTCTTTAAAAAAGTTGGATGATGTACATGAGAAAAAAAGTTGGGTCTTTTCTCTTCCCTGCAACCTCTTTCTCACAGAAGAGATGTTGCAAGTTTGTCTCTGCTTTATCCTTATTTTCAAGGCAAGCACTCAACTGAGTGCCAATCTATGATCCTCCCTAGCCAAACTTTCACAAGAAACACCCGTCTAGCAGAAAACAATATTAATAATTTCCTCCACTATTTATCTGTGCCTAAACCTATTCGTAGATTCCATGAACAAAGTTTCTTTTTTAGAACTGCACGCATATGGAATTGTCTTCCGTTTTCCTGCTTTCTAGCTGACAACAATATGGGTGTCTTCAAGTCTAACGTAAACAAGTTTTTAATGGGCGGTTCCATATAAGTTAATAAATTTACCGAATTTCCGTTACTAACGATTACTTTATTATCCAATTGTCTACTGTGTCAGTGGAAAGGGTAAGCATATATGATGACAAATGATTCTTAATAACACTCATGAACTAAATATTATTCTTAAAATGTGTGCTACGTTATTATGCGTAAGAGAACACCCTAAAACACTTGACAGAAAAAAAAAACGAAATAAAATTGTTAGAATTTTGATTGCAAGATCATGTTCTATATAAAATAAAATTATCTCAAACCTCAAGTTAAACTGCAATGGTTATAAAATCACTCAATATCACTTAACAAATATAATATCCCGCCGAGACAATAACGCATAGAATTTATCTTAATATTTTTGTTATGTACAGCACTAAAGCAAACAGAGGAGCTCAGAAAATAGTCTCTTTGTCACTCATAATTTTGATTAATATTTTCCTTTCCGCCATATTTCCCGCCAGAGTGTTCACATGTAATTGTAAAACAAAAACAACTATAATCTGAAATTTGTTTATGGGAACTTGCTTAATCTTATAACTACTACTACTACTACTACTACTACTACTACTACTACTTTTACTGCTGCTCCTATTAGAGCTGCTATGACTCATCCGGAAGTCAGTTCGCACTTATTGTCCAACATAATACTCGTAGGTGTATCTTCAACTGTAGTTGACCAAACCACACATTTTAAAGTGGAGATGTTAGGATAACACACAAGTACAATGCAAGGAGAGTAATTCTTTAGGCTCTCATGCAAACGTGTATTACTTTTGCCTGAATCGAAGTTTTTAACATCTTGTTACTTCTGCCGAGATTAATGATCGACGAGAAGAGGGAAGGAGAATGACTTTCAACATGGAGAAATAAACGGCATTTCCCTCTGTTTCAATTATCATTGTCAGAGTACTTACGTTTTAATTGTGCTCATGTGTGTTTGCCTTCATAAGAAAGGTGTATCACCAAGCAACCGTAAGTAATTATCTTATTTGTTCTTAATTTTCACCATGTACGACATACACACCCTCGTGAAAGTTGGACATCCTGCGGTAAAAAAAATGTTATGTTATATTGATGTACACGCTCTCCATTATATAACACATATATTGAGAGAAACTGTTTAAGATAGAGTTTAGACAATGCATAAAGCAATTATATATTGATGGGCATTTATCATATGGTACTATAACGTGAAGTATTTACAATTAACTATCAGTATTGCAGGCCCGTTTGTTAATCTAAAATGATTGTAAAAACCAATGCTTAGGGTTGTATATTTTTATGAAATGTTTCGCTTAATTTTAGATGTTTTTTTTTTGTTACATGGGTGTTACCGCTTATTAAGCCCCAGAGACCACTAGAGGATACGGGTTAATAGGTATATATTAGTCATTGTGAATTTAGCGTAGTAAACATTAGTGGGAATTTTGTAAATTGGATTACTTAGGGGGATGGTTTAATAAGAACTTGTTCACGTTGGACTTGAAGACAATAAGATTGTAGTCAGCTGGAAAGCAGACAAACGGAATACAGTTCCACGGGCGAGCAGTTATAAGAAACAAGCAATGTTCATGGAATCTACGTTTAGGTGTAGGCACGGATAAAGAGTATGGGTAATTGTTGATAGTGGTTCTGGGAAGACGAGTGTTTTTCGTGAAAGTCTGGCGAGGGGGGACCAGAGTCGAAGTTCAGATGAGCACCTGCCATGAAAATAACGATGAAGCAGGGACAGGCTCGCTACGACTCTTACGTGGGAAAGGGCTTGCAGAGAAGAGAAAAAAGTATTCCCCATAAAGCTACGAAGTCTATTTGGAACAGTGTCAAGACAGGATAAGCTGCTTCTAGCAGTTCCTGCCCAGATGTGGCAACAGTACTCCATCGTTGGCCGAACCTGGCTTTTATATAGGGAGAGAATTCCATCATGAATGAGATATCTACTGGAGCGGTAGAAGGACCCCACCATCTTTCCAGCGACCTTGGTAATTGATTTGATATACGTGTTCCATTTCAGATCGAGAGTAAAGGTCAAGCCCAGCAGCTTGTCAAAACATGAAGCCTCCCAAACACGAAAGCCATTCTTTTAAATTGATGGCAGTTCGGCAGCAGAACGTTGATGATGTAAAGGTAGAAGCTTGGTTTTAGATGCATTAAAAGTAACCATTCACTTGTTTCACCATTGTACCACGGGCTCAAGATCAGAGGATAGAGAGTCAGAGAGAACTTGGCTGTTTACGGTCTTCGAAGTGCTTCCATAGATGGTAGTGTCGTCAGCATAAATGTCTACGAATGATCCAATGATGTGATCTAGAAGGTCATTGATGTAGATCAGGAAGAGAGTTGAACCTAGGATGGACCCCTGAAGGACTCCAGCATTACTACTGAAAGCCTCTGATTTCTGCACATCAACCACTGCTCTTAAGAACATATCAGAGAGAAATGATTTAATAGTTGAGAAGACATTTTCAGCTATACCATGACTGGAGATCTTGTGAAGTAGGCATTTGATATGTCAAGAGCAATTGCCCTATAGAGGAAGCCTCCATCGAGGGATTCGCCAATTCTATGAGATATAACTGTGAGCACGTCTGCTGTAGATCTAGCAGAACGGAAACCATATTGCATGTCACAAAGAAGGTTATTTTTGCTGAGATGGTTGATTACTTCTTTTTAAAAACGAATTCCAGCAGCTTACTCATGCTGCATAGGAGACTTATTGGTATGTACTGAGAGGGAGATGAGCGATCACCGGAGTTCTTAAATACAGGGAATACTAATGAGATTTTCCAAGGTGTTGGGAAGCATTCCTCCTTAAGACAACGCTTAAATAACTTGGTAAGTATGGGCGCTGATTCCGGTTGAACCCTTTGGAGTACTATGACTGGAATGCCTTCAGGATCAGGTGCTTTCATGGAATCAAGGTTCATGTGGTATAAAATTATTCAACTTTTAAACTGAATGCTTTTTGTAGTTAATGACAATAACAGAAAAGAATAATCGAGTTTTAAGAAAAGTTACTTTGAATTCATAAGAAATTATGTAAATTGCTCAGAAGTTGCTTTTAGAATAACATTGAGTAAGAACGGAGGTATTTTCTCGTTTGACAATATTTTTTAAAACTTAAACAGTAGATTTATTGGTAATTTTCTTTATCTAAATTGATTAAAATATTATATATACATATATATATATATATATATAATATTAGAAGCAATTTGCCAATTTTACGTAAGGTGTTAATGTATGGATCATAACTACAGGACACTTTTTTACCTTGAACTTAAACTTCCACATATAAATAAACCCAGACAAGTTGAAACCGGAATGGGATTGACAAGTCTATAAATAAAGGGCAAGAAGAGTTTAGAGTATGAATCTTCCAAGATTTTAGAGATCTGTACAGTAAAAGAATGAGGTGTTTATACCTTGTCTGTTTGTCTAGGGTATTTACATTGCTAAAAACTAGTGTTAGGAGGACGTCAGAGCAGGTTCCATTAAATACTTCTAATGGAAACACACGGATTAAATATGGCGGTGATACAACAAAGATTTGAGTTTTGTTGTTAAATGTATTTTACTCCTGACGGGGGGGTAGAGATTTATTTGCTGCCCATCTCAGCAAAATGTGGCACAAGGCTGTGAACTGGGAAACCAGCAGGCTCCCTAAAGGGGGGCACTGATGCAATTGTAAAAATTGCCTGAGTAACCCCGTCGGCATTCTATAGAAAAGCGCATTGGCAAGGCCTGGGTTCCCGGGCCCTCACCTCTCGGGCTGAGTATCAAGAACGGATCCTTGACGAGTACTTCTACCTGTCTCGCTGCAGTCGAGGCCGCTAGGAGACCTTCCCCATCAGACGTGGCGGGGGTATAACATCAATGATTTCGAAAATCGTTTTTATAACCACAAGTCATGGTGAACAACCAATGAAAAGCTTCCAAAGTTAATCTAAAGATTGCCGAATTTTGAATTCAATCAGTTCGCTGCCATCTTTGTTACTAGCAATTACACTCATAGTCGTACTGCACTGCTTCTTCAACGCCGTCTTTGTTCAACATAATGGCTAAACATTTAGCAGTTTCCATTAAATAATTCTTAAGGAAGCACACAGATTAAATATGGCAGTAATAGAACAAATAATTGAGTTTGGTTTATAGTGTTGTGTCTGTTAGGTTTGTAAATGTGCTGCATTCTGCCTTTGTATGTGCACCAGCACAAATCTGGCAATAATATTCCATGAATGATAGTTTTGTTGAATATAGAGTAAGTAACTATCTCATACGATAGACAGAGCACACCTTCTTTGCAGCAAAGTTGGCAATATCGTTAATGTATTTATTCTAATTAATGATTTCTATGAATATTAAACCTATGAGTTTAAAGCAAGAGGTTTCAAGTACTGTGTTATTAGTAATACTAACCAATAGGTGAGATAGTTTATTATGATTATTAAAGGAAGTAAGCTTTATCTTTAATTTCCTATTAGAAAATTCTCTACAATTATAGTCTTTGTTTTGGATAAGCGTATATTCGTCTTCTCCTAATGCCTGCTAACGAGCTCGGCGTTATCAGCAAATGGGAATTTTTTATCAGAGGAACATTTTATGAATTTTAGGAATAAGTCCAAGCGTCGACCTGTGTGACACACTCGTATGAATGTTATGTTCATTTAAGATATGACCATCAGAGATTACCGTGCGTCTTTCCCTTATTTGCGAATAGTGTTATTATGTTTAGTATTCTTCCAGTAATAGCATATGATTAAATTTTCATCAGAAAAAGTTTTGTGTCTCACCATGTAAAATTCTTCTGATATATCAAAACCCGCATACCCCCGCTAAATCTAATGCGTTGAAACTATTCATAAATCAGTGTTGAAATATCTGCAGCAAAACAAGCTTGCATAACTCTGTCAGTAGGATAGAAATTTAGTATTTATAAGGTAGTGCACTAGTGCTTAATAAATTATGAACTCAAATTATCTGGGGAAGACGGTTTATGGTTCAATGATTTAGTTTTTCAGGTAATTTTAGAAGTATTTTTAATACTTATATCACAGGTGCAAGACGGGTAAGGCATTTTTGAGTTTAGAGAGAATAGAGCCACTTTCAGCGTGGTAGCTTATTCATATTTAGAAGGAAATCGGATTATAGTTACACGCCTAGTATCTAATTATTTTTTGATAAAAAGAATAAGCTATGATTTTCGGGTAATCGAGTGCGTCCGCAAAAAGGGGCATCTTATTGGTAGCTGTTTGTTGGAACTAAAGTGGAGTTGGTGCGATAAGACGGGTAAGCAGTTGAAAATTATTGGTTGTTGTGCAAACAATGTAATCGGTATTACATAGTCGGGAAATTCTTCAAAGCCCATTATTTACGACGCTTTCTAAAAATATTATGAATGTCACAATAATCGATTGGTCAGCATTTCTATTGCTCAATGTGTTTTCTAGTGATTTCATCATACTTTTTCCTCACTGCATATATTTCCACCTTGCATGTATTGCTGGCTTCTATTCAAAATTTCTTTATTTGTACTTCACCTATAACGGATAAATCTGCGGATGACTGTGTCTTTTGAACAATGACAGTAAGTAAAACGGAATCTTTTGGGAAGGTCGGCTTTGCTATAAAATTCCATTCGGAAACATGCGCTCCAATATCTATTTGGAGCAATTCACTTGCCCATCTGCACACTTAAACAGTCAAAAATATACTACTCCATGAAACATCTCCGATGATGTTTTTGATAGATTCTCAGCGTGGCTACCGTAATATGGTGGCCTAGCGACGACTATAATTTAGTCTGGTGACGTCATGAATATCGGCCTGTTGACATTTGGTCACGTGTCTCATGACTAAACCGGAAAGTGGTTTAAAGTTTTTGAGGGTTAAATAAATATAAACATGTCGTCGAGATGTATAGTTCCAACATGTTGAGGTAACTAAGAAAATGGGCCAAAAGTTTTCATTTCCCCCCCAAAAAAGGAAATAATTTACCAGTGGATTAATGCAACAAAAGGAAAGGATTTTTTCCATCTAAATATAGCAGAGTAAGTGTTAAAATGTTTGAGATATTTAAAAAAAACAAAAACAAAAAAAATCGCCTTTTTTATTTATTTATTTTAGGACGTATTTTATAATAAAAATGAAAGTATGTATATAAAAAATGAATTGTTCATGTAATTGAAGTTATTGGCTGTAATTATAAATTATTATTTAGAAACTAATTTAAAATGGGGAGTATGGTGAAAATATTATGTACTTTCACCTAACAATTTAATAAAAGCGATATCGAAAAAACAGAATTCCTTGTTTAAATAATTCTAAATATGAAACATCATTTATCTGTTTAGTTCAACTATTTTACTGTGCAATATTTATGTCAGCGTGAAATAGATTACACTTTTTTAAAAGTTTATTCCCGTTTTTGTTATCCCAAAAGCTTATTAATAATTATTTGTGGCAAATGTCGTGGGCCTGTAGGTATCAGAAATTTGGAGATTATTCTTCCAAAATAAACTATTAAAATTGTTTAAAAAATAATAGAAATATGTTTTATTTAAAAAAAAAAGTATTTCCAAAATGCCGGCAATAAAAAATAATAGTTCTATTATTTTTAAACAATTTTAGTAGTTTATTTTGGAAGAATATTCAATAAAATAAACACCCCAATTAAAACGGAGAAATTCCGAGTTTTGTATATGTTATTCGAAGTTTTGTGTTAGGGTTGTCGAAAGTTCACCTAAAATCTTGATACTGCTAGTGGCGTTGTAAACGAAAATAACGTTTAAAATTACGGCAAACGAGTAGTTTCCAAGATATGAAGAAAAGTTAGTGTTTAGAAATGGGGGATCACTTTTCTATAAAAAAGAATAAACGTAAAATGAGCACCCACTGTATGCCCATCGTTTTTTTAGGGCGCTTTCTTTTTAACAAATAAAAACCAAGCAAAATGAGTATAGCTTCCTTTATGTTGGGGGGTTGGGAGTTAACGTACAATGAGCACAGTTTAACGTAATATGAGCACCTCTTTCAAAATTGTAAACATAATTTTTGTCGGGGAGAGGGTGCCAACTGTAGGTGCTCATTTTACGCTTAGTTGTGTTCATTCCGAAATCAAAGAGGTACTTCACCTTGTTTGTCGATTTCGTAATAAATATGCTAATCCACTTACATAAAATAGTGATAATTATAGTTTCCTAAATGTGTTCTCTGACTTGTTAGAAACTTGGAATAGCATTCCTGGAAGAACTGGTAAGTTAACAAAGGAAACATATATTGCCTTGCACCATATTACTTACGCAATTTTAGAATTGAATAAATATAGTGTATAAATGTACAGAACATGGTGTATATATTACCAGGAAAGTTTCAGACAGATAACCTTGAGCCAAGGTTTGACTAGTATCGACAACTTAGTGGAGATCAGTATAATATATCGATACGTCGGCTGTATGAATGTGAAAAAATCTCAGAATGTTGTCAGTTTTAAAATTGAGCATACCAATTAATAATCGAACTATTGAATTTAAAAATTTAAAAGAAACAAACTGGGATGAAATGACAAGGGAGCAAGAGTTACATGTTTATAAATTTTTACATAGATGTAACAGAAGACGATGTTAATCAATGAAAGGAAGTACTTTCTGTTATATTATACTTGGCAGGTTATTGCTGTCATGCAGTGTTAAAAAAAAACTGAAATGCAATAGCTGCAAAATTTACTATCCGGGAGAGAGGCTGTTGAAGAAATAGCTGAATTAAACAGCTACTTTCAAGGTATTGACAGATGTTCTCTGCTATACCCAAATGGTATAACTAATAATTTTGTCTTATATAATTATATAGTTATAAACAAACTTACAAAATGAGATTCTTTTTTGCATTCGATTCAGAGAAAATTAGCCACGTATATAACTAAATATTTTGGCTGATCAAAATCGAGTATTTCATGTTCACTCTTGTGATGAGGGTCACACTATTCAGCAAATTGATAAAATGCTGATATGGAGTTCATCAAATTCCCTAATAAACATTTTTGTCGCAAAGATAATGAGAATATTAGTAAAATATATATCAGAAAAAGAAAGATTCAAACTGTTAATTAAATTCTACAACAGATTTTTGAAAAGGTTTAATATTAAATGTTTGAAATAGTTCTGCCTTAGTAACTTTATATTAACACTTATACTAACATTTGTTTGAATTTAATTTTAAACTTATTGTTTGTTATTCAGTTAAACTAATTGTTCGTTATTCAGTTAAACTAATTTATTGTTCGTTATTCAGTTAAACCAATTTATTGTTCGTTTTTTAATTATACTAATTAATTGTTCGTTTTGCAGTTAAACTAATTTATTGTTCCTTTTTCAGTTAAACTAATTTGTTCTCCGTATTGCAGTTAAACTAATTTATCGTTTGTTTTTCTAGTTTTGATTTTTAAAATATTGTTTTTTTTTTATTAAAAAAATATTTATTCTTCATTTTTATTTATTTCCATTGAACAAACTTCAGTTACATACAAATCAAATCGTATTCCTTTCTTTTAATACTTTTTAACAACTTTTCTCCCTTTCAATTCGTGTTTATTATTAATACTTTTATTATTAATATTGGATGAGTTTCAGTAGAAAGTATCATGTTTCTCTTTTTTAATCCAATTTTGAATATTCTAACGCTTTCTGTAAAAATGTGTCTGCTCATTATCGACCGTCTATGTTCCACTTTTCTTGTTTGCTAGGATCTATGGCGATGACGTCATTTTTCAACTGACAGGCCATCTATGGCGATGGTCACGTTCTCTTGTTAAGGCATTGGCTCGGGTGCGTAACAATGTGTGTATGAAAATATTATATAGAAAACTAGGTGCATTTCTACCAGTTTAATCGGTGTAATTAAGGTAACCAAGTCAATTGATATGGTGGGCATTAATGTAACCAAATACATGCAATTTGCCGTTTGAATATACACTAAATGTTAAATCTGTGCTTCCATAACTATTGTTGATTGAGGTATAATCCTAGGTCAATATATATATATATATATATATATATATATATATATATATATATATATACATATATATATATATATATAATTATTATTATCTTCTTTGTATTAGCTCCTTATCAAATTTCGGAACTAATTCCAACGTTAGCGTTAATGACTCTTAGGAGGAAGGTGAGCCAATAATATCACTAATGATGAAATATGAGTAATATTAAATTATTTCAGGGGAAGACTCAGTAAATAATTCTTTACACTAGACATGGTTACGCTCTTGTAGTGTAGTACTAAGCTAAAAACGATCCTCATGAGTTGTGTAATTATGATTACAGCTTTAAGAGTCAGACTTTACCTACAAAGTTTTCGTTTAGTTTGAGCCAAATATAAATAGTGAAAGTAATCGGTTGAAATTTGTGGTATCTACATGATTATTTGTTCTACGGTACGAACAAAGAGAGTGGAAGTGTGATGCACGTAGTCTTTCAGATGAGAAATTAAGAAGAATAATTATATATAACTGGGATTAGGATTAGGTCGATAGAATCGTACATGCATGTATATATATATATATATATATATATATATATATATATATATATATATATAGTGGGGTGTATGTGTGTGTCTTTGTGTATGTGTATTTGTGTATGCGTGTGTAATATATATATATATATATATATATATATATATATATATATAGCGTGTATAGTGTATATATATATATATATATATATATATATACAGATTTTTTAAAATGTAATATGATGTAATAATATAGTGACCAGAGAATGAAAATTTGATTTGCAAGGTGTGTGAAATATTTACTGAAGGGGGAAGGCTTTACCCATGGAGGTTAGGTGGCAAAAATATTCATAGCTATTAATTGAGATTAGGTTGTGAGAACCTCGTACACACTCAAACACGCATGTATATATATATATATATATATATATATATATATATATATATGTGTGTGTGTGTGTGTGTGTGTGTGTGTGTGTGTGTGTGCGGGTGTGCGGGTGTGTGTGAAAATTATGAAGTTAATATTATTGAGGCACAAATATAAAAAATAACTCATTATTAATAGATAGTGCTTAATAGTATCTACTTATAGAAATAGCATACACACACACACACACACATATATATATACATATATATATATATATATATATATATATAAATTAATTAAAAAAAACAAAGACAATTAATACATATTTAATACTTGATAATAAAAATAATACATATTATGCCGACAAGAATAATTTTAACAATGACATTTTTTTCAATACATATAAACCTTATTTAGTGGAAATGAACTTATAAATATAAATACTTTTGTACAGCGTTAGTACTTATTAATTTTTTAAATAAAAATGTTTTTTAGGATTTACTTACAAGTTCGGCGCTCTACTTTTGTTATAAACACACTTTGAGAATATTTTCGGATATTGCTTCAAGAATTTTGTCCAATTATAGATTAAACTGTCAGCAAGTACGCTACATCTTAATGCATCGTTTGGGGAGGTTAGACGGATCATGAGTGGAGCTACTGGTTTATAGCTTAGGTACACCCCGATTATTGTATACGGTTGTAGAGTTAACATGGTCGGCATGTTAAGGGTTGCTACTCATGGAATATGTTTAGTATCATATCTAAATAACAGTTAGTACAGACTATTGAAATATCTATGTATTGGTCTAATATAAATAGCTTGTGTAGAACTAGAATTTGAATTTGTTAGAGCATTTGTAGTATTGCAAGTAAATGAAGATGTAAAACAAGACATCTTTCCGAGGCTTTGTTGAACAAAATTCACAGCTACTAAAAACTAAAGCAAGAGAGAAAAAACTCAGTCTTTTAAATAAAATGTAACACGTGCGAAATTACGTATCAAGAAACTGAATTTGCATATCTATTTTTGTAATTAATAAGAACAAAACTATTTAAATGAAAATATTTTAACCAGTTAGAAAATAACAGTTTAAATGAAAATGTAACTAATAAAAGAGATTGTAAATAGTTTATTTTGGTTTATACATTCAGTCGAGAGACTGGTCTGAAAATTCTGTTAGATCTGCGTGGAGGAAGTTCGCTATTCAAATCCGTTTTTTTTTTTTTGTATAAGGCGTAGTACTAACAGGGCTTGTGTCGCTCAACTGAGGTCTATCAGAGCATTGAAAGCGAACTAGATGTCTCAGCACTACTGAATCTTCCCGTCCATCATTATGCCATATTCTTGCATGTGTATGGTAAGCTTCGAGGAGTTCCACTACCTCGAAAATCGGATCATAATTGCTTCTGGTACCAAACTGTTTTAATAATACCTCCCCAGCGTCACAGAGCAAAAAAGGTAGAAGAACGCCTTTCAAAGCTGATCATGCGTTCGTGATGAGTCGCATTTGTAGCAGTGCACAGCAGGGAGCGAATAGCATTTAAAACATCCTGTATAACATCCTGCCAAGCGTTAAGGGGTAATCGTCTAGTTTCCAGAGTTAATAACAGAGGCTTCCAAATAAGGCCGTTGTAGCGCTCGCATTGACTGTTGCCTCATGTGTCGTATGCAGTAGTGTTGCTGGATTCAATTCCAAGTCGCGTCAAAAAACCTTTGAATTCTTCCGACAGAAATAATGTTCTTCGATCGGAATGGATAAATGAGGGGAGTCCGAATATGGAGAAAATATTTGTCAGGCATTGGATTGCGGTTTACGAAGAATAATCTCGACGTGGGTAAGCAAAAGGAAATAGACTGTATTCATCGACGACAGTAAATATGTAACGATATCCCGTTGAAGATTGAAGATACCGGGTCAGGTTCTTTGCAGTCTATGGAAAGGCCCTGAAAGGGAGCAGTAGAACGGATCAGTGTATTATTAGTAGAATCAAAGAATTAGAGTTTTATTTTGGCACAAGTCGTACATTCAGATGTTACTCGCCGAAATTCATCAACTGAATATGACATAATTCGTGACCTTTCAAAATGCCAAAAGCGCTGTACTCCAGATGGATTGTGTTGTAACTTTAATTCCTTCAAGGAAGAGGAAGCAGCAGCACATACTGTCGATAATGCATCGGCAACAATGTTTTCACTCCTAGGACGGTGTTTTATGTCGTATGAAAACGGGAGAAGTTGATTTTCCACCGTATAATTTAATAATTTCTTATTTTTCCTCGATTAGCAGGTTTAAACATAAAAGATACAGCTTGTTGGTATGTTACAATTGTAAAGAGCTTCCCAGCAAGGAGATGCCTCCATTGTCGGACGCACTTGACTATGTCAGAAACCTTTTTCTCGACTATGTGAAGTCGTATTTAAGATGGGTTTAGCGACTGAGAACAGAACGCTATATGTGTCTCAGCCTGTAAGAGCGTGCCTCCGATTGCCTTTTCTGTGGCATCGGCTTCAATAGTAATTCATCATCAATAACTTTTCAGACGATTCGGCAATGTATTTCTTCAGTTTTTTTTAAGGAATTGATAACTATAGGAGGCATGGAAAATTGTTTATTTTAGAGCAGTAGACGAATTTGGTATGAATACTTAGGTATGGTGTCCATTTCGCGTAGTACGAAAAAATTCCAAGACACCTCTTTAACGAATCTGAATGGAAGGAGGACACATTTATAAGAGGTTTCAAACGCCCAGGATCTGGTTGCATTGTCCCATTAAAGATTTGGTACTCAAGCATACGGATGGCATGAAGCGAAAGCTTTGATTTTTCTCGGTTTATTTCGAGGTTATATGTCGAGGCAGCAATTACAAATATTCTAAATCAACATCATGGTCCTGCTGAGTCTTACCGCATATAGTAATATCATCTATATATGAAAAAGTTCCAGATAATTTCTTGTCAGAAATGAAAGATTTCATAAACCGTTGAAAAGCAGAACCCCCATTAGTGACACCCATGTGTATGTGTTTGAATTGGTACAAGCGGTTTCCAGCTTGAAAGGCCGTGTAGTGTCGACCTTCGGGAAAAATTTCGCTTTGTATAAGTAAACTGTACTAAATATACGATATTTGATTATTTGGTTCACGAGATCCTCACTCCAGGGCAAATGGTATACATCAAGTAAGGTGAAACGATAATTAGTTTGTGTGAAATCATCTACTAATCGTTTCATTTTTATAGGCGACGAAGTCACAACAATCTGATCACACCATGGTGAATAACTTCTTTCAATGACATCATTCTCAAGCAGTTTTAGAATTATCTTTTCAATGAATCGAACATTCTCCGCACGGTAATTCCGGGATTTAGTAGCAATATTCTTGCAATCAGGGGTTAAGATTCGAAATAATTTCACAGGGGCACAGCTGATTTTTGTTAGGGCGCGGACTTTTAGAATATCCTGAGGTCCACCAAAAGAAATAGTCATACCCTGACGTAATTTTTAAAAAGGCACTATAATATCCATACAGGAATCAGGAAGCACTGTAAAGTCAATTTCTTTATGCGGTCAACCATTCAAGGAGATGTTCTCCGTGCAATATTCAGATAGTTTGAGGGAAACCGCGGATGATGCCATGGAAATTACAGAATTACATTTTCGAATAGAGAGCTTCATTTTTTTAACAATAAGAGCACTGATAAAGTCATCAGAACTGCCGGTATCTACGAGGGCTGTTATTTTTTTCCTCTTTTAATTCAACAATTTTAGTAATGGGAGGGCACCTATCACCACCTTTAGCATGGGTTATCATAATAGCAGAAGTAGAATGATAAGGTGTCGGCATTGTAGAACGACAAAATTTGGAGAAATGACCGAGTTTACGACAGTTTCGACATATCTTATCGCGGCCAGGAAAATGAAGTGAAGTGAAGTCTCCCTCCACGGTTGTAACACTTGCCATGAGCAAGAAGGGCAGCAGCAAATTGTACAGAGTCACACTCCATACGAGAACCCATAGAATCAGAAATTTTAGTAATCGTGGCCCACTCGGCACATTGTTAGTTCTAGTAGTAGTAGTAGTAGTAGTAGTAGTAGTAGTAGCGGTTGCTGCAATCGGGGAGATGTATGATTCAGCACGAATGGGAGCTTGTTCTAAAGCCATAGCGCATTGAGTAGCCTCTTTGAGAGTTAGCGTATCAGTTTCAAGTAGTCTAGCACATATAAATGAGGACCAGAGACCCCGTATAAACGAATCACGGACAGATTCATCCTGGTAAGTAGTAGAAGAAACGTTAAAAACTTCACTTCACTTCATTTTCCTGGCCGCGATAAGATCTGTCGAAACTGTCGTAAAGTAACAGTCAGCGGCAAGTCGATTCAAGACCTGGAGATATTGGTCGACAGCCTCGTTTTCTTGTTGCAGACGCGTGGAAAGCAGATGTCTAGCATGTATAACGCTTGGAGACTTGTCGTAATCACCTTTCAGTAAATCGACAGCTTGTTCAAATCCTGAGCAGCACTCAAAAACGTCAGCAACGATGGAACCGATTTTTCAATAAAGAACTTTGAGCTTATCAGGGTTTAACGAAGCAATAGTTGATAAATAGTAATTAAAGTTACGATACCACAATCTCCACAGATTGCTAGCCTAAGGGGCTGCCGAGGATGCGTCAAATTTGTCCAGCCAGATGATCGTCTTCCTGATAGAAATAAAACTTTGTCCAATAAAGTGTAGAGTTGTAAGTAAATGAAGATGTAAAACAAAACCTCTGTCCAAGGCTTTATTGAACAAAATTCACAAGTACTAAAGCAAGAGAGAAAGAACATCGTCTTTTAAAGAATACGGAACACGTGCAAAATCACGTGGCAAGAAACTGAATTTGCATATCTATTTTTATTAGTAAAAACAAAACATTTTAGTTAAAAGGTATTTTAAACAGTAAGAACAAAACAATTTAAATGAAAATATAACATCACATATATAGAATTATGAGGTATCATGAAAATATATGGTGATTTATAGAAAAACAAGAAATGTGTCTAACTACACTTTGATGTATTTGGTTAATAATATAATCTTTATATATATGAGTTCATGGTAGGAGAAAAAATGTGTATAAAACAAGTTCAAATGAATAAAAAAAAAGAGAAAAAATAATGTTAATTTTAATTATTAAATCAATCTTTTTTAATCGATTGTAAAGTATTTTCTAAGTTATCTAATATAATTTAATGATATGACCCAGGATACATTGTCTCTCTAAATCCTCTAATTATAATATTTTTGAAATTCTAGTGAAATTCCTGTAGCATAGTAACCTAAATAGTAATGTAGTTTACGCTAAGTAAATTTATCTTAAAAGAACATTGAAAATGCGTAGATGAATCGAGTTCTGTTAAGTTTTCTGAATTTCCTCGCCAATGGAATACATTTCATGTCAATTCGAGTGATGTCACATCACTTCTAAGCAGTAATCCTTAATAATAATAATAATAATAATAATAATAATAATAATAATGATGATGATGATGATGATGATGATGATGATGATGATGATGATGATAATAACAATAACAATAATAATAATAATAATAATAATAATCATAATCATAATAATAATAATAATCATAATCATAATCATAATCATAATAATAATAATAATAATAATAATAATAACAATAACAATAACAATAACAATAACAATAATAATAATAATAATAATAATAATAATAATGAGCTGGTAATATGATTCCAGATCGTATTTTGTTTATATTTAGAGATAGTATAATTTATATACTTGTTTTGTAATAAAAAGATAGGAGGTGGATTTGATTAAAAATTAATGCTATTCCATTAAAGATATTTTACAAGTCCTATAGCAGAACAAAAGTGTACATTCTTTCAATAGAAAAGATTACACTGAACGTCTATTTTATGAGTATTTAACGAATATATATATATATATATATATATATATATATATATATATATATATATATATATATATATATATATACCAACTAATACACACATTATTTCATTATAGTGTTTACTCTGACGTCCGTAAGTTTATTGGTAATATACTGATTTAAAAAAAATATTATTCATGCTAAACTTCTAAACTTTTTGTTCGATGTATTCATAATATTGTCAAATTCTTTTCTGTAATAATCTTTTTATCTCTTTGTAATAATTTTCTGATCACGTTGTTTTTACTCGAAAGAGGAACATTCTACCGGATGTTAAACTTTCTCCCATTAGTTTTGTTACACCAACCGAGCGATCTTTTTAAAATGTTTACCGTCCCTTCAAGTGAACTTTCGTATTTCTCTTACACTTGGTTCACCGGATATATTCGTCAGACACATTTTGAAATTATTTTTTATTAGCCCGGTTGCTCCAACAATGACTGGAAGATCTTTTTAAGATTCCAGTTTCTTTTCATGCCAGGGTTAAATATGATATTTTAATCCTTGCAGATATCGTATTGCTCCTATGCTACTGAACATACTTGTTTTCTAATGTTCACGTCAAAAGGTAATGTGATATTACAGTCAGTGACCATAGTTTTAACATAGGAGCATTATCATTAGAATAAAGTTATGGGTCAAATGTGTTAGCGTCGACGTACAACAGTAAAGACAACTATACAGACATAGCTGAACAACCATTGACTGAATTATTGCCAATATTGTGTCAAGAGAGAAAGAGAGAGACAGACAGACAGAGAGAGGTTGAGATGGATATAGATAGATTAATACATTGATACAGAAATACTTTTCGCGTTCTATTTCTTTATTAACACTGGCTTCCCTCAACCTCCTGATTTATCTTCTACAAGTTTCCTCACAGGAAATAATTTTACAAATCATCGATCGAGTGACAAAAGTTTAGCTTAGTTTTATTATCGACAGTACGCGCCATTAATGTTTATTGTTCCCATCTGGAGAAGTGAATTCGCTGAAACAACCTACACTATTTACACGTTGGCGGAAATTTAATCATCGCATGTCTACTACGCTTCTCTTTTGTTTTTCATTTTCTTTTTGGCGTCTTTCATTTTATTTTAACAGTAGAATATTACATATTTGCCGTCTCTCGTTTATCATCTCTTGTTTATGAGCTGACAGCCTACCAATTTTCCATGAATAATAAACTAAGAATACAACCCCGTACAAGATAATGTCAAAAACATTGCAGACTGGTGCTACCATTTCTGAACCTGCCCCCACAAAAATGTATTGGGTTTGCATTTAGGTACACTGTATATGCTTTCATCTCTTGATATTATATAACGTATATAGAAAATGTAATGCAACTAGTTTACTGCTGTTGACTGAGTGCGACTGATAACCTATTAAAGGTTTGTTTTATTGAATATATTTTACTTTTGATTATTTTCCGTTTTTGGACAACAGTTTTTCTCTTCGATGTTATTGACACACAATCATCAGCTAGTGTAACCTTCGACCTTCTACCTTGGTCGAACTTTGAGAACTTGATATTGAACTAAAAAAATGTGTACGAAAATTTCGAATGGGTGTATTTCTATATTCCACGAAGGTAACACACTCTCGTTACAGTAGTGACTAAATAAGAGTTTTTATATTTTTTTTGTTTGTTTATTAGTCACATCCATACTCAGGGGTGTGCATTCAACTTCCTAAAAGTTCTCTCTGTAAGACTAATTATTAATTAGCACTCTGCCGCACTACACTTGATGCAAAGTTACAATGACGAATCACTTAAAAGTTATGAATGAAATATTCACGTCATTTTGACAACACATTCATCGGGGAAACGTTGAAAAAATAACATTCAAGAAAAGATTAGTAGTCCAAATAATACACATATCAATCCTCTTCTAAAAACTTCCAAATTATTATGCAGTTTACTTCCTTATATTTTTTCAGTCAAAATTAAAACAATCGGAATAAAATGAATATGGAAAATAAAAATGATAATATTATTTGTAGCTAACAGAAATTAATGGTGCTCTATCAGACTTGCGTGATTCTGGTTGGTTTAGTACATAATTAGGGCATCTAAAACTAACCTCATATCTGCCGATCAGAATTTTTCTTTCGGCGTTGAATATAAAATCGGCATGTAAGCTCAAATCCAACCGAGTATGCACAAATGATATTATGAAGCTATGAAAGCGTCATTTTCCCGAATAGTTTATATTGGGAGTTATTTATTGTTTATAGAATAAAGTGAATAAATGGGGTTTCGCTGAAGGTTTTTACATAAATTTGCTTGGTTAAATAAACAAAATAAATTTAGGCAGGCAGACGTGGAAAGGTCACACGTTTGAGATACGTGTGTGTTTTGAATGATGACGTAAGTGAACTGACATCAGGCGGTCAGGAAGTTTATTCAGTCGAGAGTTGGTGTTTAGTCACGAGAGTGCATAGACGTAATTCGAGCCAGGAAGCGAGGCCGTAAGGAATAAGCATGTAGACTAAATATAGACTCTTGTGAATATCATTTGAGACAACTGAAATAAATTTAAAAAATATAAAGTGTTGTTCTGTTGGCTCACAAACGAAGGGAGAACAGAGGTATAAATTCGTCATGGTTGTTCGTTTCCTGTTCCATCACAGAGCTCAAGAGTGAAGGCAGTAGATCCCTGAAGAAAGAAAGCTATGAAGCATATATTATTATTCTGATCAAAAATGATACCTTATGTAAATATGGACTGTAATATATACCCGGTGATAAGTCTCTGATAAAACATGTTTCAGTTTATACGTCGATATTATATCCCATAGCTAAAGAGCATACATGATATTTATACGTTTATAACAGGTGTTATAAGAACAATATGATACACATCACTATATAATATGACTGTTTTTTAATATCTCCCACCTCACTAAACAACACAATAAAAACTAATGTATTAAAAACTTGTTTAGTAAAATCGATGGCAATGCTAACTAGATGAACTTTTTTGCTTAAAAACAGAAAGCTATATAAATACACATTTGAATAAAATGCAATCAACCGAAATGAAATGAATAAAACTAAAATATGATGCTAGGAAACACTTTTGCGATGCGATACACCACGGTAGTGAATATATATTAATATGAAAACAGTCAATTGTTAAATTTATAATGGTGGCTATAAAATATTGATTGGTATAAATATCTTCAACGTTTTCATTGGAACGTCACTACAAAACATTTAACTACGTACACTATATTACCAATGATTGAAACAAACTACAACATCCGTTGATTTAATGAATTATTTGGATTATTATTATTATTATTATTATTATTATTATTATTATTATTATTATTATCATCATCATTATTATTATTATTATTATTATTATTATTATTATTATTTGATTTAATAAATTATTTGGATTATATCGCATGCTATCTCTATCGTGGGTCTTATTAAATTATTACTCAGGCTGATGAAACATCTGACCGATTATTGTATCGCGAAAATATGTCAAACTATGAACTATATATGGGATTTCAAATAACATCATTTACTTTATTCTTCCGCGAGAGATTGCTCGCAATGCCTGAGCCATGTTTTAATTCGTAATTATAGTCCTATTTATGATTGTCAGTTAAAAAATATTATTAATAATTTTATCCGGTAAGTCACGAATTTTTGCGGATATAGGCTTCCTATGTGTGATAGGCACAGGGTCGGAGCTTAATTCGGAGGCAACGATTTCACAATATTATCTAAAGTTTAACATACTCCAAATTATTAACCTTTATCTCTAAAATTTCGAACTATATCTTTTCTGTACATGTATATGCGTTCTCCTTTCCTTGTTTAACTAGAATAAACACTAAAACATAGTTGTAATATGTTTTAATAAATATTAGTATTAAAAGAAAACTGTTAAATCATATAAGCTTTACAAAGATAGCATCTCTGGTATCAAGTATAATATATTTACAAAGATTAGATTCAATTTTAAAGGAATTACTTAAACCAACCCACCACCTACTGTGTGATATATTTGCTGCTTCAATTGTTCGAGCCGTAAACTATTTTGTTTAGTTGTTTCTATTAACTCGCCGTTAGGGTAGTATGATACGTATTGCAATTTCATAATCTTATAACTGCTGGGTTCTTGAAGTGTTGTGATGATATTTTTCGTTTTTTTCTTAACACTTCGCATTTTCAAAACACAAATCGATATGCATTTCTTTCATGCCAACACCTATAATCGAGTTGCTTTATACTTTATCTAGAATGACTTCAGTAAACAGCAAAATATAAGTGAATGAATGGCAAGTAAAAATTGTTTAAAAGCGTTAAGATGTATTGTGCCTAATCTTTATAAACGCCGATTCTAAAAAAAGCAGCGTCTCCAGTTACTTGAACCTACGTCCAACACTATATTCTAATGTTTACATAAGTTAATATTAAACTATAAAATTGTGGTTTTTTATTAAACATTACAAGATAAGTGAGAAAGTAATGTTTACGAAGCTAAGTAAGAACAGGAATGGCATGTGTACACTTTTGATTTTACGAATGAACAAATCAAACTAACAGAAGACGCGATTCCATAGCATAGATGCCAAGACACTCTTCAGAGCCAAAGTTCATTTCGGTTTAGAAAGGAGAAATCTCGTAAAATATGTCTGATCTCAGCTGACCTATAGTGCTTGAGTCATCTTATGTTATGCCAGAGAAAAAATCCAAAATGCCATGTTTTTATATGAAGAGTGTATGCTTGTAACCACAATATGTCGTCTTCCCTTGCTCTCCCTTTCGGATTTTATTTTCTTTCATACTATTTTATTACCTTTGTTAATTTATTTCAATATTTTTTTAACTCTCTCAATCTCATTGTTTTAACAAACACACACACATACACACTGACACGCTCTCTCTTTCTCTCTCTCCCTCTCTCTCTCTCTCTCTCTCTCTATATATATATATATATATATATATGATTTTCAGAATATGAGAAATTATATATAATAAATTCCACAGCCAAACAACGTCGCAACCCCCCCAGAGCCATGGCAGATGAACAACGTAGCAGCTAACGCGAACCATGAACGCCGATAAAGCGAAGATCATGGTTCGTTGATCTTCTTTGCTTGTGGTAGCTGTGACATTGTTTGGTTATGGAAACAATTTTATCATTTCTCACATTTTGAAAATTAAACACACATACACACACATGCATATGCAAGTATTTACATGATTTAATGAGTAATGAGGTACTCCAAAAATTCTAATAGTGCACAGGAGTCACTTATTAAACTTAATAAGCAGTTTAAGCAGGGATGTATAAGCCTACTGACTACTTTTTATAAATCATTTACAAAAACTTAGTTGAAAAAATAATTTAGATTAACTTTAATAACACTATGGAGGCTTTCTGATTTTTCTAGATCTCACTTGAAAAAATCATCTAGATCTCACTTGAAAAAATCATCTTCTAATCCAGAGTAAAAAAATGTTTTATTAGTGCTGTGGAGGACTCCTTAATTTTTATGGCATTATTAGTCGCCTAGACTCTCTCCGGATTGTACAGGTTTTACTGTTCAATAAAAAATGTAATTTCCCCCCTAGTGTGGATGTAAGATTTTATTTTCTTGTTCAGGTTTCTTCTTTTTTAATTATATCACTTATTTAATTGTATTAATTTTATTTTTAATATTTTGCTTAAAAATAGTGGATAAAGTTTAATCGAAATAAAAGTCAATATCTAAGAAGATAAAGGATTTAGTTTTCGAAGAAACCTGTGGAATAAACATTTTTAATAAGGTTTTATTATCTATAGTTCCGTCAATAATATAAAACATACTCTGAAGCAATCAATCATATATACTACAGTACAACACTCGGTAAATAGTTCATGCTATGATCTCGATGGGGGACCGGTGCGTGGAATAATGGAGTAGGCGACTTGCAAGATTGTTAATGATTCATCCAAATATACTTGATGCTCTTAATAGCGTGTATGCCTTTTATAGTATAAGTCCAATATATTGAATAGATTAGTGCCAAAGACGCCAAATAGAATATGTATGAGATTTGATAACCTGTAGCTTATTAGAGATACAAAGAAGAAATAGAAGTAACAAAATGATGGAATGTAGGATTTAATTGTGTTTTCTGTTTTTTTTATATAAGATTTTATTTATTCGTTTGTACAAATAATATTAATCTATCACCAAATTAAACTATTTAAACAAAAATAATTAAATGTGTTGCGGTCATGCAACAAAATATTCATTAATTTTTAAAATATCTTTCAATAAAAAAGTTTTTTTTTTTCATATACAAGATAACAAAGCTTTTCTTTGAATAGATTATAATTGTTTCACTATTTTTATTTTTCAGAAAATTATAAAAGATTACCTGCAATATTTAATTTGAATTTGTTAAATTTAATAAAGGTAATTGAATACACTTTAGAAAGTAAGGAATCAAAAATTAATTTAATCATTAAAGAATACGCTATTTATTTTTCTCCTGTACAAATATTGCTACTTTCAAACAAATTTAGTTCAAAATTGTATATCTATATCATTAAGTCCAAAATAGTAAATACATTTAAACCGGCTTTGTTCAGGCCCTGTGCACGGCTCATAACTTCATATGCACACACACACACACGCATATATATATATATATATATATATATATATATATATATAATTATTTTTTTTTTACTATAATAATTAAATACCTACAGATTCTTCAGTGCAGGGTGTCACGATTACTACCAGTCGAACGATTCGAACCCCGCGACACGAGACATCTCTGGCTCGATTAGCGGAGGCCGTATCCATTCGGCTACCATTAACCGTGTGAAATAGCGTTGAATTTTAAACATTTTAATTTAAATGTTCATTACGTCAGAGAGACAGTGATCAAATCGTTATACGATGATCTACGCATAAGAGCTAAATTGACCGACTTTTAATTCAACTGAAAGTGCTCAACGATAAGAAACGAATTTCTTAAAGGGGCTGTATATATATATATATATATATATATATATATATATATATATATATATATATATATATATATACATGAGAGCAAACAGTGAAAAACAAGTTAAAAACCACTTTGAAAAAGAGTTAACAACATATTGAATATGAAAAGGAAACACTTAAAAAGTGGATTATTCTTAATCTGCAGGGTTTCGAAGAAATACTTCCCTTCTAATCAGAGGGTAGGAATTAGCAAAATGCGGGATCGGATTTTGCATACAAAAGTATTTTATCTCACTTGATAACAAAAAAGTGAAGCAGATGGAATATGAAGAAAAGGGTGATTACACGTGGATGGATAGTCTGGTGAAAGGTAAATTATCCAATGACGGTAAAATAAAAAAAATAAAAAAATCTATGAAAGTTAATTGAATTTCTATTCGCACAAGTAAAATCCAAGGAAGTCACGTAATTGGAAGATGGTCCAAAATAATCCAAAAGCCCGAAAGCCATCGAATAATTCACAAATATGTACAAGGAAAAGGGGAAAACTTCTAAAATTATTAATAAAAGAAAAATAAGATATGCGTTTTAAACGGATATCGAGACAAAATATAATTAAGAAAGATAAGTGAAGAGTAAGAGAAAAAATCAGTGCAGAAGAAGCGAAAAAAAATTAAATGGTGATAGAATTAAAAATAAAATAGAAAAGACATATCACAATGACCCAGAGAAAATGATATTAAAAGGCGCTAAAAGTATTAGCCCAAAAGGTAGGTCAACTGAAATGTACATGTTATTACTTAAGAAAATGTCAGCAAGAGTTGTTAAAAGACACTAAATGGAATAAATAAATAAATTAATCAATAAATAATAAGAAATAAACAATAAATAAAAAATAAAATATAAAATAAAAAATATTTATTTAAAGGGGAGAGGATAGCCGGAATCTGCAAATTCCGGATAAAGCAAGTAAGTATGTAAGTAATGTATATAGTAAAATATAAGTAAATATACATACAGGATATGAATGTGTGGATAGATTGATATATTAGATAGATAGTAATATTTAAAACTAAAACGGAAAGTTCAGATAAAAAACCGGCCAAGCAAATAAGAAATACAGAATTAAATAAAGTATGTAGAAAAAAACGATAATATTAAATAAAAATTATATAGCTATCTTAAAGGCTTAAGTAATAACTATGTAATTTCAAAATTACCATAATTAAAGTTGGACTTATGCTAACAGATACAGATCAGTTCGTTTTTTAAATTTATTATATTGTTACTTTGAGGGGAAGTAATTATAGTTATAGTATCGTTTGTGCAGAGGCGACATGACTTAGAGGCTGGAGTATAAGACTTAACTTTTTTACGATAGTCCATTTGATTGAAAAGGGGGTATTATTAGAGCTAATATTTTTTTTATTAAATTGGTTAGAGATGTTCCTTGTTTATTATTAGAATAATGGTTGTTAAAAGAAGAAATTTGGTTTGATATTCTTTTCTTAATTAATGTTGAAGTATTATTAATTTGCTGATTTGTATTAGTTAATTGTTTGAATTTTGCTCATAGTGTTCAACAAAGGGTGACACAATGATTGCACGAGGACTATTTTTGAGGGGATAATGAGTGTTCTTAGTGTTAGGATGGCTGTTAGGGGACATCTTCTTCTTCTTCTTCTTCTTCTTCTTCTAATTATTATTATTATTATTATTATTATTATTATTATTATTATTATTATTATTATTATTATTGCCAGTTGTATGATTGTAGATGCCCGGGCTGCTCGAGTGGTATATTTGATTAGTAACTATATCAGATGGAGGATGGGAAGAAGGATAACTTGAAGAGGAAATATTAGCGTCTCTCATGGGAGGATTGCGTGGAGCTCGGTAATTGTGCATGAATATATAACATTTTTATGGATGCAATCATTATTGAGTGTGCAAGGATGTTTATTATTACAATTACAGTTAGTTTTGGTTTTTATTGGGAAAGAAATTGTTATTGTATATATATATATATATATATATATATATATATATATATATATATATATTTAACAGTTAGACTCATATTCAGGTTACTTATATTTAAAATGTTATGGGTTTAGACTCAAAATTGGTGTAGGAGTTATATAGAGTCTCCAATGGTTAACTCTTTCATCTTTGACCTTTTGGCAACCAAATTAACGCCCCAAAACTGATTTTAGTGCGTTCTGCATGACATGCTACAAAGGCATTCCCACTTTTCAAGGCCAAGAGGTCACTCGAGGATAAGGGTAAAGGAGTGTACAGTAGAAAATTTGACAATAAAGTAATCGTCAGTCATAGAAATTCGGTAAATTTGTTAACATATGGAACGGCTCATCAAAAACTTGAAGACAACCATATTGTAGTCAGGTGGAAAGCAGGAAAACGGAAGATAAATCCATAGGCGTGCAGTTCTAAGACAGAAGCTTTGTTCATGGAATCTACGTTTAGGTTTAGGCACAGATTAAGAGTGATGGAAATTATTGATTGTGTTTTCTGCTAGACGGTTATTTCTTGTGAAAGTTTGGCGAGGGGGGACCATATATTGGTGTTCAATATAACACTTGCCATGAAAATAACTATAAAGCGGAGATAAACTTGCAACATCTCTTATGTTAGAAAGAGGTTGCAGGGAAGAGAAACAGGACATGCCCTACGAGGTTATGAAGTCTATTTTGAACTCTATCAAGGTAGGATAAGTCCTTTCTAGCGGCTCTTGAATATCTTTTATAAAATTTCAAATGTTAAGACCAAAAATGTAGTTTTCTAATGTTAAGACCAAAAATGTACTTTTCAAGAGATCGAAAAGGTCAAATCTTTTTAACTTTGATCCTTTGGCAGCAGGATTTTTTGCCAAAATCCTATTACAAAGCTTGTCAATGCCCGAATATACTTTTTTGCAGTATTTATAATGCTTAGACTTAAGATTGGTTTCAAAATTTGGTAGAGACCGCAGATATAAATTTTCTTAAACTTTGACCCCAATTTTACCCCTCTTAATATTTAGTGTTTTTTGCTCTAATTGAATGAAGATATTAGATCCATGTTCGAGTAACTGACATTAAAAATCTCAAATGTTTAATCTCCAAATTGGCGGAGTTTGGTAGAGAGTTCAAAGGTCAAATCGTTGGACTTTTACGCCTTGACAGCAATATCTCTAGTCTAAAAAAAGATTATTCCCCCCAACTCTCAATACCCCTTACGTCAAATTCTTACTTAGTTGCCTGATGACTGACAGAGTAATTTAGTAGGGAAATATACACAAACAGACACATACACACAACTTCAGAGAGTTTCACTTATATATATATATATATATATATATATATATATATATATATATATATATGTATATACTAGCTGTACCCTGCCACGCGTTGCAGTGGCTCAATTTGGTGTAATGGAAAAATTTAATAAAAGAGAAAATGCATGTTTCTTATATTAGTACCGCAATCCACTGCAAAAAGTGAAAAAGAAGGCGAAACTGAAAAAAATGGTGCTCTTGCAGAATTTGATCTGGATCCTCGAGAGTTTCTGTCAATCATTCATGTTTTGGACTTGACCAACAATCAGTGGATGAAGCCGAACGTAGCAAAAATGTTGAAATGCTAAATGCTTTTTTTTTGTTGTTTTAAAAAATTTGATTTAGTAATTAATATTTGGTTGATGGTGGGGGGAGGGGGGTTACTATACACAGATTCGAAAAAGTCGTCCAAAAACAAATAAATGAAAGCAAAGGTAAGGTAATTTACGTTTCTACCTAATTGGATAATTGTTTAGTGGTTTTATGTAATGTAAAATGTTTAATTGGCTCAAAAACAGAAATGGTCGCGAATTCTGTTGAATACGTTAAGTTTGGGAAAGTAAGTTGAAAACTAAAAACTATACAAAACAGTGTCTGAAACTCACCGAACATATGTTACCATGACATAGGCTGGCATAATGGATAGGTTTCTGACAGTATTTTTCATAGTTTTTTTTTTGTTTTAACTCACTTTCTCTAACTTAACGTAATCAACAGTGTCCATCACCATTTGTAGCTTTCAAATACACCAATAAACACTGTTTTTCGAGCCGACTAAACGTTACGTTAAATGAAAAGGGTTTATATTACTAAACACAGATACAAAGAAGTTGTCAAAAAATAAATATATAACAAATAAATGTTATCAAAGGCAAGAAAAGTAAGTGTTCTACCTAACTGGATAAGATTTTAGTGTTTTTATGTAATGTATAATCGGTTCAAAAACATTCAATGTTTATCGGTATATCTGAAAAATACAAATGGCGACAGACTGTATCGAACATGTTAAGTTTGGGGAAATTTTGGGAAAATGAGTTTAAACTAAAAATGCTGTTAGGAACTCACTCAATATATGTTACCATGATGTAGGCTGGCATATAATCGGTGGTTTTAAACTTTTGCTCGATACAGGTGACGACTTTTAAAAATCCCTTTTAGTGATTACCTGGTTTGAGGATATTTGTACAACTAAACGGCAAATCTGCTAAAAAAAAAACCGGTATTATTTTACTTTAAGGCCCGTTTCACGTTCATATATAACGAAATATTTTATTGTAGATTTCGGTGTGCTAAAAACGAATCTGCAAACCGTTTACGTAGCAAAAAAAAAGTTTTCATGACATTCATGAAATTACTTTTTCGAAAAGTGGGTGATCACTTTTCAAAGTAAATTTAACTTAGAATGAGCACCCACTTTTTGGCCACCTGAGAGAGGGGCATTTTTCTGTTTCTTGGCTAAAAAGTTTTTTGTTTGATTTCTTTTGCATGGTAACCCCCCCCCTGAACTCTGGGACTATTTTCCATTTAACAGCCGTAGCCTTTGTTTACGCTATGCGTAAGCATAAACCAAAGCTGTTTAGCCAATAAACATGGGAAAATATCCCCCCTCTCTCAGGTGGCTAGAAAGTGGGTGCTCATTTTAAGTTAAATTTACATGGAAAAGTGATCGCCACTTTTTCGAAAAAGTAATTTCTTCATATCATAAAAAACAGTTTTTTGTGACGGAAACGGTTTGCAGATTCGTTTTTAGCACACCAAAATCTACAAAAAAAATGTTGTTATTTACGAACGTGAGTACAAACATTTATTTATTTACGTAGGCTTAACTCCTTTCATGAATAAGAAAAGTTTTACTCTTTAAGAATAATAAAAGGAAAAAGTTACTGAACATTTATAAAAGGACTTCTTTTCATGAAGGCCAGAGGAATAGTTGGCCGAAAATTCGTGAAACAACAACAATAAATAAAAATGGTGCTAATGCATAGAGCCGCGCTATTTTTTAAATCATATTTCCACGTTTAAATAACGTTTTACGATATGTTTTTTTATTTTTTTATTTATTCAATTGTAAGGTTAAAGTACAGAATAGGTACAAAACATCCTTTCCTGAGTTTCTATACTGATAGGTTTTTTGAAATTTTTTCACTGGATTATTATTGATTGAACACTAACCAGATTATGAAAAAAAATTGAAAAAAAAAAAATCATTTCAAAATTTGAAAGGGATACTCACTTTTTAGTTACCACGTTCTGGTAAATCGGTCACTTTTTATTTATTTATTTATTTATTTTTCTAAATACGGAAGTGTCTTCGGGAGATATAAAATGGTCGCATGTTGACGAAGCAATGTATCGGGAGGCGTACGGGATTAAAAATTATTGGTAAATTTTTAGATCAGGTCCACCTCCTCAATTTTCTTTTAAATGACGACTTGAAATTGTTTTCGACTATGCTGAATACGAAAATCGCATCGAAATTTTGCAGAAATAAGTAGTTATCAAGATATAAAAAGTTGTATTATGCATTGTAATCTTTGGCGGCCATCTTTTTTACGTGTGTGTATTTGTTTATGGGGCGTGTGCACGTAAAAAGATGGCCGCCGAAGAATACAATGCATAATACAACTATTTATTTTCGCAAAATTTCAATGCAATTTGCGTGTTCAGCATACTCGGAAACCTATAAATGTCGTCATTGAAAGAAAAATTGTGGAGGTGGACCTAATCTAAAAAAATACCAAATTATTAAACATTTCTCCAGCATGTTAGTGAAATTTATAATACTTTAAAAAAATTAAAAAGAAACAAAACAAAAGTTTTGAAAAAAACTCACCTTTCACAAAAACAATTAAAAACAAACCACAAACTGACTAAATAAGTAAAAAAAAAAAATAATTAAAAATCTCGAAACTTTATTTTCATGAAAACAATAAAAAAGTCCTGTTCTCTATTTTTTTTCTTTGAGAAACAAATATATTTCTGACTTACAAATGCGGTAGAGACTCATTATTTTTACTTTCTATGGTTTTGATATACCGCGTTTTTATTGCTTACAAAATGGGTGACTGATTTATCAGAACGTTGTAACTAAAAAGTGAGCACCACTTTCAAATGTCGAAATAATGATTTCTTTTAAAAAAACATTTTTTAATAATCTGTTTAATTAGTGTCCAATCAATAATAATCCAGTGAAAAAAAAATTCCAAAAACCTGTAAGTATAGAAATTAAGCATGGGAGTAATGTTTGTACAACAATGTCGCCTTTCGCACTTTTACAAACATTTTTTTAAAAAAGTAACTAAACCATTTATTGATAATTTGTCACGTGTACAAACATTTATTTATTTACGTAGGCTTAACTCCTTTCATGAATAAGAAAAGTTTTACTCTTTAAGAATAATAAAAGGAAAAAGTTACTGAACATTTATAAAAGGACTTCTTTTCATGAAGGCCAGAGGAATAGTTGGCCGAAAATTCGTGAAACAACAACAATAAATAAAAATGGTGCTAATGCATAGAGCCGCGCTATTTTTTAAATCATATTTCCACGTTTAAAAAACGTTTTACGATATGTTTTTTTTTATTCATTCAATTGTAAGGTTAAAGTACAGAATAGGTACAAAACATCCTTACCTCCCCATGTTAAGAATGACTTTTTAAATAATAACATTATTTCAGCACGGATCACTCTCTGCATGAGTAATCTTATATAGAAAAAAAAAACTCAAAAGCAAGCAACAAACTTTTTTTTGGCCTAATATAATAAAGAAAAGATGTGTAAATTAAAAAATTTGGAAGATAAACAAATGAAATATGTTTTTTTTTGTTTTTTGTTTTTTACTTATCGAGTTAACAGAAAATTAAACCTTTCGTCAATTCGTGGCTGTGAAATGAATCGAACCGGAAGTTCAGTTTTATCAACAGAATAGATTCTCAGAAAGGATAAATAAATATATTTATTTTATTTAATATTTTAATTTTAATTAGGTAAATTTATTTTAATAACATAAAAACATATCTCGACTCTAAAAATGGGTTGTCTGAAAATTTCAAATAAATTGGTAACGTATAAACATGGTTTTATTTCTTTAGAACGAACCAACTTTTCATTTATATATATATATATATATATATATATATATATATATATATATATATATATATATATATATATACACGCATATATATGCGTGTGTGTATGTGTAGAGTTAATATGACATGAAATAAATTTAATTAATGAATATATGGTTGACATTATTAAATATTAATCTTCAATATGAAGTTCTTGATTAGTGCTTATTATGTAATCTAATATATAATATGTAATATTGCAATATAATGTTATTGAATATTGATATTCTATATGTAAATATTAGTAACAATGTGAATATTTTTTAAATAAGTGTGTAATATTTCTCTTGTAATTGTGAACTGTCCTTTTATGTGTAACCTTCTTTAAATTAAACAAACATATATTTACAGAAAAGTATCATTTCTACGCCAAAAATACTTATAATAATACAAATACTCCAGCTATGACGATTATTACTGATAGTGCTTCCCAAATTCATAGCATTTTTTATGTTTATAATAATAAGCATAACATAATACTACTAATCTCCCTAAGTATATGATACATTTCTCCACTTCAAATACCTGTTGGAAGATGTTTACTCTGGGACGCCAAATTAGCTATCAATGTCTGGAAAATAAGGGAAGTATTGCAACAATGAAATGCGTCGAAGAATATCTCCCTAAAACACGTTTCTCTATTTCTAGCATAGTCATACTCGTTTCTCTATTTCTAGCATAGTCATACTCGCTTCCTCCCGTGAATTACATCGGGTTTATCAGCACGACATCACATTTCATAAGGTAGTTAATGTATTCACGAAATATATGACTTGCTATTTCCTTATTACTAAGTGATCCTAATAGATTCCACTATTTCGAATTGTAGTCTGACATTTGCTTAAGTTATTGATAGCATACCGTGCATTTTTATCAATTGAGAAGACATATCATTGGTCTATCATCAGTTAGTTATATAGTGCTGCCTGTTATTCGGTCACGCTTAATTTTCAATCAGGATTTTACTCGCAGAATGCTGACGTTAAGCTAAACCTCCCGGCAATAGTGTTGGTCAGCCAAAATAGACTGACATTTATGTCCGATTGCTATTTACGATCAAGAAACACCGAAATCGATGTCAGCCGACAATCAAATACACTGGCGTTAATTCAAACTATTTTTTAAATATTGTCTTTGTTAGACAATCTTTCTACTCTAACATTTTCTCTTCTCTCTTCCGGCTTAGTTTTGGATTTTTTTATGGTTCTCTGTTTTCCTTACTGTACTTATATGCAAAAAATTAAATAAAACATAAACGGAAATTGTGTTGCTGAACATAATAATAGTTTTCCTGTAGATGTGATCCTTAATAGAAGTCCTTTGCAATATGTCTTGGTAATATGCCTTGTTTGGGGTTAATAGTATTTCAAATAATCACATCATTTTATGTTAATGGTTGATGTATTATTTTAGACAAATCGTTTAATGCATCGACTTTATTCTTCTTTTTGATTTGTTTGGAGAAGTAAAGTTCGCCATTTTTGCTTGTATTTGAGGGGCTATATTTTTAATTAACTTCACATATCACCCTTCATGCTATATGAATAATTGAAATTCTAAACGAAATGGAGTCATATGTTTGCATTTTATTGATGCTTCCTTATTGGCAGAATGTTATCGCTATTTCGGAATACTGCCCAATTACTTACATCGCGTCCATATTAATTTATCAATAACATCTATATACTAGGTGGCAAAAATAAGTTTGCGGGCTTGTTTCTTATAGGCCTTTTTTATATAATAACCCCATGCCAATCTAATTCCCTTTCGAAGTAATCTCCTGCCCGTTTTATACCGTTCCAACAATTTGTATGAGGATGTCAATGGCCTGCTTTTCATTGCCTGTGTCGTCTTCTCAATTGTCACCATGTCTACCTTAAGCTTAGAAAACAACCAAAAGTCACTAGAAGTAAGGTATGGACTATAGGTAGGATCAGAATCTGTCTTGATACCGATCTTGATCAAATAGTCTGTCACAAGGATGGAGTTATGAACTGGGGCTTTGTCCTGATAGAAATGCCACTGCCCCGATTTTTAAAGTGTTGGCCTCTTCTGCCGGCATCTTTTTTTCTAAACGTCCTCTATAAAATGTAAACGTAGTATCTTTGTTGACTGTCCGTCCAGTCTCAGTGCGTGTAGATCATATTCGTGTTGTCCAAAAATTGGGCATCCAACATTTCTGAATGGATTTGCTCTGTCCTTTCTTCTAGAATCATGTATGATAACAATTAGGCCAGCTTGACACGCTCTTTACACACGTTTTGAAGACTACCTACTCTTTACATACTGTGAATAATTTGCACATTTGTGCACGTTAGCAAAGACATCAAAAGCCGATGACTCCCACGTAATAATTTTTCAATTTTGACTATTTAGTTTTAGCATTTTTTACTTACAAAAGTCAATTGTTAAAAAAAGCACGATACTTGCATAGGCATGTCCTAGTCTGATTTTTTAAATTTTTATAAAGATATTAATACACGGCAACGTCGGCAACATATTCCAATATCTCTATAAAACTAGGGATGTGAGAGTTAGGACAACACCAAACAAATTTTAGATCTACGTATACGAATTTAGTATATAAGATATTCAGATATGTGGAAATGTGTTAATCGGTTTTCATCCGAAGAAAATGCTGCTAAGAGATTCAAATCAAAAGTATTTTCGCAGCCGTGAATCTGACAGATTCTTTATGTCAAGAATTTTTTCTAAAATATTTTTTATAAAATCCGTATCAAGCTGATGTAATAGTAATCCTACTTGACTCAAGGTATTTTGGAATTAGTTTCGATCTTAGCTCGAGTGTTTATTTTGATTTACACTTAAAGACGTGTTTAGTAAACACATAATACTCGTATGCACATTATTAGTTTCTTTCCCTTTTTACTTCATTTTTAGTGGCACTTAACGTAATGATTAAGGCGACCTGCTAGTACATAATAAAGGTACATTAAAATATATCTGAACAGCACTTCTTGAAGAATAACTGCGAATGATAATCACAATATTAATATATAAAAACAGTATAGCAAAACATGGTGTACCTTATATCACATGGAATAGTCAGACACGAGAAGTATGGCTTATCATTGATAGAAAAACAGATTGTAAATATAAGCAATTTAAAGTGTTCCATTGTTTAATAACAGAGTTTGATGAGCAGCTTTATACATGTTCACTATATATTTATTGACTCAAGCAGATTGTCGCTAAACTAAAATCTAGATTGTTTTGCGCGCGAATGATTCACAGGCGGTAATCAGCCAAGTCTTAAAAGCGACACCATTTAACTATTACGAATTGTTTCATCCGCATTGGACCGATGAATTGCTTTGGAGGCAAAACAAAAAATGCAGTCCTGTTAGATTGGTAATTCTCGTTATGCTGATGTCAACGGAGCTGAAAATTGAATTTTACATGTTCTCCACACAATCATTAGTCTCACTGTGATTTACTGTACCTATTAACCGAATGAAACATGTTCACATAACCAGAACACCGCTGAGATGCATTTCTCTGAAAGATTTTACGTCTTGAATCAATAGCGTTTTTAATACGCTATATGTTTCCTTGGAATTTGTAATTACAAAACAAAACTAATATTTCTAAAACAAACAGATTAAAAGCAGAAAATTAAAGTAGTAAAGTAAATTAAATAAAACTAACTTCATCAGAAAAAAAACAATTACTTTTATATTGCAATGTATTAAATGGGTGGTAGAAATTTACAAAAAAAAATAAAATAGCTGAACTCCTTTACAATGTACATATACTATTTGTATAATAAACAACATATAACAGATATATAGGAAACAAATGGGTGCATCCATTATATGCATAGGCTATATATATATATATATATATATATATATATATATATATATATATATATATATATATATATATATATATATATATATATATTAAAGATTAAAATCCGACGATGAAAATTTTATACAGAAAGAAACAAAAAAATCCCCCATGATTCCTCTGTTCTGTGATTTTTGTTAAGACGACTGTATTCAAATATAATAGTTATGGATATATATATATATATATATATATATATATATATATATATATATATATATATATAGGTATATATATATATATTTATATTTATATATAAATATATATATATATATATATATATATATATATATATATATATATATATATATAAATATATATATATATGGCTGGCTGAAAAATGGGACGCTCGTTCTTTGTTTGTTTACAAACAGGCGGTTTAAGCACTGTAAAAAGTGGTCGCGGATGTCTATTTAAATAGATATTCCGACCCGTTATTTGCGGCGTCGCTTCTGTGGTCGTGTGGGAGAACTGCCGACTGTCAACACGACGGTTCTAGGTTCAATCCTTGGATTGGGAGAGGTGCTAGTCTAGCGACACTGATGAGTTGTGATACAATTTCTTGTCTTCTATTTATCGTATTTATTTCATACTTGAATGAGTTGTAAGTTATTTTTAATTCGAGAGTACTATAGTTCGGTTTGTAGGTAATATTAGTTTATTATAAGAGTATTCTCACTGTTGTGGAGTAAACTCTCGACACCTATTCATGAGTACTGGACCCCTCACTGAGTGTAAGTGAAGAGTATTGTTACTTTCAAGTCAGATTATGTTACATCACAGAACTTAATGAGTCAAGTATGCATTAAAAGCTGTCGAACAGTTTACTACTAAAATCACTGTAATTGTTGTGTGAATTTTCAATAATGTCCAAAACACCTTTTGTTATTCGTTTTAAGTCAATGCTGGTTCGTCTTGTCTGACATATAAGTAAGCGATAAATGAAAGGTTTCAACAGGGGCACTGATAATATTGTGTGAAGTATTTTTTTTAATTTTTCTTTTTTTGTAATCAAATGTTTCTGTAGTCTAACTGATTGCATTTCTACAAAAAGCTTATACAACTTCCTTTGTCTACAGCATATGCTTTTTTTCACGTAGCTTATATGAATATTTTTCGCGGATGAGTATCCGATCACGAACTTCTCCATCACAAATGTTTACTGCGTTAGATTTTAATTAAAATGGGGTATCTTGAATTCAAATTTTCGATTCAGTTTCCATTATTAACTAGTGTTCTCTATTCGTTTCGTCATTTTTCCAATCTTTCTCATTTTTTGAGCAGGTATCTTGAAGGCATTAAGACTGGCTTTAATTAAATCCTAGTAATGCCTATTTGAGTTGTTCTGGGGAGAATTTTTAGTTTAAAGTTAACCGTAATACAGTTGCTTTGGTAGCTTCACATCCTGCATCCGAAGAACGTATGCTTCATAACATCGTTTCAATTCTTAAACATTCAGCTTCTTTCTATTTATACAATACTAGGTGTCAATTGTTGGAAAAATGGGTTAAGTACAAGCGCCGTGTTGTCGAGCACTCTGATGAGTAATGTAAACCAGAAAGTAAACAGGTAGAGTACACTGATTTTGATTTTGTCAGATATCAATTGACCACTCCTGTTCTACTCTTCCAAGTATTGAGCCGATGGTTTGAATGCGAGACCGAATCACTGCATGAATTTAAACTTCACACAGATTTTTAGTTCGGTGTAGTAGGGAACATCACTTTGTTTCCTCGTTATGCTATCCTTTAGGGGAAAGCCTCACATGCTGCTGAACAAAATTATATTATATAATATTCGTAATGGGACACATAATGCGTATTATAAGTAGAAAGAGTTCTCTTACCAAGTGAATTTATTAAACCTTCTAAGATTGAATTCTTTGGCATTTGTCTAAAAGCAAAAAAAACAAAAAAAACTTTGTCTTTGAATACATATTTCGAAGCATTGCCAAGTACATGGGAATAGATTTACAGCCTTGTTTCATGCTGTTAAACATAATAATTGTCCATTGAAAGTAGGACGGTCCTTCATGTTCCTGTGAAATTCTATAAACATTGTGACTAAAGAAGGTTGAGCACATTCCTCAAAATAATTACAGAAAAGGCGTCGCAGTAAACGATGTCAAACGCTTTTGTAAAGTCAACGAATATTTGAGACAGTTGCATTTGCATTTAATATCATATAAACCATTCTTCTACCAACAGTGAAAACACATCACATGTTTCAATCAGCTTATCTAACAGGAGTGGCTTCAACCTCGTCTTAACCGATTGAAAAATGTGTTCTCTCAGGGTGTTGATCACAATCAAATTGTGTGCGTTTTACATCGTAAAGAGAAGCTTCTGTAATTTATCTAATCTTGTGGGACTGGTGATAACAACGATATCTTTCTGATCAACATATACAGTGCATTGCCTACATGTCTTACCCTTGGTGAAACAACTCAATGGATATACAGATTAAGCCCTTCCATGTTTTCACAGTTTCCACCGGCGAAATCGCCGTATCAGTTAAATGTAACTTCTCAATACAATAAAGAAAATCTCGACAAATACACTACTGATATTTTGACCAATAAACAATTATTGGAACACCAAATGAACAAGCGCTGTAGAGAGCGCTCTCTGACTAAAGCGGAATCTTTGATGAGATTTTATAGATCTTTAAAAAGTAGACGAACAATAGGATGCACTTTAATCTATTGGCCCGCTTCAGGAGGTCATGTTGATTGTTCGTGTCTTTCTGGATATAAGCAGAGTTAATCCTTGCAGATATACTGGCCATGATTCTTTATTCTGAAAGCCTTTGTCTTTTATAGCGTCTAATGGCCTTATATTTTCCTTCAAAGATTGTCATTCAAAAGTGTATCCTTGGAAGACTGTTTAGTCTTTACAGAAGTCTTCATATCTTGCTTATTGTCATCAAATAATTCTTCACATTAAAGATATATATATATATATGTATATATATATATATATATATATATATATATATATATATATATATATATATATATATATATATACACGCAAACTCATCTCATCCTTGCCCAGTCGTATAATGCGCTTAAATATACTAATATATAGATTAATGCAAATTTCGTATTTATTGTCATATTATATTGGACCTAATATATAATAATGATATCTGCATAAAATTATATAGTAAACACAAACCTTTCTCCTTGTAAACACCCCGGATATCTTAGCATTAAGTTAAACAAACCTTACCTCCTCCATTCCCTCTAACCACTGTAACATGCCTGGTTATCTCCCACTCTACCGTAAGGACTCGGACAGACATATCCATGGGCGTGGAGTCTATATTCGTAACACCCTCCCCCTTACTAGATAAATAAAACTAGAATCAGACGACCAGGCCTTTATCTGCTTCAGACTAAATATGCAGCACAATATTAGCTACTTGTATTTTCTCTACCGCTCTCCCTCAAACCAATACTGTACCCTTATACACAAAGTCTCAGACAGCATAGATATAACACTCGCCCTCGATACTAGCACACAAATACATGTATTTGGTGACTTCAATGTCCACCACAGTAACTGGATAGGATTCTCTAATCACACAGACGTAGCTGGTAGCACAACATATAGCTTCTCTATGCCCCATTCCCAATCTCATTTGGTTACATTCCCGACACGTTTCCCAGACCAGCAAGATCAACATGCCTCACTTCTAGATCTCTTTCTGACAACGGATCCTGATGACTGTACAACAAATGCCCACAGCCCACTCGGGAATGCTGATCACGCTGTGATAATGGTAGAAATCAGCCTAAATTCTCGCCCTAAAACTGTAGACCGACTACTCAAACCACTGAGGTATTACAAAAAGGTTGATTAGGAAACCGCCAGGGAACTGATCAGAGATGTCCCATGGCAAAATAGCTTTACTCTTCCAGCTGAACAGTGCGCAAATTAGACAACTGAATGGTTCAAAACTGCAATTGAAGCACATATCCCGGCACGGAAATTCTATAGCAAGCCCACTCTCCCCAATGGTTTACTTCTGCTTGTGCAGCTGCCATTGCTCAAACGCAACATGCGTTTCGCAGATTCAACCGACATAAGTCCAGCTCAAATAAACAGAATTTTATAGGAGCTAAAAATAATTGTAAGGGAGTGATAGAGACAGCTAAGACAGATTACTCAGAAACCACCAGAAAACACATCGAAACACAGAAATTAGGAAGGGAGTAGTCACCAACAATGTGTATATTTTAAAAAAAAGCAAACGCCAACCCAAAAACTTAAAACACATACTAACTTCCTGAAAACTCGTCCCACATACTAGAAAAGGAGTTACAAAATGCAACAAACCGCAATGTAAAGTATGTGACATAATATTAGAAGGTAACACATACACATTCAAAACCCAGCACAAACATTCAAAATAAAAAAGGATCTAAATTGCACCTCCAGAAATGTAGCATATGCACTAAGATGCACAACATGCAACAAATCCTACATAGGCGCCACCAAAAATGTCAGCAATAGAGTGGCCTTACATTAGAGCAACATCAAATTGCAGATAACAGACACCTCTATGTTTCAAAACACGTACACACATGTAGTGGAAACATCTTCAAAATAATGCCGATCTTCCAAACAGACAATTATTTTAATTTACTGACACAGGAAAAAGACTTCATCACCAGATTCACTCCTGAACTGAACAGAACCTAATACCATCACACAAAAACATGAAATGCAAGGTACACTCGCATGCACACGCATACACATACACATATACACACACACACATAAATCAGAACCGACCCATTAAAACACACACACGTGCGCGCATACAAACACACACAGACATAACACCCCTATCTCTAATACAACACACTGAACAATATCAACCCTACTTAACCTCGAAACCAACAACACTAGAAGACACCTAGAACCATAGTATAATACCTGTTCCAACACCTCGCTTCCTTCTCAGTCAGGGGAGGAGAACCCCCGTCATGACTGAAACGACTATCATCCCTTCTATCATCCCTCTCCCATACTTACACCCCTTCCAATTCCCCCCACTGGGGAACAAAATTTTCCCACACTATGAACCGATCCTGGTATTGGCCATACCCACATGGGGAGACAAATAAATAGAAACATTAAAAAAATCCCCTAATTAAAATACACCCCTCTTTCTAAACAAACATGATATAAGACTAAAACGAAAAATCACAATACTAAAATCCAAGAATCCAAAAATAAATATCAAAATAGAATGAAAGCACCCCTACCCTTACTTCAGAAGAGCCAGTCCCCCCTCCCCACACATACACATTAGTAATGACCTCGGACCACAGCCGCCTTCCTAAGGAAGCAAATATCCCCAAAATACTATAAAACAATATACACATTCCCAAACCAATAAAAGCAAACACATACACGCACACACACGCGCACACACACACATAAACACACACGCACACACACATACACACCCCCTACCCACCCTAAAGGAAAAGAAAAAAACATTAGCAGAAAGAGACAGCGACTACAGCGAGGTTAACACCTCCCTGGACAAACAAAATAAAAAAGCAATAAAAATTCAGCTTACCAATGTATAATAAACACTTACAAACCTCCACTACTTGGAAAAACTTCAAACTAACCACGAAAATCGCCATTTTTACACATTTGAAAATAATTTCTGACGAGGACGCATCACAGACCGTCTGAAACGCGCGTAAACGATTTCAATGACTTAAAACATTATTACAATGATCCAAACATAATCCTCAATGAAAAACCAAGACACGGAATAATAAAATAATGTTTAAAAAATACACATTGTTGCTGACTACTCCCTTATTTAAAAAAAAAAAAAATATTTATATATATATATATATATATATATATATATATATATATATACATATGTATATATATATATATATATATATATATATATATATATATATATAGTAGACATGAAACGTGTTAAATTATCCAAATTTAAAGGCCATTGACTTCAAATATGTACTTATGCCAAATTGATTGTTTAATATAGTTACATTTCTACACATTGTTTCACTTAATAATAAACCTTATTCTAATCTCTATTTATTTCTAACTTTGCATCCTCCGGGGAACCTTCTGGAGAAGTGTTGTTTTGAAGCGACTTATTAAATCACGAGAGTGTCCTTATTTTACATCGAATGACTACCATACGTTATTTTTTATTATAGAGTTTCGTACGCAATTCTAACTAGATTGACGTAATATTTCCAAGGGCAATTTCAAAAATAATGTATAATGACGGTCGCTAATAGATAATTATCTCTATTAATCCGAAACCGCACTTTTGATGACTAAAATAATCTTGCATCGCTCTATTTTATCAGAACAAAAATCCATGCTTGGTTTCAAGCAGATCGCTAAGTAGTATAGCTGTTACATAGGGGTACCTATTAGGGACACATTAACGGGACATGTATAACGGGGTGCAAGACATATGGCGATGATAATGAGGGATATATATATATATATATATATATGGACATAGATAATTCTTGCTAATACATATTATAGGAGGGGGCAACACTATTTGTGATAGAGGGGTACATTACTTCTAAGGGTTGTACATAGTTCGTAACAAGATGATGATAAAACACATTTACCTTTTTGTTGTAAAGAATGTCGACACGAGACAACAGTTACCATCAAAGTTGGTGTCTTTATTCTTCAATCGACCGATCGGAGATGTCAGGAATTCAAACTTTGATTTACATGGTCTATTTTCCTCCCTTCGCTTCTAAGTGGGTCTCATCTCCAACTGACTATCACCGTGTGTGCTTTGAATATCTGATCCTCATAAACCTTTCAATTTTGAACCCTCAAATTCCTATACTGAAAAATATCCGTTTGTTTTTGACAGCAGAAGGGTGGGTTTCAAACGTGACTATATAAAGTGGATTTACAAATGATTGTCCAAACACACTTTTCGCAAACAAAGAATCCTCAATCTAATCCAAACCAATTTTTAAACAATATATTTTACCTCGCATTGTGCATTTTTTAAACTGACATAGTTTATATTCAGATTTCTAAAAGAATGCACAATCGACTCTTTTTCCGACATAAATGATATTAAATTATTTCTAATAGAATTAACAATGAAATTGCTAACATTCCATTATCTATTATTATCTTTTAAATTTGCCTACAAGATTCGATTCTAGCCTCATCCTAATACAATTTTCACTTATTTAGTATGTCTTCTTACTTACATAATAAGGGGCAGCCCTTTCACTTAGCATAGGGAAAATGTCAAACAGGCGGAAGATAGATAGGTTATAAAAAGGAAGGGTTGTAAAGAGATAGCTTCGAATTTGGGAGTATCAAAACCAAAGCAAAATATGATGAAAGTAAAAATCAAATAGATAAACCCCATAATTTATTATACCATACCTGTTCACACTTAAACACTTATCACAATATTCTGTGGATCTATATTAAAAAAAACAAACTTGTTAAACTTCGTGATATATTTCCATTCTATGGAGCTCAGGCGCGAACGAACACCCCGTAATTTTATTATACCCTATTTCTTCAATTATCAAAGTATATTTACGCAGATAGACATGAAAATCTTTATTAAAGTGCGTGCCTATTTCCATTCTATGGAGGCCCAGTGCGAGCGCAGACCCCACAATTTTATTATACCATCCCTATTAAAGTTAAAACATACTTATAAAGTATTATTATGAACATCTATATCAAAAACACTTGTAAACGTTTTTTTTTTTATTTCTTAAATTTGTTATGCCCATACTTTGTGGACCAGGCGCAATTAAATAAATCATCATTATGCCAGATCAAACATACCCATTCCTGTGTCTCTATACATCTTCTGTCATATGCAATCAGTTTTTTAAAATAGTTGACCATATAGGACCCTATTCGTGACCAGACACACACAGAGACACATACACACACATTCAGCTTTATATATATATATATATATATATATATATATATATATATATATATATATATATATATATATGTTTGTATATATATATATATATATGCGTATGGTATCGAACTGAGTTAATATAAAATACGCACTTATAAGGAACACGTTTTATCATTCTGAAGAATATAAATCCATTGTATATCTAGTAATTTGTATTCTTCCCGTGTGCACCCGAAGCAGACATTTAAACGTTTGCACTAAAAGCAAACCTATCTTATCAGTGTGTGTTGACAGGGCAAAAAGACCCATTTACTGAGTAAATATATGAACGCTACTTTAAAATAAAGAACACACCGGAATCCTTTTTTATCCAATCGACTCTCAATCAAAATCAATAAATTCCTGAAAGAAGTGTATTACTTTTACGAAAAATAAATATCCATCAAGTGCTTAAAAGAAGTCAACGATACATAATAGCAATGATAACCCGCGTGGAATTAGTAAACACTCATGAAATTGTAATTTCTGTATCAATACGATGAGAGTCATTTGTTATTCTTTCTCAGAAAAGATAGGTCAATTCAAGGCACACGTTTGACGATTGTAAATAACCACAATTCAGAAAGATACAGACGGACAAATCCTCACAGAGAAATGAGTTAAGTCATTAGAAATGGCTTTCCAAGCTTACAAATAACAAACCAAAAGCGTGGCTCGTATAGATAATGCACTTCCTTAAAAACTCTATTCTTGTAGAGGTTGTAGGTTCTATGTTTAGAGTTGACGACACTCAAAATGCAATTTGGAATTACTTAATATTTAACGTAGTCGTGACTGATAAAACAGAAACGTTATTCCTCTGTAGATTAAATAAATGGTACTGTCGAAATTCAGGACATATTCTTGAGTTCGACAAACAAGATGATCAATTACTACAGAAAGATTCTCTTGTTCGAGAGAAAAAGTTTTCACTTTTGCAAAATACAAATAAAAAATGCCGGGGGTTCTATCGAGCAGAACGTTGGGTAAATAACAGTCAAGGTTAGTAGAGCAGTTCAAAGAATCCAACTATTGATAATAATACATTAATATTAATAATTATAAATTATTTTTAATAATAATAAATTAATAATAATACATTTTAATGCTTAAGCGTACACTGTTGACATCAGTTCACCCTCGAGGTATTTAATATTATGTTTTGGTTGGTAGTTTCGTGTATGCTTTTGTGTCATTATAACATTCTCGTAGAAAAGTCATTTCAGTCAATAATAAGACGCGTTGCATTTGTGTTTTATCATTGGAACATTTTCCCAGGGACGCCTACATCAATTTAAGGGTCGAGTAAAGTATTCCGCCAGTAGTCCTCAAACAATTATTATTTCGATTTTTGAAGAGATCGTGTAGTATAAGTAATATTATTGTTATAAGACAATCCTTTAATGGATTTCCTTCTAAGCGGGAATATAGTACATACACAAATAAGTGTCGCAATTGAATATAATTAGAACACTGAATACTTACATAAAATATGCATGCTCATATTCTGCTGTAATCAATAACCTATATGAAGTCAAAGGTATGCAGTTGGTTATTACAATCGAAAATAAAATGTAAAGTTGTGTTACATAGTCAAGGATAGAAGAATGATATAAATTATTCTCCGAACGGCACCAGATAAACGTATAGATCGTATGCATTGGTGTTTAGCCATGGGATGTGATATCGACGTATAAACTGAGTGATATTGTATCAGGAAGTAATCACACGTGTATATATTACAGTTCACATTTACATAAAGGTATAATATTTTATAAGAAAAATAATATATGTTGCATAGCTTTGCTTTCTCGAAATGGTTTTTCTATCTTCTCTGCTGGATTTGTGATAAACATGAAATGACCACACCATAACCAATAGAGATGTCTTTTTGCCTTATTTTGTGAAACCGCAGAACAATAATATATATTTTTAAAATATAAATAATTTTAGCTGTGCCCATAGTATTCAAAGGGAGTATTCAGTACGGATATACATGCTTGTTCTTTACAGCCAGTTTCCTGGGTTTTTTAAGGCACCACTTTCGTTACCTAACTCCAACTCAAATTCTTTCTCTACCCTTCACGACCTCTTGACCTCAGTTCCGTTACGGCATTAATCAAAAGAAAGACAACGTGCGGAGTTCTACGAACGTCTACACAAGATTATTTTTTTAGTTAACCTAGCTAATTTATGTAAACATCCTAAGCTAAAACACGTTGCTATACTATATTCTATAAACAATAAATAACTCCCAATGTAATCTATGTTAACAATGTCATTGGATATATATATATATATATATATATATATATATATATATATATATATATATATATATATATATATATATATATACATATATATACATATATATATACACATATATGTATATATATATATATATATATATATATATATATATGTGTGTGTGTATGTGTGTGATTGTTGAGCTGGATTAAATCCGACGATATGAAATAAAATGGAGGTGGGAGGACCTGGATACTCAACGTTTTGCCCGATTTATGCAGGCTTCTTCAAGAGGGATGGTCATTGACGAGAGAGTCGGAAGATTGGGGCTATATATCCTGATGGGGGAGAGCAACGTGTTTTCTTCATGTAAATTAGATGTCATATATACATATATATGTATACATTTTAAGAGAAAAAAATTATAGTAAATTAGTGTAGTGGATTACGTCTAAAAGTTAAAATATGTATATATGACATCTAATTTACATAAGGAAACCACGTTGCTCTCCTCCATCATTATATATAGCCCCAATCCTCCGATTGTCTCGTCAATGACCATCCGTCTTGAGGAAGCCCGCATAAATCGGGCGAAACGTTGAGTATCCAGGTCCTCCCACCTCCATTTTATTTCATATATATATATATATATATATATATATATATATATATATATATATATATATATATATACGGATATATCGATAACAATCCTTTAACTTTTAACCACGTTATTATCTAACACTAGTATGTTAATATTAAATGTTAATATGTATACATATAACTATGCAATATAGTTTCGGGCAGTTTTTCTTAACATATTGTGTCATAACAATGTCGGCTTAATCAGTGAAAATACATGGGTGATATATTTTCCTCACATATTTTACCGCCTTTACAGTTGTTGAAATTTTATTTCAAATACCAACGTACAAAGCGAATTAAAGAAATGTTTGGCGAATCAGGCATGATATTTGAAACTTACTTATTACTTAATAATTCTAGTATTTAAGAGCATAATAGTGCTCAAAATTTTGTTTAACGATTTTCAGCTGTAGAAGGCATGGGACGTGTTACGGAAATGCATAGCCGCATCAGATATTTGGTTGTAAAATTATACAAAAGTTACTATATGAGAGAATAATCAAACTTAAGCATGCCATACTGTTTAATATTTTTCTAGTTTACGTGACTAGAAATTTGATCAATCCGTACAAGCATTAACATTTGTTTTAATTTGCATTCCACAGCAATATTACATTTCGAACATATAGAAAATGAGGTGTTCAAAATGATATTTCAAATTAGAAATATTCGAACAGAAAAAAAAATGATGCATACATAAGAGTGTTTGCAGCTTATATCTGGGTCATCAAAGAAAATTTGATTTCTTATATAATTGTGGCAGCAAAAAAAAAATAATAATATCACTTTTAAAATTAAAGACGAAATATGTTCTGACAGGAAAATCGTAGACGCATCAGAAAATCCGTTGCAAATTACATATGGCATAACAGAAAATGTTTCTACTAAAAATTCAACGCGACACCATGCTAAACCCACACACAGACACAGACACACACACCCACATACACACACATATATATACATACATATAAATATATACATACATACATATATATATATATATATATATATATATATATATATATATATATATATACAAATATATTGTTCAGAATTTTACCGTATTTCTCATTGGATGTTTACCATTTCCTGCTTTCTAAATCTGATTGAAACCTATAATCTGTCACTCATTGCTAAATAATTTTTAATGCAAGAACACTAAACTTCATATTTGGAGTTTGCTTTAATGCATTAACCTGCAAAATTTATTGTATATTTTGCAAAACATTTCATTCTGATGAGAAGAATTGCAAACTTAGGAAACTTCATGGAAGAAAATTAGTTTTTTCTGTTTATTTGTACTACATGTCGGGCAATAAAAAATTGCATACCTTCCTATATAATGATCGTTTTTGTATTGTTTATATGATTGTATTTTCAATAACAAGATAGTTTATATATATATATACATATATATAAAGAGAGAGAGAGAGTGAGAGAGAGTAAGAGAGAGATAGAGACGTCCCTCTATATCCCATTCATTATTCTATGTATTTATTTTTTTTAAACGGCATACATTTTTATTTATATCTTTATTGATTTCAACAAATAAGTTGCAAACCGATAAACAACTTTTCTAATATTTGTCGTCTGAGGAAAAAAATATGCACTGAAAACACATGGGTTAAGAAAATACATTTATCCAATTGTATTCTTTGTATTTAAACTATAAAAATATAATATTAGAAGAGGAACTTTTTAAAATCAAAATATTTAAATACATGTATGCGCATATATATATATATATATGTGTGTGTGTGTGTGTGTGCGTGCGTATAGATATGCATATACATATGAATGTGTATATATATATATATATATATATATATATATATATATATATATATATATATATATATATAAAGGAATAGCCCGTATTATGTATTTATCAACGTTTCGTCTTTATCTCGAGACTTTCTATAGATGAATGAGATTTAAAAAAAAATGAAAAGCTTTGCAAAATATACAATAAATAAACAAATATACAATAAATAAAAAAGGATAAATAACACATATACAATAGATATAAAAGAATGAAAGGGTTTGCAAAATATACAATAAATTTAATGCAGGTTAAGAGAAAACGTTGATGAACACATAATACGATTTGGTCCTTTTTATTTCTCTATTGTGTCGGAATACTATTTCCACTATTTTCATCATATATATATATATATATATATATATATATATATATATATATATATATATATATATATATATAGAGAGAGAGAGAGAGAGAGAGAGAGAGAGAGAGAGAGAGAGAAAGAGACAGAGTCATCCAATTTTCAACTATTTGTTAAACATTTGTACCGGCAATAATCGGCCCACCCTTCAATGATGATTCTCTACGGGATGAAACACTGATGCTTGTAAGTATATAAAGATGTTATATAGTAATAAAAATATCAGCTACTTTAAGGACGCATTTCTTTCTTATTGTTGAATAATTTATAGTTGAAACAAAAATCTGTCACTTTATCTCCCATGTGAAGATTATAATGGTGTTATCATTAGATCACTCTGAACGAATGTCCCGACATTTAAAAATAAATGTTTTAATTTCAACGATATTTCTCGCGCTGGAGGTTGCCTGTGAGGTTGGTTCCTTGCTTATAGAGTAATGGATGACTTCGTTGAAGGATTTATTTTCTGCCGAATACCAAGAACCTCTCCTTACAGGATTTAGCGGGCACTTTCGATTTTAAGTTCAATATCCTTTTTTTGCAGAATCAATATAAAATTTACCTATTTCTATGTATATGACATGATTTAAAAACTTTAAAAACATGTAATTTAATCTTGCAGGTTTATTATCTATAGCAAATCAGGTGCAAACCTTATATAATAGTTGCTATTTGTTTCCTCAGAGAAGATGCATAAACATCGAAAACTCGTGGGTTAAGGAAATATATTTTACTATACTTTAATATTTGTCTTGCATACAATCAAATTTCTATATTTGAAATTTAACTTTTTCAAATAACAAATTTTAAATTCCCTAATAAGGATTTATTTGCTCTATCTAGTATATTGAACAATATTGTTTAGCTGGGTTTTATATAAAGTATTACATCCAATAACATTTTGTAAGACCGATAATCACTGGATTCGCACGCCTGTAGATTTATTGTATTTCATTATTCTGAATAATTATATATATATATATATATATATATATATATAAATATATATATGTACATATATATGTGCGTGTATATATATATATATATATATATATATATACATATATTTACCATATAATATATGTTTTGTTTAACTTTGACCTCTATTATGACACATTAATATACATTTTCTGGGTTCAAATTATATTATTAAGTTAGATCCATGTCCAAACAACCTATATCCAAAATTCATAGTGTTTAGACCCAAAATTGTCAGAGAAGTTTGGAAGAGTACTCAAAGGTCAAATCGTTGAACTTTGACCCCTTAACAGCTAAATTTCTGACCGAAAAGGGATTACAAAGATTTTCCAAAATCTTAGTACCCTGCATATAAATTTTCGAATCTGTAGACTGAAAATTGACAGTTATTGTGCAAGGAAATGTACATAGACACAGGGACAGACACACATACACACAGACAGGCAGACAGACACACAGGAACGTTCACTTATATATATATATATATATATATATATATATATATATATATATAGAGAGAGAGAGAGAGAGAGAGAGAAAGATTGATATAGTGTCCGTAAAAACAAAGTCCGCACTTGTAATTTTCCAAAAACTGCAACTTTAAGCAAAATCTAATGCATCTGTTTAAACAACCTATACCTCATTTGATTCGTCATTTATTCCTTTATAAGTTTACCTGTTTATATATACTTTTAATTGAAATATTCTAGTGTTCACGTCAATTTAAAAAATAACTTCAAATCGAGGAGGCAAAAAGAAAGTCCACAACAACAAATTCGCTAAAAACCAGCTTTAATTATCGCCCCTAAATCAGTGTAAATTATCCACCAACAGGCAGCAAAGCGAGTCTAATCGTAATTGCTGTATATTCAGGTTATACAAGGTAAAATTTAGTCCGTATGACACGACGTTCTCTTAGTGAGAGTCAGGAGCTCATTAATCTCTACCTTTCTGGTTTATCCAATCGAGAAATCGTCCTTAAATTGAAATGTGATGAGAAACGGTACGGCAGTGTTCGTGGGACCTCAAAATCTGGTCGTACTAGAATTACTTATCACAGCGAAGACAATGCTATAAAGATTCGCAGCCTAAGCAAGAGATTTGAAAATGCTCCCCAAATCCAACAACAGTTCAATCTTGTTAAAAAAGTGCTCTCTTATTACTATCAAGAACAGATTAAAGAAATTTAATTTTCGAGGATATTTTGCAAGACGCAGGCCAATGATTCCATGGATTTCTGCCTTTGGATTATTATGGACCATCTTCTTCCAATTATGGGAATTCCTTTGGATTTTACTTGTATAAATGGAAATTCTTTTAACTTTTTGAAGTTTTACTTTTGCATTTTACCGTCACTGGATTTTTTATCTTCCACCAAACTATCCATTCATGTGTAATCACCTTTTTCTTTACCATATTCCATCTGCTTAACTTATTTTGTTTTCAAGTAAGATCTTTGACTTACTTGCTGTTTCATCAAATACTTCTGCATGCAAAATCCGATACCGCATTTTGCTAATTCCTACCCTCTGATGAGAAGGAGATATTTCTTCGAAACTCCGCGGATTAAGGATTATCCATTTATCTAGTGTTTCCTTTTCAGATTAAATATGTTTTTAACTCAAATCAAAGTGTTTTTTTAACATATTTTATTAACTGTTTGCTCATATATATATATATATATATATATATATATATATATATATATATATATATGTATATATATATGTGTGTGTGTGTGTGTGTGCATATGTGTGTGTGGTATTTATTTGTTTTTGTTTGCGCTACTTTTGATTGAATTTATTATTTTATATGTGTTTCAAATATAATTATCCACTGACACGTGTTTCTTTTCCTACTACTCATCAGTGTCGCTACATTTAGCAGGATTCGAACTCCCGACATCATAGTAAGAAACCTAAACCTCTACTCCCGGGCTAAAACTGCAGCCTCTAACCATCGGGACCCGATTTTGAATCTCGCTTAGTTCAGCAACTCTCATGGGTCTTAAACGACAAAGAACATGACAATGAGTATCTTTTAAATAATGTACATGCCCCCCCCCCTATTGGTGGGTGTCAAATGTGTAAAAGAAGAAATTATGCCGACTTTGCATTTAGGTAAAAAAAAAACACTTGTGTAAAAATACTTGTATTCATTCAAAAGTATCCAAAAAAAAAAAAAAAAAGAAAGAAAAAAAGAACATATACATAAAAGCGCAATACATTCAACAGTCGCACGAGATAGCGCGGGCGTAGAGGTTTTGGGTTTTTACCATAGGGTATTGATTCTTAATCTCCTTACACTATGTGAAGGACGACGAGGCGCGTGTCAGTGGATAATTATATTTTAAATGTATATATGTATATATATGAGGAAGAACAGGGAGGAAGAGAAAGATAGAATGATCGAACTAGAAATAGATTGAGAGAGAGAGAGAGAGAGAGAGAGAGAGAGAGAGATGGAGTGATTGATGGTTTATTTGCTTGTGTATTTTTCATTTCTATAATATATTGCTAGATTATTTTTATAGCTCAACAGCAGTATTTTTAAAATAGGTAGTAATTATTTCTCCGAACAGCTGAATTCAACATTATTTTATCGATTGAAGTAAGGCGTGTATTGTTTTTTCGCGCAAGGGGCATTACTGAAGACGAATTTATTAATAGTTATCTCCCTTTGTTTCTGTATTGTCAATTATAAAAATATATACGTGCGTACGATAAACACTCTCAGTTGAGATATAATTCTGGGGAAATTGGAACTCATCTATTTCCGTATTGAATATTCTTCTGTTTTTCCGACACAAATGTTTTTAAATAATTATCATATCAAATGTATTCACGGTCTCGTGATCACACTTTTACTACTAATGGAAATTCTGTGTACGTGAATCAAAAACCCAAATTTTATATGTATGTGCTCAGCCGAAACTGTATATTACCATTTTTTAATGCTTTGTTCAATGTACTATCCTAATACTATACTTTTTCACACTGATGTCCTATATTTCAATGATCTATTAATAAATGTAGTTTAGTATATTGTTTGTTATATTGATACCACTCCAGGCATCTCCCCTGTCTTCTATTTTCTCAGAAACTCTTTTCCTAGGGAGCAATCTTGCTCATACGTGTCTCACATAACATCAATATCTCACATATTATATTCTTATATTTATTAAAGGTTAGTGTAGTATCTATTCTTCTCGTCATAATACAACTTTGCCAAAAACTATGATATTTAGTAATGTGTACTTGTCATAACATTATCCTACCTGCCAATATAGCTTCCATTGCGGGGTGAGGAATTATATATTTTATTGCCATCTGTACATCCTCCCATTGAGATTATTCCTGGTTTGCATATTTATCTACTATTTGACTAATGGGTGTGTTTGGGGTGACAAAGGATAATATCCTTTGCCACGTTAGGATCCCTCATCGATAAACCGTTCACTGTGCGCGTTTTTCATATGCAATATCAAAAATAGACGACTAGCGAGATTTGCTTATACATGAAATAATGTTACTACTGGTCTCGTGCAGCAAACATTAGCCTATCAATGTTTAACATTGTGCAAACATATCTATATATATCTATACATATATATATATGTATATATATATATACATATATATATATGAGCGAAAATGTATGTATGTATGTAGGTATGTATGTATGTGTGTACATGTGTTTGGTGTATGTCTACAAAAGGCTTTTTTTCGCCCTGATTCTCGGTTGCCTCGCTCCTTCTTAAAACTTTTCTTTTTATATGCTGTCTAAATAATAATATCTACGACTAAGGAACTCTGGTCGCAGCTATCTGTAAGTTACCCGACTTTTACAAGCTATTGTCGAGATAGTTTTTGATCGCCGCGTAGCGGGGAAAACAGGAACTGGCTTCTAGCGCAAAACTAAGTCAAACATCATGCGACTTCACATTTTCGCACCTGTTAGCTTCGCTTTATAAACGTCAACTTAACAAATATATAAATTCATCTATTCCCATGGTCTAGGTGGCAGGTTTTTTTTTCCATTTCCTTTTCACCTCCGCGTCAAAGGTTCGGGGTTCAAGCCTACCTTTCTACTAAAACTGTTTTTATCTTTTACACCTCCTAACACCCGATCAACGTTTTTTTTTTGTTGTTTAACAGGGTTATTTTGATCTACCTCACCCCCAACACACATACACCTATAAACACCCGGGCAAAGCTGGGTATCCCCCGCTAGTATTATATAAATCTCAACTGTCGTTTTAAATGTATGTTTGTATGTTTGCCTTACACTTTCGACAGAGGCGACGGATTTTCAAGGACTTGGTATCATTTTCAAGCACGACCCTTCGGACGACACATATCGAAAAATTAGTCAAAAACTTGAATTCCTTCAGTCTCAAATGGTCCCTTTTCTACAATAAGGGTGGTTTCGTTTATGCTGATATTTTTGCAAGTCAATCAACCCTCGTTCCCACGATGTCGGATAAAATGCGTTATTTTGACTACCTGTGACGCAGCAGTCATGGTAGGAAGATCCGTTTGTTTTTTTGTTTCACCTCTTTTTTCTCTAGCGAGTTACGGGTTCGAGGTCGCTTATTAGTTCTATTCTTTTTTTTTTTGTGCTCGCAATTTTCATATTTTTTTTCTTAACCAACACCCTTACATGCACCTCCACTTTATTTTCTACCTTTGCGTCAGGGGTTTGTACCTGCCTGCCTACTGCATTTTTTTCTTTTTTGAGCAGCACACACTATCAGACACGCGGGCAATTCAGGGCACCCAAGCTAGTGTCTAATACATTTAATTGCATACAGTTTTCTTAGCCGCAGTACACGTTCCATCGAAAGTAAGTTTCAATAAAAAGAATGAAGAATCTACTATTTATTTTCTTTATTCTTTCAGGTAAAACACGCATTTGCATCGGAAAATTAATTTACATTGTATAATAATTTTAATTGTCATGATATTAATAGATTAGGTTTCTCTAAACAAATCTCTTACACTCAAGTCAGTACTCAGAAAAATCAAGATAATACGAATAACTAATCTTCATCTGAAAAATTCGAAGTTGAAATGTTTAATTCATCATTATCTTAGTTGATCTCCTAACATATATTATATAGCAAATAGTATCTATTTATTTGCTCCCATCTCCGTGACAGCTAAAATGTATACATAACACACATTTCTTAATGGGCTTATAACCATGCCCAAACTAGGGAAATAATGTATAAGGATAGAATTGAAAACAGTTTCATTTGAAAGAATTTCCCTTGACCTGGCAGAATACAAAGCATATACAAAGACCATACCCCCCTCTTTGATTGAAAGTGTATGTATATAAATGTGGTAATATTAGTATTGAATAACTAATTATGGAGTACACTAGAATAACATTCTGGATACTTGTTTAAACAGAAGCTGAACGAGTGACAATGATCGCTATATAAAGCAGCTATTTTTAAAGAAGGAAAAACCAAAACGTATGTATATGGAGGTTTTTTAAGAGAATAACTTCTGCCCTCAAAAATATATTTAGCAAAATTAAATGTTAGGGTTTCCTATACATTTAGCGGTACAGAAACAATAACTGACATGCAATGCAATAAAAAAAATAGGAGAAACATTTTGTCAGTCAGATTGATAACCTCCCCTTTTAATATTTGACCTATTTCAAGTCTATTAAATTGTGTATTTTGGAATTGTTTATTCTGTTTCGAAACGTCAGTGTAATGTTCGTCTTTCTATTGATTACTATAGTAAACTTCCTATATCATACTTGGCTGGAGCGATTCTATATAAAACAAGACAGTGAGAAATGCGTTTCTATATATTTATATGAATTCAGAATATGTGGTATGGTTCAAGAAGGGCAAATTGTTATTTATTGAATACAAAGAAACAATAATCAGTAACATTTTGATTTATATAACTGATGTGCGTATAGCAACACACAAGAAGATTTTTATATAAAAGTGAAGATTTACATGAACTATATAATATTAAATAGAGTTTTATTCAAGCCTTAACATATTTCAAACACTATCCATAAGAATATCGCATAAAATGAGAATATTACGTCTGTATCGATTTTTTAATGATATATGTATCTTTTCTCCAATCTCTTTCCTCCAATCTCTTTCTCTTTCTCTCTGTGTATACACAAAAGACACACAGGCACACATGCACACACACACACACACACACACACACATATATATATATAGATAGATAGATAGATAGATAGATAGATAGATAGTAATGTATAGTTACACCTTGCACCTCTGTGGCTGGGGACGCAGGAAACCGAAGAGAATTCCAAATCCTGCATTTCTGGGAAAGAAGCTATTAGAGTAAAAGGCTTTCTTACATCTAGGGATCTAAAATGTCGTATAATGTCGTAAGGATTCTGGCAGTGATATGCACAGATTTGTTCGTAACACCGTCCACATGTCTAGGGAATCTTAAGTAGAATCAGGTGACCAGTCTTTCATGTGCTTTAAACTAACTTTACAACATAGCGTTAGCTACTTGTATTTTCTTTATCGCTCTCCCTCTACCCAGGACTCTACTGTAATCAATCGTGGCTCAAGTACATATATTTTGAGACTTTAACGCTCAACACAGAAATTGGCTTGGCTTCTCTAACTACATTGACACATCTGGTAGCGTCGTCAATAACTTTGCTTTATCACATTCCTTGGCACAGACAGTCAAATTCCCTACCCGTCTCCCAGACCGCCAGGATCAGCGAACCTCACTGTTGGATCTATTTCTGACAACTGTTCCTGATGATTGTGTAACAACTGCTCATTGCCCACTCGGGAATGCTGATCCCACTGTGATAATTATAGACACTCCTCTAAACTCCTGACCCCAATTTGAAGAGTAACTTAAAAACAATGTGCTAACTTACAGTTAAAATGTCTGTTCATACCTGGTTATATATATATATATATATATATATATATATATATATATATATATATATATATATATATATATATATATATATATATATAACCATGTATGAACAGACATTTTATTTCATATACATATATATATATATTTTATGAGTTGAAAATGTTAATCTTCAAATGCAGTTTTTTTTATTGTTTGAAAACAAAGAATATAATTGAATAAATTTACTCCCTATTATATTTCCCTGTTTATTATTATTATTATTATTATTATTATTATTACTATTATTATTAGCAGCAGCGGCAGCAGCAGCAGCAGCAGCTGAACCTTGCCACGACGTGCTTTGGCTCAATTTTGTGTAATAGAAACAATCTAAAAAAAAATAGGAAAAAAAGAAAATGCATGTTTCTTATATTCTTAGTAAAGAATCGTGAAAACCCGATCCAAAAATTGAAAGAAAAAAAAAAACGAAAATTAAAATGGTACGCTTGCGGATTTTTACCCGGATCCTCAGGAGTTCCGTCAATCATGGCTTGGGCTCAACCAACAATCACTTAATTAAGCCGAACATTGCAAAAATGTTCAAACGATAAAGTTTTTTTTTTTTTGTATTAAAAAAACTTGGAGGGTTGGTGTCTATTCACAGGATTCGAATGTTCGTCAAAAAACAAATATATAACAAATAATTGTTATTAAGGCAAGATAATTTACTGCTTCATCTAACTATAAATTCTTTTGGTGTCTCTATTTGATGCAGAATGCTTAATTGACTCGAAAAACATACAACGTTTATGGATGTATTCTAAAACGACAAATGGCGGCAGACTATCTTTTGAATACGTTAAGCTTGGGAAAATAGATTAAAACTAAAACCTATTGAAAATACTGTTAGAGGCCCACCGAATATATGTTACCGTGACATAGGCTGACATATAGTCGGTAGGTTTCTACAAATATTTTGTATCGTGTTTTTTTAGTTTTAACTCATTTTGTCAAACTTATTGTAATCAACAGAGTCCGCCGCAATTTGTATTTTCAAATACACCGATAGACACTGTATATTTTTTAGCCGAATAAACATGGTACATGGAATAAAACGACTTTACAATTATCCAGTTATGTCGAAAAGTAAGTTATCTTGCAAATTTGCCGTTTAGTTGTACAAATATCCTCTAACTATATGGTCGCTAAAAGGGACTCACAAATGTCGACAGCGTTATTGAGCAGAAGGGTAAAATATAATCACATAATTATTGAAAATGTAGTCCTCTGATTAAAATTTAATTTAAACTAACCTCGTTGTTTAACAATTTAAAAAAAACAATAATGCAGACGAAGCTTTAAAATGATTAAATATGTTTTATTTTATAAGTTAAAATGAAAAGATGGATGGAATACTGTTGCCATATTTGGGCAGGAGCGGCCAAAAACAGCCTATCATGCCTTGACAGAGTACAAAATAGACCGTGGCTTAGTGGGGGGTGCCCTTTTCTCTACCCTGCAACCTCTCTCCCAAAGAAGAGACGTTGCGAGCCTATCCTTGTTTTATCGTTATTTCCATGGCAGGTGCTCGTCTTAACTCCAATCTCTGGTCCCCCCCTTCGCCAATCTTTCACGAAAAACACCCGTCTAGCTGAATCCACTGTGAAAAATTTCCCCCACTCTATATCTGTGCCTAAATCAAAACGCGGATTCCATGAACAAAGCTTCTTTCTTAGAACTGCACGCCTGTGGAACTCTGTTCCGTCTACCTGCTTCCCTCCGGACTACAACTTGGATGTCTTAAAATCCAATGTTAACAAATTCCTAATGAACCCCCACCTTAAGTAAACACTTCATCAAATATCCACACTAACGTAATGTACTTGCAATAACCCTTACCCTGAGTGGCTTCCGGGCCTTGATAAGTGGTGATCACTGTGTAAAAAAAAAATTGACCAAAAAAATTAAATTTTGGTTACTTAAGCATTTTTCGTGCTGGAATAAAAATATTATTATTTTGAAAGACATTCTGATCATGATTATCAAGGGTGTTTTGTAACTAATCAGTGCTTCCACCTCACAATTTAAAAAAGAAGATATCGTGAAACTGTAATTTAAACTGAAAAAAATAGCGCTGTAACATATGCTGTCATATGCACCCAAGAACAATATCTGCTGTAAAATTAAACCAAAATATGGTGCCTATGCATTTTTTATACCGCACTATTTTAAATAGTTTTTTCAGGTTAAATTAAATCTTCACGATATCTTTTTTTTTTTTTGCTATTCTTTAGGCGTTTTGTTCTACGTCTAAAGCGCTAGACTTTGTAAGGGAGCGGCTATTAAATAAATACTCAACGCTTAATGAGTACATTTTTTTTCTTTTTTTAAATTGTAAGGCGGAAGGATGGCTTTCAAATAATAACATTATCATTTTAGCACATTACCGAAAATATATAAGTACCCATTTTTTTTTTCATTGTTCAATGTTACTCATTTTAAATTATAAAATAAAACACAGTTAATCATGTTTACACTTCATCTTGCATTATTTTCTAAATCTGTTATACAAGGTGGTTAATTTAAAGTTAATTTCAATCAAATGATCACGTTTTCATTAAGAACGTGATTATATTTGACAGCTGTGAAAAATGTAAGCAAACTCCTTTTTAGTGATAACGTGTTTGGAAGATATTCGTATAACTAAACGGAAAACGGCCTTAAACAAATATATAATAGGGGGGTATTTTTCTTTGTATTTTTCCAACATTTGTTGACAAAGAGTAATTTGTAAATTTGATGCATTTGTATGTTTGGTACCGCGCTATTTTGAAATATTTTAATTATTATAAATTTCACTTACATGTTGGGTATACATGGCCTCGTCTTCATGAGACAAAATATTACAAACAAAACGGCAATAATAACTGCTGTGTTTACAGAAACCGGTGGGGGATCGATTAACTATGACAATTAACTATTAACTAAGTGAGCACCGCTTTCAAATTCCGAGATATAAACTTTTTTTTAATAATCTGGTATATTAGTGGCCATTCATTAATAATTTATTAAAAGAAGTGCAGGAAACCGCAGAGAAATAAATTTATAGTGGGGGAGACGCTCGTATAGGGTCACTTAAATTAAAATCTTCCGCTACCATATTTTTGTAACATATTATTTGGAAGACCAGAATAATTACAAAACACTCTCCTCTCCACATGGTAAGAATCGATGAAAAAAATAATGGTATTATTTGAGCACAGTACCAAACTGCACATGTACCGTAAATTTCCTTGGAAACATCTTTTCTGTATTTAGACTTTACAATTTACATGTTATATTAAAAAGAAAACATTCATATTTTCCAATATAAAAACAAGTCTTTACAAAATGAATAAATAAATAAAAACACCCCTACTGCCAATTTTGTTAAGAAAACTATTTCTACAATGAATTTGTTTGCTGAAATAATAATTCACCAATCATTCTGCAGTATTATTCGCTGACATGAGATATACGCTCAGAAGTTGAAAACAGGTCGTATCTATGATTTTCTTTTTTTATCATCGATATGTGGGCGAATGACGAAGCGATGAATTTTGCGTTTCTACTTTTGGATTTTTTCCTATTATGGCAGTTTGCGGCTGTAGAAAATGGATGACATACCGGAAACAAAGGATGTCGAAAAAGAAGTTGTTATTAAATACTTTAATATTTTCCCCCGTTTTAAGTATATACTAACACGCTTAGATAATCTCAACACACTTTCGTAAGCTGTGAGGAAAAAATGAGGTGCCGTTTTTCAGTTTATCGAAAACAAACATACCACGAGTGCATTTATATATATATATATATATATATATATGAATTATTATTATTTTTTTTTTTTTTTACAAAGGCATCACCACATTATCAAGGCCCAGAGGCCACTCAAGGATAAGGGTTAAAGAGTGTACAGTAGAAATTGGTCAATATAGTAATCATTAGTAATGAAAATTTGGTAAATTTAATAACTTATATGGAACGGCTCATCAAGAACTTATTTACTTTAGACTTGAACACAACCATATTGTAGTCAGCCGGAAAGCAGGAAAACGGAAGACAAATTCCACAGGCGTGCAGTTCTAAGAGAGAAGCTTTGTTCATGGAATCTACGTTTAGGTTTAGGCACAGATAAAGAGTGGGGGTAATTATTGATAGTGTTTACAACTAGACGAGTGTTTCTTGTGAAAGTTTGGCGAGGGGGGAGCATAGATTGAAGCTCAGTTGAACACTTTCCATGAAAATAACGATACATCAGAGACAAACTCGCAACATCTCTTCCGTGAGATAGAGGTTGAAAGGAGGAGAAAAGGGCATCTCCTACGAGGCTACGAAGTCTATTTTGAACTCTATCAAGGCAGGACAAGTCCTTTCTAGCAGCTCCTGCCCAGATGTGGCAACAGTATTCCATCCTTGGACGTACCTGGCTCTTATATAGGTAGAGAATAGCATCAGCAGTGAGATATCTACTGGATCGATAGAAAGATCCCACCATTTTTCCAGCGGCCTTGGCAACAGATTTGATATACGTGTTCCATTTAAGATCAGGAGTAATGGTCAAGCCCAGAAGCTTGTCAAAACTTGAGGCCTCCTGAAGACGAGAGCCATTCATTTCAATTGATTACAAATGTGAATTAGAATGTTGATGATGTAAAGAGAGAAGCTTGGTTTTAGATGCATTAAAAGTAACCAGCCATTCTTTTCCCCATTGTACTACGTGCTCAAGATCAGAGGAGAGAGAATTGGAGAGAACTTGGTCGTTTACTGTCTTAGATGTGCTACCATAAATGGTAGTGTCGTCAGCATAAATGTCTACAAATGATGTAAGGATATGATTTGGAAGATCATTCACGTAGATCAGGAAAAGAGTTGGGTCCAGGATGGATCCTTGAGGGATACCGGCATTAATACTGTGAGCTTCTGATTTTTGCCCCTCAACTACTACTCTTATGAACCTATCAGAAAGTAATGATTTAATAATTGAGAAGACTTTCCAGCTATACCATAGCTAGCGATCTTATGAAGTAAACCTTTATGTCATACCCCATCAAAGGCTTTAGATATGTCAAGAGCAATTGCCCTAGAAAGATTGCCACCGTCGAGAGATTTGCTAATCCTATGCGATATAACTGTAAGGACATCTGCTGTAGATCTAGCAGAACGGAAACCACATTGAGTGTCACTAAGAAGGTTATTTTTGTTGAGATGTTTGATTACTTCTGTATTTAACACAGATTCTAGCAACTTACTCATGACGCACAGGAGACTTATTGGCCTGTACTGAGAGGGGGATGAGCGATCACCTGAATTCTTAAATACAGGGCATACTGATGAGCTTTTCCAGGGAGATGGGAAACTATTCTCCTTAAGACAACGTTTAAACAGTTTTGTAAGTATGGGCGCTAATTCAGGTTGAAGTTTTTTGAGTAATTTAATTGGAATACCATCAGGGCCAGTTGCTTTACTCGAATCAAGGTTTTTGATTAGCTTCGCAACATCACGTACAGATATACGTATATCACATAGCGTGTTTTCTGATACAGGAGGAAATATTGGGGATTGGCGGTCTTGGTCGCACAGGGTAGAATTGGCTGCAAAGTTCTTGACAAAGAGTTTGGCTTTGTCTGATGCTGACGAGATTACCTCAGGTCCATTGATAATAGTTGGGATGGAGCACACGCTTCTGTTCAGGATTCTATTTGCTATTTGCCAAACTGGTGGGAACCAAGCCGCTGCTCAGCTACTTTGGACTTAACAGATTGAGCATACAACACTCTTGCGTTCCTTATTACTTTCTTACAATGGTTGCTGGCATTCCTGAAAACGGCTTTAGTTTCCATACATCTATTACTTTTGAAGCAGTGGAAAAAGTGATTTCTGTGCGCAATGGCAACAGCACATTCTGGAGAGAACCATGGCTGGCTGTTAGGTTTTTGCTGAAACTTTTTAGAGGGAATGAAATGGTCAATACCTACAATTAACCATTCAGTTAGGTCTAATACTATAGAGGACACATCCTTTTTAAACATGGAATGCAGAGGTAGATCAGATATAAATGTACGGAAGCTATCCCGTCAGCTTTAGTGTATCGATATACTGTACGATGAAGAGGTACGTCTGGGGACTTATTACATTTCATTTTTATCTTAATTGATACAACAGAGTGGTCGGAAGATCCAAGAGGCGACAGAACAGAAACTGAACATAGTTCAGGGCAAGTTGTGAGAAAAAGGTCTAGTAGGCTCGCATACTGGCCGTCATTATCGGGCACACGGGTAGGTTCCTGAACAATCTGAGTGAGGTCATAGGCAATGGAGAAATCATGACAGAACCTCCCCTCATCATCGGTCTTGTTTGAGTGTGTCAACCATTCGACGTTGTGAACATTGAAGTCTCCACATACGTGAATGTTAGCTGAAGGATAAGTAGAAAGGGCTTGGTCAATTTTCTCAGATATGCTTTGAAAGATAGTAACTCCGCTGTTGTGGGGGCGATAGAGAGTAAATATAAATGCAGTAGTGTGAGCTAAAGCAACCCGGAAGCACATATAGGGTAAGTTAGGATCTTCCCTGGAGATGTTCCTTACCACATGGAAAGCTATATTTAATATAGGCACATATTCCATGCCCATGGCGATCTTGGGGGTCAGATTTAGAAGTTAAGTTAGAGTATCCTGAAATTGCAAACTCATCTAGGGAAATAGCCTGTCCAATGCCAGTTTCACTTAAAAATAAAAGGTCTGGTTTAGTCTCCTGTAATTGGGTTTCAACCTCTGGAAGGTTAGAACGAAGGCCCCTGATGTTGGAGAAGGAGACATGCTAGTAGGGGTCTACGTTGGAAGTTGGAGAACCGGGTTTAATCGTGTATTTTTTCTTGAAACTTGTCATGACGAAATTTTGGAATTTGTGGACTAGGTCGACAGATTTACTTAGAGCAGGACAGAGAGGGGGAATTAAGAGAGAAAAAGAAACGAAGAATTGTTTTTATTTGTAGCTAATGATAAGGTAAAGCCGTAACAATTACCCACTAGTATGGCATCGAGAGGCCCCACCAGAAGCTACTGCATGGTCCAGAATCCATTCACCAAATGGCAATACAGCAGCCCCAGTACTTTGCACCTGCTGATAGGACAGCCTCCTTAGTGGTTAATCCAAGGTTCGGGTCCCTGACTATCAGGCGGATAACGTCATCCCAGACAAAACGTTTACCTCCAGCACCCTTACTAGTGACATGGCTACAAGGATAGACATAGAAACAGAAAATTTCCGCCATCTCAGCCAACTGTTCGCAAAAATACTGCCAACCTAGAAAACAGCTTTTTCTTCTCCCTTTGTCCGAAAAATCACTCATTTAAAAAATGAGGACTGAGGGACAAATAAGAAGAAGCGAGAGAAACAGGAGCTGCCGATAACGCATCCACAATGCGTTTTCTACTCTCCATTAAAAAAAACAAAAAAAAATAATAAGTATTATACTTAATAAAAGTCCAACAGACGTGTTTAAGGGAAAGTATGGTGATAGATTCCCCTCACACGAACTAAAAATGAGTATAATTCGTAATTTTTGCTATCAACTCGGTAGATAAATAAACATATGTACGAGGAAAAAAAAGCTAGCATTTAATAAAACAGAAATACACAAAATAAATACTGAAATAAAATGGAGTTGTTAATATTTTAAATCTAAAATAAAAAGCAGGATTGAAATCACTTATCTCAACAAAAACAATTCCGTCTCCAAATTGCAAACTGTATTGAAAGAAATTCAGTTAGTAGCGTTCAAAACATGTTTTTTTTAAATTAGCCGTTAAAAGAAAATCGTGATTTTATTCTGAACTTAAGCTAGTAACGTTTTAAGAAGCTTACGATATAAAAGAAAAGGCTGATGGGGGGGGGTTCTTCCGAAAGTAAGTTGGTGCCGTTATAAGTAATTTCGAGATAAGATGGAAGCCGATATTGGACTAGAAAAAAGCTAGCATTTAATAAAACAGAAATACACAAATTAAATACTGAAATAAAATGGAGTTGTTAATATTTTAAATCTAAAATAAAAAGCAGGATTGAAATCACTTATCTCAACAAAAACAATTCCGTCTCCAAATTGCAAACTGTATTGAAAGAAATTCAGTTAGTAGCGTTCAAAACATTTTTTTTTTTTAAATTAGCCGTGAAAAGAAAATCGTGATTTTATTCTGAACTTAAGCTAGTAACGTTTTAAGAAGCTTACGATATAAAAGAAAAGGCTGATGGGGGGGGTTCTTCCGAAAGTAAGTTGGTGCCGTTATAAGTAATTTCGAGATAAGATGGAAGCCGGTATTGGACTAGAAAAAAGCAAGCATTTAATAAAACAGAAATACACAAATTAAATACTGAAATAAAATGGAGTTGTTAATATTTTAAATCTAAAATAAAAAGCAGGATTGAAATCACTTATCTCAACAAAAACAATTCCGTCTCCAAATTGCAAACTGTATTGAAAGAAATTCAGTTAGTAGCGTTCAAATCATTTTTTTTTTAAATTAGCCGTTAAAAGAAAATCGTGATTTTATTCTGAACTTAAGCTAGTAACGTTTTAACAAGCTTACGATATAAAAGAAAAGGCTGATGGGTTTTTTTTTCCGAAAGTAAGTTGGTGCCGTTATAAGTAATTTCGAGATAAGATAGAAGCCGGTATTGGACTAGAAAAAAGCTAGCATTTAATAAAACAGAAATACACAAATTAAATACTGAAATAAAATGGAGTTGATTGTATGTATCTTGATAAACATATGCAGTATTTTCACAGATTACTCGAATTCTAAATTTTGGATTAAATATTTACATTTAATAATAAAATAAAATTAATAACAAAATTAAACCCGTTGAATTATGTACAAATGCTAGGTAGGAAAGTTACGTGTTTCCCTACAATATATATATATATATGTATATATATATATATATATATATATATATACACATATACAGACACTCATACACACACACACACACACACACATATATATATATATATATATACACACATTTATAGACAATAACAAATAGTAGTTTGCTTGAAACATGGCTGAGAAAAGAATATATGGAAATTTCAAAAGCCAAAAAATGCGGAAATGACCGGAATCCACAGAGTAAAGAAAAAAAAAACAAGTAGACGGTTACGTTTGAGTACAGAGAAAAAGAAAATACCCCCCCTTTTTAAAATGGGAGTAATTTTATCCCGGAACTGATCCAAGTTCTATACAACAGACTTTATATACACCAGACATGCCAAGAAATTGGTTCAAAAATAAGTATACCACGACGCGAGGAATGATAGATTAATAAACAGTTAGACATTTCTCTACTCGAACGTACCAGTCTATTTGTTTGTTTTGCTTTTCTTTCTTCTCTTAATTCCGGTCATTTACACATTGCTTTTGACTTTTAAAACTGCCATATATATATATATATATATATATATATATATATATATATATATATATATATATATATATATATATATATATATATATATATACAATGACGGTCAGTATGCAAGTCTCCTAGACCTTTTTCTCTCAACTTACCCTGAACTATGTTCAGTTTCCGTCCTGTCTCCTCTTGGATCTTCCGACCACTCAGTTGTATCAAGTAAGATAAAAATGAAATGCAATAAGTCCTTAGACGTACCTCTCCATCGTACAGTATATCGATACACTATGGATGACTGGGATAGTTTCCGTACATTTATATCGGATCTTCCTCTGCGTTCCATATTTAAAAGGATGTGTCTTCTATAGTATCAGACCTGACAGAATGGTTAATTGTAGGTTTAGACAATTTCATACCCTCGAAAAAGTTCCAGCAAAAACCTCACAACCAGTCATGGTTTTCTCCAGAATGTGCTGCTGCTATTGCGCACAGAAGTCACTTTTTCCACTGCTTCCAACGTAATAGATGTATGGAAACTAAATCCGCTTTCAGGACTGCCAGCTACCATTGTAAGAAAGTAATAAAGAACGCAAGAGAGTTATATGCTCAGTCCATCAAGTCCAAAGTAGCTGAGCAGCGGCTTGGTTCCCACCAGTTTTGGCAAATTGCAAACAGAATCTTGAACAGAAGCGGGTGCTCCATCCTATCTATCATCAATGGACCTGAGGTAATCTCGTCAGCATCAGACAAATCCAATCTATTTGCCAAGAACTTTGCAGCCAATTCTACCCTTTGCGACCAAGGCCGCCAACCCCTAATATTTCCTCCTGTATCAGAAAACACACTATGTGATATACAAATATCTGTATGTGATGTTGCGAAGCTAATCAAAAACCTTCATTCCAGGAAAGCAACCGGCCCTGACGATATTCCAATTATAGTACTCAAAAAACTTCAACCAGAACTAACACCCATACTTACAAAACTGTTTAAACGTTGTCTTAAGCAGAATTGCTTCCCATCACCCTGGAAAATCTCATCAGTATGCCCTGTGTTTAAGAATTCAGGTGATCGTTCACTCCCCTCTCAGTACAGGCCAATAAGTCTCCGGTGCGTCATGAGTAAGTTGCTGGAATCTGTGTTAAATAGAGAAATAATCAACCATCTCAACAAAAATAACCTTCTTAGTGACACACAATACGGTTTCCGTTCTGCTAGATCTACAACAGATGTGCTTACAGTTATATCTCATAGGATTAGCGAATCTCTCGACAGAGGCAACCTTTCTAGGGCAATTGCTCTTGACATATCAAATCCCTTTGATAGGGTCTGTCATAAAGGTTTACTTCACAAGATCTCCAGCTATGGTATTGCTGTAAATGTCTACTCAATTATTAAATCATTTCTCTCTGATAGGTTCATAAGAGTAGTAGTTGATGGGCGAAAATCAGAAGCTCACAGTATAAATGCTGGAGTTCTTCAGGGGTCGATCCTGGGCCCAACTCTCTTCCTGATCTACATTAATGATCTTCCAAATCACATCCTTACATCATTCGTAGACATTTTTACTGATAGCTCTACCATCTATGGTAGCACATCTAAGACAGTAAACGACCAAGTTCTCTCCAATTCTCTCTCCTCTGATCTTGATCACGTTGTAAAATGGGGAAAGGAGTGGCTGGTTACTTTTAATGCATCTAAAACCAAGCTTCTATCTTTACATCATCAACGTTCTGATCCCCATCTTGCATCAATTAAAATAAATGGCTCTCGTCTTGGGGAGGCCTCAAGTTTTGACAGGCTTCTGGGCTTGACCTTTACTCCTCATCCTAAATGGAATACGTACATCAAATCCGTTGCCAAGGCCGCTGGAAAAATGGTTGGATCCTTCTATCGATCCAGTAGATATCTCACTGCTGATGCAATTCTCTATCTATATCAGAGCCAGATATGCCAAGGATGGAGTACTGTTGCCACATATGGGCAGGAACTGCTAGAAACACTTGTCCTGCCTTGATAGGGTTCAAAATAGACTTCGTGGCCTGGTAGGAGATGTCCTTCTCTCTTCGCTGCAACCTCTGTCTCACAGAAGAGATGTTGCGAGTTTTTCTCTACTTTATCGTTATTTTCATGGAAAGTGTTCAACTGAGCTTCAATTTATGGTCCCCCCTCGCCAAACTTTCACAAGAAACACTAGACTAGCTGAAAACATTATCAATGATTTTCCACACTCTTTATCTGTCCCAAAACTTAAACATAGATTCCATGATCAAAGCTTCTTTCTTAGAATTGCACGCCTGTAGAATTGTCTTCCGTTTTCCTGGTTTCCTGCTGTCTATAATATGGTTGTCTTCAAGTCCAACGTGAACAAATTTCTGATGAGCCGTTCCACTTAAGTTAACAAATTTACCGAACTTCCATTAATATCGATTACTATATTGTCCTTTTTGACTACTCTACACTCTTTAACCCTTATCCTTGAGTGACCTATCGGCCTTGATAAGTGGTAACGTTTATGTAAAAATATATATATATATACACCCACACACACATATGTATATATGTATGTATATATATATATATATATATATATATATATATATATATATATATATATAGTAAGTTATAAAATATATATCCGCATAAGACTGAACAGTCCTAGAGTGGATTAAACGCGGAATATTCAGTGTAGCTTAATCGCCGTATATATTTTCTAACTTACTAATTATCTCTACCTACGTATTGAGCACTTTTGAAGTAAATACTTACAGTTTACGCATAAATTTATACTTTCGTATATTAATTCTATGTGTGTAAATTAAGTAGTTATATATATATATATATATATATATATATATATATATATATATATATATATATATCCAGTAGAGTTTAGTTTCCTAGAAGTGCATCCAATGAAATAACATGTGTCTACCAAAATAGTGCTCAATGAGTGAACAAAGCAGGTATATTAATTTTATTTATACAAACATTTATGGCTACATATGTGCATACATGTTTCTGTAATCACCCACGTTGTGGGATTACGTCTTCAGGCCAAGAATTACCGTCGAAAGTGATATTTCACCCAAATACATTTTCCTATTTCGTTTATCAAGTTAGCATGCAACCTGGGTGGGGTGGGAGTCATAAAATACGGTAAAAGGATGAGTGAGGTCTTTTGAAGATAATAAACATCTTTTTCATTTACCTTTCCCTTTCCAAGCTAACTTTTGGTGTTTATGGCATAAGGTAATTGAGAATTTAGTGTTCTTGTCTTGGAGTCTGTAAGTTAAGAACCTTACGAATGTTCAGCTAAGTACTGACCGGTGCCTTTTAATCTACATCCACCCACACACACATGCAACACACATACAACACACACATACACAGACACCGCCACAAACACACACACACACATTAATACGTATATCCAAAAGCGAATCCATGCTGTACGCTTTTTTCTTTTTTTTCACAACACACATACTGAAACTAGACAATAACTCTGAACCTACGCAGGAATAGAGTTAAAATTACATTAACGTAAATAAAACAAGACAAAAATAAATAAAATTAAATAAAAAATAAAAATAAAAATAAAATAACATTAAAACAAATAAACAAACAAACTATGAATAAATATAAAACACGAAAATTATCTAAACCCCACATGTACCTATATACATATATCAATATACTTATAAATGCCTACATTTGCCAGACCCGCGCATATATACACACAAACATTACAGACATACAGAGACGAATAATAGCGTTTTTCATTACTTCTGTAGCGTGGTAACCCCTTCGTACATTCAATAGTATGTAATTTTAACTCTATTCCTGCGTAGTTTCAGAGTTATTGTCTAGTTTCAGTATGTGTGTTGTGAATAAAAAATTTAAAAAAAGCGTACAGCATGGATTCGCTTTTGGATACACGTATTAATGTGTGTGTGTGTGTGTGTGTGTGCGTGTGTGTGTGTGTGTGGCGGTGTCTGTGTATGTGTGTGTTGTATGCGTGTTGCATGTGTGTGTGGGTGGATGTAGATTAAAAAGCACCGGTCAGTACTTAGCTGACCATCGCTAAGGTTCTTAACTTACAGACTCCAAGACAAGAAAACTAAATTCTCAATTACCTTATGCCATAAAACCCAAAAGTTAGCTTGGAAAGGGAAAGGTAAATGAAAAAGATGTTTATTATCTGCAAAAGACCTCACTCATCCTTTTACCGTATTTTATGACTCCCACCCAGGTTGCATGCTAACTTGATAAACGAAATAGGAAAATGTATTTGGTGGAAATATCACTTTCGACGGTTATTCTTGGCCTGAAAGGTAATCCCCCAACGTGGGTGATTACAGAAACATGTATGCACATATGTAGCCATTAATGTTTGTATGAATAAAATTAATATATATATATGTATATACGTATATATATTACACTACATATATGTATGTATATATATATATATATATATATATTAGACTACCCATGACCTACTGAGTCAATATATGCTTTAGTTAACTATAGTATAAGTACTATACACAATTATTGTATAAAATTGCATTGAGTATACAGAATTAATGTATAATCGCGCAAAATCTGAATGAACGCGCACGCGAAAACAAATGTGGCGACCACGGAAAACTACGCCATTTTTCGAGCGAAAACTACATGGCGACCAGTGAAACAATGTCGAATACATCGGATAATAAAGGTGTTAACATCATTGCTCTTAGATTGAATTAAAAAAAATCCTTTGCATGAGAGGGATGTAATCTCTTAAACACATTGAACAAAATAGCAATAAAATAAATACAAGGAGAGGGTGTGCATTGTACAGGTAAATACTAGTTTATTTTTGTGTTTTTCTGTTAATATCCTATAAATATCAGGTAATACAAACAAACTGATCATGTAATATTTTAAAATAATTGAAAAGTTACCTTGCACACACGTTTAAAAGTGTGTCCACGTATTTTAAAAATGCTTGAAACATATGACCAAACCCCACCCAATTTTCCTTTTGTTTCCACCCCCGCAACAACTATCTTTACGTCATCAACGCTCTGATCCCCATCTGGCATCAATTGAAATGGATGGATCTCGTCTAGGAGAAGCCCCATGTTTTGATAAGGTTCTGGGTTTGTCCTTTACTCCTGATCTGAAATGGAACACGTACGTACAGTCTGTTTCCAAGGTCGCTGGAAAGATGGTGGGATCCTTCTACCGCTCCAGAAGATATCTCACTACTGATGCAATTCTCTATCTATATAAAAGCCAAGTACGTCCAAGGATGGAATACTGCTGCCATATTTGGGCAGGAGCGGCTAAAAACAGTCTACCCTGCCTTGACAGAGTACAAAATAGACTTCGTGGTTTAGTGGGGGATGCCCTTTTCTCTACCCTGCAACCTCTCTCCCACAGAAAAGCCGTTGCGAGCCTATCTTTGTTTTACTGTAATTTCCATGACAGGTGCTCGTCTGAACTCCAATCTCTGGTCCCCCCCCCGTCGCCAATCTTTCACGAAAAACACCCGTCTAGCTGAATCCAATGTGAAAAATTTCCCACATTTTTTATCTGTGCCTAAATCAAAACGTAGATTCCATGAACAAAGCTTCTTTCTTAGAACTGCACGCCTGTGGCACTCTGTTCCGTCTGCCTGATTCCCACCTGATTATAACCTGGATGTGTTCAAGTCCAACTTAAACAAATTCCTGACGAACCGACACCTTTAGTGAACACTTCATTAAATATCCACACTAACGTACTGTACCTGCAATAACCTTATCCCTGATTGGCTTCCGAGCATTTATAAGTGGTGACCACCATGTAAAAAAAAAAATAAATAAAATAAAACCTTGGAAAAAATGCTAACGATTACATGTCTCGCTAAGTTGCCATATAATAGGGGTTTTCCTTCAATTTATATAGGAAATTTATCCCCTTCGATAAAATGTGTAATTTGAATTATAAAAAAAAAATATTCTATCCCTTTATGTCAGAAGTCAGTTGAAGTAAAGAGTTGATGAGGATGAGATATTCAGAGCAGATCACACACGGTGATAATCGGTCGGAGAAGAGACCTCCGTAGAAGCGAAGGGAGGAAAATAGACCCATGTAAATCAAAGTTTGAATTATTGCCTCATACATTTCCCAGTCCGTATTAAAATGTGTTAACAAGTATAATCCCAGCCTGATATAAATGTGTCCCTCATTATCATCAGCATCTGTTCAGAGTCCCCGTTAATGTGTCCCGAATATGAGCCGCCTACTATTAACATTATTGCGATGTGTAGTTCTGTGACCTTTTTATTCTGCAAGTATATATGTAACGTGGCCGTTTTGATCGAACAGGTTTCGTTAAACTTCAAACATATGTGGGATCCCGACGCCATCCAGTACCGTCACAAGAAACAAACGCACGAAATGTTATAGCAAAACCATTTATTGTCATTACTAAACAATGTTTGCTTCTAGTGTTTCTTTTACCTTTCATGTTGTCTGACATGATATTAACCAAACCTGCCGTTTCCATACCAGCTTAAATGTGTCTCGAATAACGAGGGCACACGGCTATTTTACTTTTTTTTTCTCTGCCCTCACGCTGATAACCACCAGACATTTCTTGCCTTCGACTTTACACATCCATATATTTCAACGCGCACTTTCGATCAGATGCTCCCTTGTTTACTTTTTTCCTGTTAGGCAAGCACGCGTGTTGCATAGGAGACGGGGCCAAATTTACAGCTGAGACGAGTTACATCTTGATGAGGAGAAGAAGAGAGACGCACTTATACAGTTCTGTGAATGTTTTTTTTTAACACATGTTTTGGAGAGGAGAGATTGGTTCTTATGGCACAATGAGGGAACAGTCATGACTTTTGATGGAGAGGGGACCACATTTCTTAGATAGAGAGACGAATCACTTTAATCGTTTATACACAAAGTTCATTTTAGAGTAGGGAAATAATGTTCGTATAAATGATTCACATTACCTTTGTTTGTTGAGAATGACACAACACGACAACGCAGGTACAGAATTCGTGAGATATTACTTTATTACTTCTGCTGGTTGCAATGAGTTCACATCCATTAAATTCAAAAGTCGACTACAGGATTAAAACTCTCTAACCCTTCTCTTCCAAAGGGGAACCCGTTCGACTCTACTCTCGACCCTGTATCGACCCGACTCTGACTATCTGTCCGACACTCTGTCTCTGTCTCCTAAAACTAGCAACTATATTGAGAATTCATTTCCTGCCATGACGTCACACGCATAGGCAAAACCGTGATCGAACTCACGTGGAGAACTCACGTGGCCTGAAAATGTGTGATTCTCACATGCTTACAGACAAGAATTCTTACTAAACTATTTTTGACCTATTTTTTTTTCAATATGTTTTTAATTTTCTATTGTTCGCTTTCAGATTACCTTATTTTAATTCAGTTTTCATAAAAAAGAATTGAACAATCAGATTCCTTTTCCAACAACATATCTAAACTATTTTATGTGAAAACTGAACAATCCGAAAATTCGATTTCTAACACTATTGCTGAACCTTGCATACGAGGTTCGAATTTCGGACTATCTAATCTGATTTTTACTTATTTTATGTGTTTCTTACTTACAAGAAAAGATGGACTTTTCTTGTAACACGCGCACAATTGTTAGTCTATATATGTGCTCTAACGGCTACAGCTACTAATAATAAAGCTAGCCATATATCCATCGGCTGCTACTGATAATTTAATACAATGTAATACGAGCTCTGTTACATACTTTCTTTTCGAAAACTTATTTACTAGAATTTAATTGACCCTGCCTGAGCTATTATTAGAAAAAAAATGAAAAGCCAAAAGTGTAAAAAATTAAAAATGAAAAATTAAATCCAAATAAAAATCTCTTAATACAGAGTCTCGTTTGATATTTTTATTTTATTTTTCCGTCAGAAATGTATTTCTGTTATTTAAAATTTCTCTTTTTATTTGTAAAATAAAGGAACGAAAACGTATTTCTATATATATTTAAACGCGACGTTTTATTGCGTTGAAAGAAAGAAACTATGCCAACAGTTTAAACAGCGGGAATGTGTGTTTTCTTTTTTATTTAAAACATAACACTGAATTAGGGTTGAAGTGTGTTGCCTTGGTTGTCCAATAAGACAATTTTTATATTTATATTTTTAAATCAGTAAAATCATGCAAGACCAACTAAAAGTGTGAACGTTTATGAATCTTGTCTGTTAATTTACCAAACTGAAACGGTTTTATTTTAAATTTTAGTAATAACATCAGTGCATTGTTTCTTGACAGTCCTCACAACACAGACGTTAATAGGTGGCTTAAGATACATTTTTAGATAGATTTTTTCGTTTAATCGTTTTTTTTTTCAATGATATTATTTTCATTTACCTCTATCAAATTTACATTTCTTCCCACTATCATATCAGTCGTAAAACATATATCTCCTCTTTCTCGGTGATTTTCACGCTAGCTATCCAAATAGTTTTGGTTAAAACTCTGTTTTTTTGAATTTTTTTTATATATCTAGTTGCATAACTTATTTTTAGTTCTTGTCTTTGGACTCATTTATCTCTTTATTGTTCAGAGATTTTAACGAAGTTATTTGAAAGAATAGCAGTTATTCTAACCGTTTATTTAGTCCATGTTGTCTTACTCGCTGAAGGGCTCTCTCCATGTTTTGCATGATTATACAAAACAATTTTGGGTTACTTCGTCTCTAAAGGGGGTATCTACAATTGACGAGATTATTAAAGACAATTAATGTTGACACCTGATTCACTAGGCTAGTGGCACTATCTGTGCCCTCGACTTAATCGGGCATCAATATTATAAAAAATTATTGCAGTGTCTCCTTTTCGGTTCACAAAAGTTTTGAATTTATAATTTATTATCGGCAGTTCTATATAATGCGAACAGTGTTTATTCACGCATTATTTCTATTGCCCGTAAACGGGCCCATGCAATGTTATGTCACTAACTTCTAGTTATCACCGTAGATTTTACGAGTCAAGATGCCGAATTTGCCTCGAGAGTGTCAATGCAATGTTTTCGTTTTTTTTTTTCATTGAATAATATCTAGATATGCATATGCTCATACAAATATATGAGTTTATTCACGCTGGAGTGCTCAGAATTGAAAGGAAATAAAATAATAACGATTAGCATGAAGATATGTATAAACAAACTCGAAGACACTAAAACAGTAAGAGGAGCAATGCGAAATCGAGGAAAGTGCAATGCAGGCGATAGAGGGGAAAATGTAAAAATCCCCAACGGCGTGTGATGGCAAAAGGAATTGAGGATTTAATTGGGCGCGCTAGGATAATATAAGTGTTGTCCTATAGTTTTGTGTAAAGATATGATTCAGAAATATATCTTAACAGAAGTGAAAGGAAATTGCGGGGTTTTTCTACAAAAAAAGTGGATAATATTAGAAAAGGTTTTTAATTGAATTTAGTGTGAAAATTATATAAAAAAGCTCGGTTATATTAAACTTCTTGTAAGATAAAGTTTCGAAAGCCCTGGGCATAAAGAGCATATTTAATCTACACCCCAGTTGTTGGAAGCTTCCTATTAAATTAACGATTACATTCATATGCATCACTATATATTTTTTATATTGCCGTGGATTTCTCTTATATATATATATATATATATATATATATATATATATATATATATATATATATATATATATATATATCGTAGTAAGTTATAAAATATATATGGAAAAAGTTGAAAAAATATATATATAATTTATATTTCCTTTTAATGAATACGGTAATATTTTTTCTCCGATGTGCAAATCGTTTTGACCACTATCGATCTTATTGGCAAGTAAATATTCTGAACAATATAAAAAAATAAAAGAAACTTTTTAGAATTTCATCGAAAATATCTTGCCATGTCTAACGTATAGCATAGTATATAATTATATATATATATATATATATATATATATATATATATATATATATATATATATATATATACCGTTTATTGGATAAAACAGGGGAGGGTAGAGCGGTGGCCCTTGATATATCTAAGGCTTTTGACAGGGTATGGCACAATGGTCTTCTAAGGAAAATTAGATCATATGGAATCACTGGAAGAATTCATAATGTAATTAAATCCTTCTTATGTAATAAAAAAATCAAAGTTGTCCTTGACGGTCGTACATCCAAACAATAAGACATAAATGCGGGAGTACCTCAGGGGTCTATCCTTGGACCTTTATTATTCCTGATATTCATAAATGACCTCCCTGATAAAATTGTTTCGGAGATGGGTATATTTGCCGATGACACCACTCTCTATAACAGATATGAGGGGAAAACAAATGAACACATATCCAAGGAAATGGCAGAAACACTAGAGGATGACCTCCTATCCGTAGTGGAATGGGGACAAAAATGGTTGGTCACATTCAATGCTGGTAAGACTAAGCTTGTTTCCTTCAATAACTACAAGAAACCTTCTCTGCCACCAATAGCAATGACCAATAATACATTGCCTGAAAGTACTTCTTTAAAACTCCTCGGCCTAATGTTTGCAGGGAATATGAACTGGAATAGATACATTGAGAGCATTGCCAAGGCTGCTGCAAGGAAGGTTGCTTCTAGTGTTTCTTTTACCTTTCATGTTGTCTGCCATGATATTAACCAAACCTGCCGTTTCCATACCAGCTTAAATGTGTCTCGATATAACGAGGGCACACGGCTATTTTACTTTTTTTTCTATGCCCTCACGCTGATAACCACCAGACATTTCTTGCCTTCGACTTTACACATCCATATATTTCAACGCGCACTTTTTTTGCAATTATGTTTGTTGTTCCTTAGTTATTTATTTTTTCTAAAATCCGATTGCTGCATCGGAAAGGCCAGTTAAAAATACATAATATACTTTGTTATTTTCTTTAATTTAATCCCTTTTTTAGAATTTATTAGACAAAATTTAACTTTTATTTTACCGTGCCAATAAATATGATCATCACTGTATATATATTATATCATATATCTAATATATGTATGCATATATGCATATATATATATATATATATATATATATATATATATATAGTCTCTTTTCGCGATCGTCGGAACTCATTAATATCCACCTTTCTGGTTTACCCAATCGCGAAATCGGCTGCAGGTTTACATGAGGTGAGGAAACTGTACGAATTACTATGATAAAGCAGCAAAACACCAGAACTGTTCATGCGGCCCTAACTCTTGTCATCCTAGACTTACTTCTTACAAGGGGGACAATATTACTATGATCCGTATCTTAAGAAACGGCCCCCCAAATTCTACAACAGTATAATCTTGTTAATAAAAGTTCTCTCTTTCTACAGGTAAGAACATATCGAAAGAAAATAGTTTGAGACTGTGTTTAGAGACGCAAGCCAATGATTTCTGTAAAGAACAGAAAACGCCTTAATGAATTCCTCAGATACATATTGGTCGAAAGGTGTTTTAACGACAAAATAAGTTCAATTAGCTAGGAATAAATTCGACCAAGTACGTAAATATATTGATTGAGCATTTCCTACTCTACTTTAGCCGGAATTTGTATGATAATCCAATCTTTATGCAGGATAATTCTCCCATTCCCACGGCTAGCAATGTCAATACATTCCTTGAAGAGCACGAGATTCCGTGTTTGGAGTGGCCTGAACAATCATCAGACCTCAATCCTATAGAAAACGTATAGCATTACATGAAGCAACAGCTATGCAATGTTACAATGTCAAATCTGAAAGAACTTTGGACAAAATATATAAGAGATGTGCGATGCCTTTCACCGGAATATTGCCGCAGACTAAGTTAGGAGAATACCCCAAAACGTGCAGCCTGTAAAATTGCAGGATGACTATGCTACGAAATATTAACTAGTTCATTGTGTCTCTGTTATATCTGAGTTTCATTGGTGTTCCAGAGTTACATTTTAGAAAGCAATTTTCTATTGTGCGAAGTGTCTTTTTTGCCTTCTCGATGTGAAACTATTTTTTTTAAATTTACGTTAACACTAGGATACTTCAATTAAAAGTCAAATATTTACAAGGTAAATAAAAAGTGAATCAAATGAGGTATAGTTTGTTTAAACAGTTACTTTCAATTAAGCTTAAATTTGCGTTTTGTGGGGCGGCACTTTATATGCGTGTCTGAAATACTAATGTGGCTATATATTCAGTGTATACTTATATATATATATATATATATATATATATATATATATATATATATATATATATATATATATATATATGGGGGGATGGGAGTGCGTATGTGTTGGTGTGTGTAGTATAGTATAGCATAACTACACTAATAATTCCTAATGCAAAACAAATATTCATTTCATTCCATAGCTGATATTTTTATGATATATTTCGCTTACAAACTTCTTTCTCCTTCATACAAGTTGCAAGACAGCGTTTATTTAAAATAATTTTTGTCTTCCCGGTTTTCTCATTTTTCGTTTAGTGGGAACGATACTCAAGTATTACTCCATAATTATTTTCTGGTTATTACTTCTTTTTAATCCAGGAGCTTTGTTTCTAAAAGATCTTCTGATCGTAGATTTTGCAGTATAAGATAATGAGATGGTTCTTATATATATATATTTTTGCGAAATCGCCTCATGCTAGAGTAGCCACAGCATCCTATTTATTTGAACATCTTTTTATCCATCCTATGGTACAGATACGTAATGATCATTTGTATTATTTTGAATTAATTGAACTACTGTGCAAATATACACTGTAATTGTCACATGGTTTTCGCCGATTTAATTTGCGACCTCTTCATGTCTTATTAGTCCAATTTGGCAATATTTCTATCAAACGTTCTCTACGCATTCCAAACAATAACAGAAATATTTCTAAGTTGGACAGAAATAATTCTGAATCAGATCAGATACACCTAAAGCAGCTAGAAGGTTACATTGGCGGAAATATTGAGCAATTATCACTTTATATTAAAAACAAAAATAATATATGAATACTTGAAAACATACACCTCATATAACTGTGTATATTGATGAGTCATTGTGAAATATTGATGATCTCGTCTACTGTAATTAGTATTCCACAATTATGCACAAAACGCAACGCGCACAAACCAAGCAAGACATCGACAAAAAATGATAAACTCGTAATTTATGTTGAGTTTTAAAGTTGGTTATATCTTGACTCAGGATGTAATATCCGGCCAACTTGAAGGCGGAGTTATAAAGTTGCAACGAAACCACAGCGTTAAATAATTAATAAACCCGTTAAATATATAAAATCATATATTAACACAGTAAATCACCAGTTTTTTTACGCAAACAGTTGTACTTAAGAATAATTCACCTAATTGCAAAATTGCTGACCTAGCTCTTTTATTCACAGTACGTATAAAAATATACAAAGAGAGATCGATATATATATATATATATATATATATATATATATATATATATATATATATATATATATATATATCACGATTAGGTGAATTATATATATATATACATATATACATATATATATGCATATATATTTGTAATCATCGTTATGCAGTACTGTTTCGTTGTATCACATCTCATCACTGCCGCTAGACTAGAACCTCACACAAGCCGAGGGTCGAAGGTAGAATAATCGCGTTGACAGTTGGCAATCAACCCTCGGGAGCCGTGCCGCAAATAACCTCGACAAATGTCTATTTTGAGACAACCTTTCTCCACCATTTTTATAATGCTCCAATCGCTTATTTGTAAACAAACAGCGAGCCTAGCGTTTTCAGCCAATTAAGTAGCGGGTGAGATTACTTAGGACAGTGCTCTACGCAAAGAGCGGGAGGGGCTTAAACTATATTTGTAGTCAGCGACATAAATTACTGTTTCGTTGTATCACAACTCACCATTACTCTGTTTTTTTATGGTTGTGTTAGATATTTTCTGCACGTGAAGTTTGTCGGTTGTTGCATCTATTGCATACTATTAGCTATCTGCACATCAATGCTCGAAACTTGATCGATCATAAATTGTCACTATGGGTCAGTTGTTCGTAAACATTTATGAAATGGTTAGAAACAGTTGATTAACTAGTCGTATTTTTATACGTATCCAAGTCAACTAAAAGTGTTCAGAATTGACAGGATAATTAACAATGTTACACTCACATGGTGAGTAATTTCGTAGTATCGTATTGCACATAGAAAAAGTTCTTTGATATAAAATTTGCTTGTGATAGTTCCGTTCGGTTTTTAGGAGACAATGGTAGAGTGAGTATATTTTATCCCGTTTTACATTAATCGAGGATATGCTGTGAATAGGGGGGGGGGAAGAGTTTTCCGATCAGGGAGCACCTAGGAAATTTTTTTAATATTCTAAAAAAACAGAAAAAAATTGTTTGTTTACTGACCCGGCATTAAATAAGTGTAATAAAGCCTATACTAATCGTCGAACAAGAACGTTAATCTGAAATTGTTTTAATACCATAGTCTAAAATATACTTATACAATATGTTATATATTTGATAAAGGATATGTTTTCATGAAGCATTGTCAGAGGACAAAATAAAATATTTGATAAACATGCCTGAATATGCGAAATTATCCATTATTGATGAAATAAGTATGGTTAGCCACTTGCAATTAGCCTTTATCCACCAACGGTGTGCAATGCTTAATTGACCATGTATGACAAAAGTGCAATATTGATGATCTCGTCTACTGTAATTAGTATTCCACAATTATGCACAAAACGCAACGCGCACAAACCAAGCAAGACATCGACAAAAAAATGATAAACTCGTAATTTATGTTGGTTTTAAAGTTGGTTATATATATATATATATATATATATATGCTTAATTGACCATGTAGGCCAAAAGTGGCAGAGTTGATTTGCAACCACTTCCTCCTTGCTCTGTCAATGCTTCCAGTTTGTAATTGTACAAACAGACTTATTAATGAAAAATCATTATAGCTCATTATTTGAGGCAAGAAAATAATAGTTCAAGTAGAAGATGAACAAAACCTGACAATTCATATTCTCAAAATATGAAACGCGCGTTATTTCTAACAGCCTTAGTCAGATATTTGACACATTCTCTTATTGTCTAACAACATTAAAAACGATCCAAATTTGATTTCGCGATTCAGCAATTACAAACAAAGCACTCATAGTGTTGCTGACCGAAAATACTCAATTAGGGATGTTTTAAATAGTGGCCAACAAGAAGGTGCAATTGCATTTTGGTTATGTTTTATAAAACATTGCTCTGACAGTGCAACACCCTTATTTAATTTTGAAGAAAGTAAAATACTGAAATGTATTAAAATACATAAAAAGCAGCTCCAAAGACTACAATATTGAGAAAGTAATCGCACCTTAAAAGCCGGCTGTGGATTTCAAAATGTGCCGATTGGTAAAATTCCGCTGAATAATGTTAATGTACCTATTTACTATGCCTCCCCAGGGTCGTTTTTTAACGTGGAGAAAAGGTACAAAAATAAAAATTGTCTCAGTCGTGAAGGATTTCTCCTCCACCGAAAGAGAACAAGAAATAGAAGTGCAGCATCTGAAGAACAGATACTACACTTTGATCTTGTCCCGAGGGCCAAGAATCCTTTGATATTCGCCAGCAAATAGGTATAAGTCTTTCTCGGTCGCCCTCTCTTTCTCTCTTTCTCTCTTTGTCTCTCTCTCTCTCCCTCGCTCGTTCGCTAATTTGTTCATTATCGTGCTCGACTCTCTCGTCCCCCTCTCTTTTCTCTCTATCATTAATTACTGTGATAGACTCTCTTTCTATGTATGTATGTATTTGTCTATGTATCGCTGGGTCGGATAATGTGGTCAATTGTAAACAAAACATATAATTCGCGCACTTTCGGGTGGCTAACTCTCTCTCTCTCTCTCTCTCTCTCTCTCTCTCTCTCTGTGTAAATCTATTTCCCGCCCTCTCTCTCTCTCTCTCTCTCTGTATCGGTCGTTCGTTCCGTGCTCGAATCTTTCTCTCTATCTCTCTCCTTCTCTTGTCTCTCTCTGTCCCTTTCTATCTATCTATCTATCTATCTATCTATCGATTTATCTATCTACGTATCGCTGGGTTCGGTAGTGTGGTCGATTATAAACAAACCAAATATAATTGTCGCGTTGTCGTTTGTCTGACTCTCTACTTCTATCTCGCTCTCTATCTCTCTGTCCATCTCTCTATTACACGCTCTATCTCTACCCTTCTGTCTATCTATGTATCTCTCTATATTTCTTTCTGTAAGTGTTGCGGTTTAGCGCCCACCGTAAATCGGTGTACTAGTGTTCCTTTCTGTATTCTTGTGTATAAATCGGAGTAATAGAATTTCGTGGCCGTAGCCAATAAGGACCGACGAGATATTACTGCGGAGAAATCGGTATCCTTTGAACAGTGACTTGTAAGTATAGTTGTATGTTTATGAGTGTGCCTAAATAGTTAAATTGGCTATATGGTTACCCGGTCTGCACTGTGATAGTGGGAGGATATATCAGGAAGCGGGAAAAATCTGAGCTACATTCTCTGTAGATCTGAACAATAGAGGAGTTAACTTTAACGAATAAATGTATATAAAACGCCGTAGTAAAGTTAGAAATTGGGGGTTGAAGGTTTAGATATCAAAATTTTTTTATTTGGCATCTGTTATTAAAAATCTACCTTGTTTTGATTCGGAGGGGAAAAACTGTGCCTCTTTTATTATATACGAGATAAGAAAAATATAATCAATATAATAATATTGTATTGTAAAATGAGAAAATTTATAAATATTGAAAATCTTCAAAAGGGCAACAAATTGTCAATTAGATTTTTTAGTGCATAAGACACATGATTGAGCGTTAATATTTTTTTTAATTCTAATGTTTTTGGAGTTAAAGATTAATAGTTTGCGATAAAAAACTTACAGTTAAACATTTTGTTAAATATTTTTCTATTGATGCAGAAATCTTTCTCCAAGAAAATATCTATTTATCTATCTTTATATATATATATATATATATATATATATATATATATATATATATATATATGTATATATGTGTGTATACATGTATACATGTATGTATATACATATATATATAAATATATATATATAGACACACACATATATATATATATATATATATATATATATATATATATATATATATATATATATAAATATGTGTGTGTACATAAATGTGAAAAGAAACATAGAAAAAGTTATTTTACTTACTCAGTAAACAAAACATATAATACATTAGTTATACATGCGTGGATAATCATTAAATGGCATTCAACTCCCACTAAAAGGTCAAGCCAATACATGAAAAACCCATCTTTAAAGAAGGCCAAAGTAAAAGTTCTACAAAAGAACCGATTTATTTACATATCCAGGGATCACCCTTTTCTACAGTGTTCGTACACCAATCGCTAATTTTCTTTATTGTTGTCGTCCTCAGTTTCGCCATTACCAATGTCGATTCCGTGACATCAATGTATTTTTTTTATTTGGTGTGGTTTAACTTAGGTTGAATCAAATATATGTCCACAACATCTTACGTTTTCCACAGTAATTCTACGCCTTATCTCTATGGAAACAGTAGACATTAAAGAAATATATTTCTATGTGTACACAGTTTATTTTTTAGTCTTAGATTTACATCTTACGTATTACTTGTCTACGTTTATCTCCGCTAAAATAACATAACCACTAAACAAACTAATACTTTAATAAAACACACAGATATTTCCCACTCGCATAAATACAAACGCTCGAATACGTAAAATGATACAAGTCAAAATTTGTCTATATTCAAATAATTTCTTATAACGTGAAGTATCTATAACGTCTTAAATCTAAGTGTGCTTGATTACAAAACATTTCATGTACTGTCTTTTCTTATAAAATTACATATATATGTATATATATATATATATATATATATATATATAAACATTTATATGTATATATATATATATATATATATATATATATATATATATATATATATATATATATATATATATATATATATACTGCTAACAACATTGCAGCCCGCAAGAGAAACTTGATTGCAATGTCTGGCAGTGGAAAAATTAAATATTCTCTCACATAGTCTGATATATATATATATATATATATATATATATATATATATATATATATATATTTATATATTTATATATAAATATATATATATATATTTATATATATATATATATTTATATATATTCATATACATATTTATATATATACATTTATATATATATACATTTATATATATTTATCTATATATATATATATATATATATATATACATTTATATATATATTTATAGACATGAAATTTATATATGCAATATTGATGGCTACATATGTGCATACATGTTTCTGTAATCACCCGCGTAGTGAGGATTACGTCTTCAGGCCAAGAATTATCGTCGAGAACTGATATTTCAAACAAAAACATTTTCTTATTTCGTTTACAAGTTTAGAATGTAACATGGGTAGGGGTTATGAGCGGGACCAGTGCGGGACAAGTCTGGTCTTTGAAGATAATAAACATCTTTTTTATTTCCTTTATTTTTATATATCTCCATTTTTTTAAAAAGTTTATCTATCCCATCTTTGGGTTTTTATGGCATAAGGTACTTTAGAATGTAGTATTTTTGTCTTGCCGTCTGTAAATTAAAAACATTTCTCATAGGCATTGAGTACTGACCGGTGCGTTCAATACTCTCTCTCACACACACACACACACACACACACACACACCCACATACACACACACACTAGAAGCAACAATATGCTTATATCTGTACTCAGGATCGTTGTATTTTTTTCACACACACTCACACACTCACACACACACGCACTGAAAACCGTTCCTAACTATATCAACACAGGAATAAAATTAAAATTAAAATAAATTAAATAAATAAATAAAACAAAATAAAAAACAAAACAAAATAAAAACAAACAAACCAAAAATAAAAATAAACATAAACCCCGAAAGTTATCAAACTCCTCACGCATACACATATATAAATACACGTATATAACCCACACCTTGATACACCCGCGCTTACATACACATACACACATATACACATACATAGACATATAATGCTCACATACAGTTATAACATGTTTACATCTCTACCTACATACGCACTTATATTAATGCATGGACCCTCAAACACAGACATCCATGTACACACCTGGATACCATACATCATGACTGTTATTATGTCAAAACTAATATTAATCCCCCTAACAATCCTAATAATAATAATTCTTATAATATTGATCCTACTAATAACACCACCAATATCAATAATAATAATAATAATAATAATAATAATAATAATAATAATAATAATAATAATAATAATAATAAGACTGTCGATTTGGAACCCCAAAACCCGTGGACCCTCAATGCCCATGAGAATTTTTTTCAATTTACAGACCGCATTTATTTCAGTAATTATAATGGCTTCCAGCAGAAGATCTCCAGCTAGGGTATAGCTGAAAATTCCTTCTCAATTATTAAATCATTTCTCTCTGATGGGGGCATAAAATTAGTGGTTGATAGGCAGAAAGCAGAAGCTAACAATATTAATGCCGGGGCTCTTCTGGACGCATTTCTTTCCTGATTGATATTAATGATCTTCCAAATAACATCCTTAAATCATTCGTAAGCATTTATGCTGATGACGCTATCATCCATTGTAGCACATCAAAGACCTTGAACAACCAGGTTTTCTCTTATTCTCTCTCCTTAGATCTTGGGCACGTGTTCAATGGGGAAACAACTGGCTGGTTACTTTTAGTGCATCTGAAACGTATCTTCTATCATTACATCATCAACGCTCTGATCCCATCTGACATCAATTAAATGAATGGCTCTCGTCTTGGGGAGGCTTCATGTTTTGACAAGCTGTGAACTTTACTCCCGATCTGAAATGGAACACATACATAAAATCCGTTGCGACGGTCGGTAGAAAAATGTTGGAATCCTTCTAACTATCCGGTAGATATCTCACTGCTGATGCAAATCTTTATCTATAGGAGATCCAGGTACGCATAAGGTTGGAGTACTCCTGCCACATCTGGAAAGCTGCTAGAAACGACTTATCCTGCCTTGTTATAGTTAAAATAGACTTCGTAACCTAGTAGGAAATGCATTTTTCACTTACAGACAACTTCTTTCTCACATAGGAGATGTTGCGATTTTGTCTCTTCTTTATCGTTATTTTCATGGCAAGTGCTCCTCTGAGCTTAATCTACTGTCCCCACTTGCCAAACTTTTACGAGAAACACTCGTATAGTTGAAAACACTATCAATAATTTTTCCCACTCTTTATTTGTGCCTAAACCTAAATGTAGATTGCATGAACAAAATTCCTTTCTTAGAACTGCACAGCTGTTACAACTGTCTTCCGGTTGCCTGCTTTCCAGCTGACTACGATATGGCTGTCTCAAAGTCCAACGTAAATAAGTTCTTGATGAAGCGCTCCACTTAAGAAATTTCCCGAATTTCCATAACTAACGTTTACTATATTGTCCAGTTGACTACTGTACACTCTTTATCCTAATCTTCGAGTTGCCTATGGGTCTTGATAAGTGCTGATGCCTATGTAAAATATTTTATTGGAAACTGCCTGCCATTATCAAGTTTAGGTAGACCGAGGGTTCTTAATAATATAACTGGGCTCTTTTTTAAATTCTAAGTCACGATGTGATATTCAAGGGGGCTGTAGTGAATTCATCAGTATATTCTGCTTCCTGGTTTTCATTAATAACACATTCAGTGGATTGATAACCTTAATAAAAAATAAACATTGACCATGTAATTAAGAGCATGTCTAGTGGCCAGGACCGCTCTTCCATAGATCCATCAAACATTGCTGATTTTTAGTAATACCTGGGAAAACATTGTCATCACGTCACCAAGTGAATTTACCGTCTGGCCACGTGGTAATTTCTACACCTGAAGATATATTTTCAATATTATTGAACTATTGCCAAAACAGTAATTTAAGAACAGTGTTGCGAACTGATCATCAAATAAATGCGTCCTCATAGTAATAGTATCTAAAATGAAAACCAAAAACATTGTTCCCACGCAGTATTGCAGAAGTTCCAGATTTTTGTATCACATTGTAAATAGAAAAATAGAATTCGGGACCAAATCAAACGTTTGGTTCCCAATGACAGCAGGTTTTTTTTTGTTTTATTTGATAGATAAACTACTTATTGCAGATTATGACATTTTGTTAGATATATCTCCCGTTTTTTACCCTTCTAAGGGTTACTTATAGTAATATAATGATTAAATATTAATAATGTAAAGTGCTCGTGTATGATGATTTCAGATTATAATGTAAAAAGTATAGCATTTTACTTACAATATTGTAATAACTTAGCAACTACCACTTGGCTCTTCTACCGGTGCAGAGTGAATGAAAATATTTTTTTTTTAATTTTATTGGTTGATTTCAAACAGTTTTATGCTTTCCACAATTGCTTATTTTATGGCCAGGCCCCATAAAGTGTCGGCTCAGGATTCAAGTCTGTCTTGATATGGAATCTTGGCGAACGTTTCTTTTCATTTTAATTGGCAAATGGTCATGAGTTTTAGTGCCTGTTTCAAAGAGTGCTGCTGGGTTGGATTATCTTTGTTTTTTTTTAGTACTTTTTTTCACTCCTCAAAGAAACAGATGTTTTGAAGAGCTGCCCTTCCAATTCGGTGTCGGATTTTACTATGAACTCTGCTCCGGAATCCTTCAGGCTTCCGTTTTCCCGGGTTTTCTCGATTGATTTATTTGCTTGTTGAGTGGGTTTCGAGGGTGGCCTATCCTGTCTTTTTTCAGAAGTGAAGTGATTTAATTCTTCTTTAGATAAGCCACGTCTAACCTGTTATAGCTGAAATGCCTCGATGTAAAGTTCGCTGTTGGGTTCCCTGGTTCTGGTTGATACCTGTTAGCGCTGTAATTTTGTGAGTTGTCATTGAAGATGGCTTGCTTCTTCGTATAAAAACTTCGGTGTCGCTGGTGGGGCCTTTCGGTTTGACTTGGCTTATGGAAGTTTTAGTAATTTTTAAGGGGGAGTTTATTGATTGAAAAGTTTATTGAACTTTTAATAATTTTAAAAGAACGACTTATATAATGATGGAATACTACTTAATTTTTAATAATTTAAAAAGGAGAAATGGTTTATGGAATGGTAGTTTGGTGACTTTTTCTTTTTTTAATAATCGTTAATGAAATGATTTTCATGAAATAATAATTAAAAAGTTTCCTTAAATGTTAATAATTTTTAGAGAAATGTTGTTGAATGTTGATTGCACGCTTTCAGATTTTTTAAAAATTTTAAAGGAAAATATTCGTTGGCGTAATGCTTAAACGCTTCTGTATTTAATAAATTTGTGAGAAATTGTTTTGATTTGTGAATAATACTTGGTGATATTTCATTTGATTAAGTATAAGTGCCTTTCTTTTAATAATTAAAACTACGTAATGCCACTCTCAGTAATTAAGGATATTTGACGGTCGCTAAAATAATGACTTATGTTGGTCGATCTGTGATTGTTTCTTGATTTTCAAATTGCATTAGGCCAGCGTACCCATCTAGTCCAGGGTAAAACAAATGCTAGAGAAGGTTTTAATGACCGGAGCTCTATGCGATAGTAACGAAACTCCGGTTCAACTAATAATGATTAATTTAATGAAACCAAACTAATAAACAACAAACTAGAGTGGTTGCTACAGTGGCGTATTTTCTGCTTTAATTCTATGACTAAGCGAGATGCTAGGTAATAACGATCGAATAATACTGGTAGTGAAAGAACTTACATCCAGTCAACAAACCCTTGAGTTATCATAACAGAAGCTCTTGTGGTGAAGCCTGTTAAATCCATAACCGAGGAGAATTTAAGCAGCGATGCGCAGGCAACTGATTGTTTTGCCACGCACAGAAAATTTAGGGAGTACGAAATATATGATTACTCATAAATTCCAGATTGAGAGAGTAGGGGGGAATATTGCACTATATGTTTAGTTGCTATTTTCAGCGTATAAACATAAGTATCTTGCTGCGTGATGAAGTCTGTCACGTAGGAAGTGGATGATAGATCTCCCATAATCACAGGCTTATAGCTCTCTCCCTCGTTTTTGACTGACCAGCATGGGGTAAACACATAGTTTTGTCTCTCCATAAAGAGGTGGCACACGCTTTTCCTCCAACGAAGAACGAGATATCCAAGAAAATGAGATACGTTTTATTGCTTTGGATTGCCGTCTGTTTAAACCAGCGGGGCCTGAGGTTTTCGCATGAGAAAGCAAGAAACTATCACAGACACATGTCCGTTTGTAACACAGGTTGAGCATAAAAGTTCAAATAATGACCAGATGACACACAGCCAGCATATTAGATGCCGTTACTAGGAAGTTTCTTGAGAAACTTTACCCTCTACGTGTTAACGTATATTGTCATACTAATATTAAAATACTAAATCTTTTAGCTCGTTAAGAACAAACAACATTTTTAACCTGTTGCCTAAAATGAGTTGTTTCCTCGAAAGTAGTTGTTGAATATTGTTTATTATGCGCTCATCTGTGCATAAATATTAATCCACATTATTCTCCACCTATGCATAACACATTTCTGAACATTTTAAATGAGGTATATGTATATTTATTAATTATCAGATTAATCTAAAATATAATAACTTATTTGCTTTATTTTTGTAGTATGCGAAAATATTTTTACCTATTCTGTCCATTTTTTACACGGTGGTCATCACTTATCAAGGCCCGGAAGCCACTCAAGGATAAGGGTTATTGCAAGTACAGTACGTTAGTTTGGAGATTTGATGAAGTGTTTACTTAAGGGGGCGGTTCATTAGGAATTTGTTTACGTTGGACTTGAAGACATCCAAGTTGTAGTAAGGTGGAAAGCAGGCAGACGGAACAGAGTTCCACAGGCGTGCACTTCTAAGAAAGAAGCTTTGTTCATGGAATCCACGTTTTGATTTAGGCACATATAAAGAGTGGGGGAAATTTTTCACAGTGGATTCAGCTAGACGGGTGTTTTTCGTGAAAGATTGGCGACGGAGGGACCAGAGATTTGAGTTCAGACGAGCACCTGCCATGGAAATAACGATAAAACAAGGATAGGCTCGCAACGTCTCTTTTGTGGGAGAGAGGTTGCAGGATAGAGAAAAGGGCATCCCCCACTAAGCCACGAAGTCTATTTTGTACTCTGTCAAGGCAGGGTAGGCTGTTTTTAGCAGCTCCTGCCCAGATATGGCAGCAGTATTCCATCCTTGGACGTACTTGGCTTTTATATAGATAGAGAATTGAATCAGTAGTGAGATATCTTCTGGAGCGGTAGAAGGATTCCACCATCTTTCCAGCGACCTTGGCAACAGTCTTTATGTACGTGTTCCATTTCAGATAAGGAGTAAAGGAAACACCCAGAAGCTTGTCAAAACACGGGGCTTCTCCTAAAAAACAGAAAGCGCCGTCTGGACTTCGTCAGATGCAAGGAAGATCATGACTCTTCATATTGGTCAAAATGCTTTTTGTGACGAAAGCAAGTTCAATAGGTTAGGCAGTAATGGAAGGCAGTACGCTACTCGGAACAAAGACGAAGAATGTTATCTTAGCTGCTCAGTTTAAACGCTGCAATGTGGTGGAGGTACAATTTTGGTGTGGGGCATAATTAGTACCAATGGTCCAGGGCCTATAGTTCGCTTGCAAGTTCGAATTAATTCGACATAGTATATTAATGTGTTGACTGAGAATTTGCTGTCCTATCTATGTCGGAATTTGGATGATAATCCCATCCTCATGAAAAATAATTTTCCTATTGACACAGCTGGCAATGTCAAGAGGTTCCTTAAGACCATGATATTCAGGGCTTGGACTGGCTTGCACAATCTCCAAACCTCAAGCCTATCAAAAATATATGTTATTACATCAATTTCAAATTTAGAAGAACTTTGGACAAAAATTAAAGAAAATTGAGATGCTCTTTCCCCGGAGTATTGCTGCAGTCTAATTCAAGAAATTCCCAATAGATTACAGGCTGTCAAATTGCAGAAGGGCTATGCTAATAAATATTTACTAGTTCATTGTGTTCCTGTTGTATTTGTGTTGCATTAATGTCGTAAAACTACAATACATTAAAATTTTCCATTGTGCAGACTTTCTTTTTGCTCCTTAATTTGAAGTTATTTTTTTAATTGCCTTGAACACTAGAATATTTCAATTAAAAGTCTAATATGAACAAGTAAAATCATCGAGAAATAGAAAGCGGATAAAATGAGGTATATTTTGTTTAAACAGTTAAATTAAATTTAGCTGAAATTTGCTTTTTTTTAAATATATACAGAGTGACCCAAAAAACGGGTCCAAACTCTTTTTAGGCCCCTTAGTGTTTCGTCCGACTGAAATGAAACTTTGGTCATAACTAGTTTATTATATAAGATCACATCAACCCACTAGTGTCTTTTGCCTTTTTTTCTCCGTTCTCCAGCATATGTTCTAGATGCCTCCATTTACCTTTTGTTTTTGGGGGGTCACCCTCTCTCTCTCTCTCTCTCGCTCTCTCTCCCTCTCTCTCTCTCTCTCTCTCTCTCTCTCTATATATATATATATATATATATATATATATATATATATATATATATATAAACACCTTTTATAAAGTTCATAATCTGCTTAGAATCTTACTATGAATCGATGACCTTTTCTCTTCCCTGCAACCTCTTTCATACAAAAGAGACATCGTGAGTCTGTGTTTGCTTTATCGTTATTTCCATGGCCAGTGCTCGCCTGAAATATAATCTATGATTCTGTCTTGTTTAGCATTAACAAAACACACCCCACTAGTTACAACTACATGTAATTTTCCAAGTGATCTAATCGTGTCTTTATAAAAACGCAGATTTCCAGAGCAAAGTTTTTTTTTTCCAGAACTGTCTGCCTTTTGAACACTGTTCCGATTGTGTGTGTCCCAGTTGAATACAATGCGGTAACGTTTAAATCCAATGTAAACGTTCTTGTGAGCTGACCCCATAAATAATCAAAATACACCATTAAGAATTACTACACTACTATATTACACTCAACCCATATTCTCGACTGGTCTTATGACCCTAAGAATGATAATACCCAAGTAAATATATGTACACACACACATGCACACACATATATTTATAGATATAGATGAATGTATATACTAGACATCTTACCGCTTTGAGAACAAAGTATAAAATTTATTACTCATTGCATTCGAATGTGTTTTTTCTTTCGAATTATGTGTAGAATATCGTTATGATTTTGCTAGGTTTTACATTAGGGAATCACTGTGTATTCATATTTATCTCAAACTCTTCACCATACGGAAAGCATAAGTGTTTGTTTGCATCATGATTATGTAAAATTTCCATAAACACTTTCAGATACGAGAAATCTTTTAGATTAGATTTAGTATTGTCGTAACTCAAACGATAATATTACTATCAACAAATAACGGTACATCGAACAGATACTCTAATGTGTCGTTGAATGTACCTTATCAAACCATATTTTGTTTTCTTTGGATCATCTTAGAAGTATCCGACAAAGTATCTCGATGCTTTAATCTAGTCCCTAATAACTATAAAACGCTAGGTAGTAATGGGTCTAATGGCATTATATTTTATTTGCTGTTAAATAAGAATAGCAGATATAATTTTCCTAAAATAGTATGTCACGTACAAAGCTTTGCGCACATATTTTGTGGCCATTAAGATTAAATAATTAATTACTTATGTATAATTATCTCAGGCATTCATTTTAATATAATAAGAGATTGTGTGAAATATATATATATATATATATATATATATATATATATATATATATATATATATAATTTATTTACTAAAATTAAAACTATTATAAAAATATATAGTAAAAATAACCATCACCGAATATTTTTCGCAGTGTAGAGGAGATATCAATTATAAATCAAAACAGCTGTTAGCATCCTTTATAAAATCTTGTCGCCTAAGTAGGTAAGCATGTTGGGCAAATTGTTTTTACCATTAAGTTTATCCAAAATGAACTTTAAACACGTGAATCAATACAATTTTCTCTAACAGAAAGTAAAATTCCAAGCGGCATGTCCGCGTTTGACCTTTGCAATATATTGCACAGCAACATAATTTCTGTGTTATTACCGGTGATAGACCATCAAATGAGACCCAGCAATTCCAAACTAATTGAATTTTTTTTTCAGTTAAACAAATTTCAGCGGTTCGATACAAAGTGCCAGAGGAAATTGTCAGCAATTGCGCTGGTTATTCTCTAAAGTTAAGTGTACAATCAATTCAAGTAGCCTTTTGATTATCTGAGATTTGAAAACCGATGTGATTTGTGGTAATCTGATATATATAGCTGGTGATTCCAATCCTTTGTTGCGAATATGAGATGACCTGCACAGTGCTTTTCGGCTAAATTTTCAAGGGACAAAAGTTGCCAGACATTTAGAAATAACTACTTATAAACAAATAGAATGGCTCGTTCAGTCTTCACCCGATTATGGATACCCACAAAGGTGTGCCTGCCCGTGAAATGTTTGTGGCAGTAAGGTGCGCAATCGCCAACCACACCTCTCCTGAGGCGACATTGTTAAATAACAGTGGCAAGTGAAGTGTATGTAGAAGGCGACTGGAAACAAGTGCCGAGATAAGTGGAGAGCATATACAGCTCCTAGAATTCCCAAATGGTCAGCCATCTGGTACTAACCAGGCTAGACGTTTCTTTACTTCAACGCGATTATGATGTATATATATATATATATATATATATATATATATATATATATATATATATATATATATATATATATATGTACATAATAAGCCGTATATATATATATATATAAATGAGTATATATATGTATATAAAAGTTATATTAATATACAAATATATATGTATATAGAAAGAGAGATAGATAGATAAATATACGCACACACACACACAAACACACAAACACACCCACCCATATATATATATATATATATATATATATATATATATATATATATAATACTTTTATTCATACACAAAAATATTACATAGTCACTACCTTGAACGTGGTAATGATTCAGGCGACACAATGCAGAAGTGCATGGAGTAGAGGAGATATTTTAAAAGTGTAAAAAAAGAAGTAAAATTCAGAAGGAGGGAATGGGGGGTAACACATATTTTAGACTCTAGACATTAAAAGCAGAGAATGAATATATGGAAAGAGAAGGAAAAAGAAGGAAAAAACGAAAAGAAAGAAAAACGAGAAGAGATCGTATAAAACAGATTGTCAGTGTTGGTTAAAGCATCAATAGAAAGAGGAGGAGGAGTCAAAACATGAGAACTGTTATGAGAGAGAATTATTGAGAAAGGAAGGGATTAAATTAAAGGAGTGGAGACAAAGGAATGTATACATTAGAACATTAATGTAAACATGTACACACATGTATATAC